>NC_091251.1:111799642-112101785 GCF_042477335.2 Ovis canadensis
TATTGGTTTGGCCAAAAAAATTCGTTTGAGTTTTTCTGTAAGATGTGATGAAAAGCCTGAATGAACTTTCTGGCCAACCCAGTGCTTTTTCACACCCCCTTGGCTATCTGCTGTAAGGTACAGCTGGGTTTCCTTCCTTCCTCTGTGTTTCTGCAAGTTGATCCCTTTTCCTGCCTCCCTAAGATATTTAAATTCTCCTGAACTCAAGGATTTTGGTGCCCTTTCTTCTAAGTGAAAGTGAAACGCACTCAGTCGTGACTGACTCTTTGAGACCCCGTGGACTATACAGTCCATGAGATTCTCCAGGCCAGAATACTGGTGTGGGTAGCCTTTTCCTTCTCCAGGGATCTTCCAAACCCAGGGACTGAACCCAGGTCTCCCACATTGCAGGCGGATTCTTTACCAGCTGGCCACAAGGGAAGCCCTAAGAAAGAGACTATCAGGAAACCTGGGTTTGATCCCTGGGTCGGGAAGATCCCCTGGAGAAGGGAATGGCAACCCACTCCAGTACTCTTGCCTGGAGAATCCCATGGACTGAGAAGCTTGGTAGGCTACAGTCCATGGGGTCGCAAAGAGTTGGACACGACTGAGCGACTTTCCCTTCCCTTCCTTCCCTTCCTGTGTTTACTCAAGTATGCGGCAAGTCCCACTTGGCCAACAAGCTAAATGTGATGCCTTGAAGTTCTCTTCCAAGCATGGACTCCGGGGAGCTGAATGTAACATGTAGTCATCAATAGGATAATTTAGCTTCATTCTTTCTCCTCGCTTTCTAAGAAGGGCCTGGAGTTCATGCTGGTTTTCTCTAGAAAATGGAGCTACCTCCCCACCCTGTGTGTTAGATACTCAGTCGTGTCTGACTCTGTGACCCCGTGGACTGTAGCCCATCAGGCTCCTCTGTCCATGGAATTCTTCAGGCAAGAACACTGGAGTGGGTTGCCATTCCTTTCTCCAGGACATCTTCCCAACCCAGGGACCATACCCAGGTCTCCTGCACTGCAGGCAGATTCTTTACCGTCCGAACCACCAGGGACGCCCTGTATGTGATCTTTGAAAGAACCATGTCTCCAGCACGGCCTTCCTCTGTGCTTCGCGGCTTAGGCACAGTGTCTTTTCAGGCGTGCTGACTCTTGATGGCTTCAGCAATGTAACAGTGGATAAATGCTGTTGGCCATTTATCATTTGGGATTCAGCTCCACGCCTGGATCTTGTTATGCAGGCATTTTCAGAGCATTACAGCTCAGCTGTGAAAGCACTCTGGCTTAAAGCGAAAATGCAGTAGAACCTTGCTAATCTAACAAGTTAATCACACTTGCCACCCCTTCACAGCAAGGACTTAATAGTCAGGCTCAAAGTGAGGCTTTGTGTCTTCAGAACGCACAGGAACACATTCTTCTGATGACTGTGTTATCGTTAGTAATCTCCAACTTTGCTTATTGAAGCAAATGAGACATTATTTAACCGCTGCGCTATCCTTTTAATTCAGCCTTCAAGGGTAGCGTCAAAACGCTGGAGAACTGGGCTGAGGTGTTCTGGCTAATGCTTTGCATTCTATCCTCCAGTACCAAGACTATGAAAAGATGTGTCCCGGGCCATTTGATATCTTCAAGGTACCTGAAGACAATCTTTACAGGAATGTTTCTAAACACAGACTGTTTGGATTTCAATATGGAAATTCACACATGTATCATTGTAATTATTTGGCCAGAGTAGGTTCATGCCTTCTCTTTCCCTGTGGGGGTGAGGGACACTTTCAAAGTCGTTTCGTGTTATCTCTAAATGATTTCCGCGGCATCTACTAGATAAGTTTGCTTTCTATTTACCATCTCCCCTGGGCTTCCCTGGTGGCTCAGCTGGTAAAGAATGCACCTGCAGGAGACCCCGGTTCAACTCCTGGGTGGGGAAGTTCCCCTGGAGAAGGGATAGGCTACCCACTGCAGTATTCTTGGACTCCCCTGATGGTTCAGATAGTGAAGAATCCACCTGCAATGTGAGAGACCTGGGTTAGATCCCTGGGTTGGGAAGATCCCTTGGAGAAGGGAATGGCTACCCACTCCAGTATTCTTGCCTGGAGAATTCCACGGACAGAGGAGCCTGGCGGGCTACAGTCTGTGGGGTCGCAAAGGGTCAGACACGACTGAGTGGCTTTCACTTTCACTACCACCTCCCAGTTTATAAAACAGAATAGTGGGTTTCCAAAAGAAGAGAGACTGAAAAAGTGACCCATGTTGTAATTTTCGAAATCTAACTCATCTCACCTAAAATTCTATGTTTAATCAAGACATTACAGTCGAAAGTTTTTCTATGCGTGTGTGTGTCTAAAATCATCATACTCTTCTATGTGAGGAAGGTTTTTACAGATCCCAAAAGGCAGCTCTCAGTAAAAAAGTTTAATTGCAATGCAAGAGGGAAAATTGACGGCTTATGTTTACATGTTCCCCGGAAGGTGACTACCAGTCTATTCAGTGAAGGAAATGGCATCCCACTCCAGTACTCTTGCCTAGAAAATCCCTTGGACGGAGGAACGTGGTAGGCTACATTCCATGGGGTCGCAAAGAGTCGGACATGACTGAGTGACTTCACTTTCACTGAGTGTAGAGCTTGATCTGAGTGCAACGTGAACACTCTGTAAAGGCAGATGTGGCCATTGTAAGTGACCGATGCTCTGACGGTGTGGGGCACAGCCTGGTGCCATGCAGGCTGCCTGCCCTTGGCTCTGGAGAATGCCCGTTCTCTGTTGTTTCAGACGGGGTCTAGAGACGTGACTTGCTTTGTGCAGATCCCTTATCTGGGGGCAACAACTTGCTTAAGACTTTCAAAGAAATTGTTACTCACTCCTGTTACTTCATCTATTCTAGAGATGACATTTGTCAAAGATGGAAAAGGCACCTCAGAGCTTGCCCTGACTCAAACTATCCCAAGTAATGTCAATTTAATATCACTCCTTATAAATTGATGACTACAGACCCACTCACCAGAACCAAAGTTTTTTCTCAAGAAAAGGGCTTTTCCATATATGCAAACTGAGCCAAATATTTCTCTTGTCAAAAACTCAGCATCATTGGATGTGGCAGGGGAGACCTCAGCAGTAATCCAGTAATCCCAAGAATTCTTAGCTGATACTTTAACCTTCGAAGGAAAGAATTCCTAGAAAATCACTGGAGAATAACCACTGAGGTCTGCATCTCAACTATTCTAGGAAATGTTTCTGGGTTTCAAGATCAATTTGATCTTTCCAAGTGAATTTTTGGGAGTCTATAGAAAAATCTGTTGTCAACGTAAAAATAATCCTTTAAAAACATATGTGAAATTATATCCCCGCCTCACTCAAAACAGTCCTCTGACTTCCCACAACATTCAGAAGAAACTTCAGTCCTTGCCACGCCTCCAGGCTTCCTCGCCCTTGGCCTCTGCCAAAGCCTGTGGCGTCCTTGCCTCCCTCATGGCTCCGGGTCACCACGGCCTCCCTGACACCAGCTCAGGTCTGCGCACTCGCTGTTCCCCTGCCGGAAACGCTCTTCCCCTGCTGGAAATGCTCTTCCGCGGATGACTTGGCCTGTACCTGCAACTTGCTCCCTTATTTGGTCTCTGCTCAGTTATCTCCCTTCCTCAGGACTTGCCTGAACCTCCATTATAGGCTGAATTGTGTCCTCCCAGAATTCACATTGGAGCTGTGTGTGTGTGTGTGTGTGTGTGTGTGTGTGTACTGAGACGTGTCCAGCTCTTTGCGACCTCATGGCCTGTAGCCCACCAGACTACTCTGCCCGTGGAATTTTCCAGGCATGACTACTGCAGTGGGTTGCCATTTCCTACTCCAGGGGATCTTCCTGAGCCAGGGATTGAACCTGCATCTCTGATGTCTCTGGCATTGGCAGGCGGGTTCTTTACCACTGTGCCTCCTGGGGAGCTGCAGCCCTCAGCATCTCAGAATGTGACTATATTCATCAGTAAGGCCTTTAAAGACATAATCAAGTTAAAATGGGTTTGTTAAGGGTGACCTTAATTCCGTATGACTGGTGTCCTTATAAGAATAAGAGATTCGCGCAGAGGGACTTTCTTGGTGGTCCAGTGGCTGAGACCTCCCCTTCCAGTGCGGGGGGCAGGGGGCGGTGAGGGTTCGATTAAAAAGAGAGATTAGCACAGAGAAAGATAGAGAGTCAATCAAGTGAACACACTATGAGAAGATGGCCGTGAGTAAGCCAAGGAGAGAGGCTTCAGAAGAAACCAACGCTGCCGGCACCTTGACTTTGGGCTTCTACCCTCTAGGCTTGTGAAAACCATACTTCTGCTGTTTAGGCCTCTCCATCTGAGGTGCTTTGCCACGGTAGCTGAGGGGACTGGGCCCCCACCTCGGGGCCCTTCCCTGACTCCTGGCCCCTGCTCTGGGATTTGCATCTCTTCCCAGCCCTTGAGGGTAGGAATCCATTTATTTATATTTTTAAATTGAAGTTCAATTAACAATTGGCATATAAAATTGCATTAGTTTCAGGCATACAATGTAATGATCTGTACGCCTGAAACTATATTTAGTCTTAGTGAAGTCGCTCAGTCCTGTCTGACTCTTTGCGACCCCAGGGAAGGTAGCCTCTCCGGCTCCTCCGTCCATGAGATTTTCCAGGCAAGAGTGCTGGAGTGGATTGCCATTTCCTTCTCCAGGGGATCGTCCTGACCCAGGAATCAAACCTGGGGCTCCCGCATTGTAGGCAGACGCTTTACCGTCTGCGCCACCAGGGAAGCCGTGAAACTATATACATATACAGTATATATGTACAATATACATACTCTATATACATACACTATTCATACGCTATATATATGTACAATATACATACTATATATACGTGCAATATACATACTATATATACGTGCAATATACATACTATATATATTACAATATACATACTATATATATTACAATATACATACACTATATATATGTGAGGGCTTCCCCATTGGCTCAGTGGGCAAAGATCTGCCTGAGAGGCAGGCGCTGCAGGAGCCGCGGGTTCGATCCCTGTGTCAGGAAGATCCCCTGGAGGAGGGCAGGGCAACCCACTCCAGTGCTCTTGCCTGGAGAAGCCCACGGGCAGAGGAGCCTGGCGGGCTGCAGCCCGTGGGGTCACAGAGTGTTGGACACGACTGAGCGACTCCCAGATACTGCCCAGTGAGCACGGCTGGCTGCTTTACTGGCCAGAACGCTTGCTGTTTCTGTCTGTCCCACACGCGCAGTGAGCTCTCCTGAAGCCTCTCTCCTTGGCTCACCGCCGGCCGTCTTCTCACTGTGTGTTCACCTGATTTGCTTCTGTTTCTTTCTCTGTGCTAATCTCTTTAAGATTTCATTTTTAAAAATGTGAACCATTTCTTGGAGATTTTATGGAATTTGTTACAATGTTGCCTCCACTTTATGTTTTGGCCTTTGGGCCACAAGGCATGTGACCAATAAGATTACAATTTCAGATCAAAGCTAGCAGAAACACAGACTGGGGTGGGGAGGGGGAGGCGGGAAGATAGCCTTCTTTCTTCTTCCATTCCCACACACGTTTACCACAGCACCAATGATCATATATACACATACACATACATATAATCTAGTCAATAGTCATCACTGCACATAGTTAAAAAACTTTTCTTGTGATGAAAACTTCTAAGGTCTGCTCTCTTAGCAACTTTCCGAGACACAGTGCACCTTTACTATCCATAGTCGCCACACTGTTCGTTCCATCCTCAGGACTGACTCATCACTGGAAGCTTGTACCTTTTGGCCACCTTCACGCATGGGAGGTGTTCAGTAAATATCAATTTAATGAATTAATAAAGACATCAAATAATGCGCACTGGTCCAGTTCTGTGATAACTGTACTAGGAGACTTAAGCCATGTATGCACACAGATGTTGAGGTCCTGCGCTTAAATCAAATGGACTGACATTCCCTAAATGTATAGAAACTTGGGTTGAAATGATTATAATTCTGGCAGCCACCTTGGAAATGACATTGAAACGAATCTAATAACTAGAGAGGTGCTAAGTGGAAGCTGTATGAAATCAAATTCAAGAACATAAAATGGTTTTCCTTTCTGCTTTCATAGTCATTATACTATATTTGGAATAATTAGGAAAAAAAACACACCGCAAAGAAGCTAATGTTCAAAAAGGCAGAGACACTTGAAAGTCTTTGAACATCTCACCAGAAATAACTTAACCCAATGAGATTAAAATTCCAGATCAAAGGTAGCAAAAATACAGAAAGGGAAGAAAGACAGTTGTGAGATCCCTCATTCCCACACACGTTTACCACCACATCAGTGATTAGTAGACGTGGGGTTCCCATGGCAAATAATTTCCATTTCCCCCACGTATAAGGAATAGCATGACATCAATGTTCTCAGAAACATAGCTGGTAATTTTTACCACTCGTGATCAGATTGATCTAGGAACAGATAAAAAATAGAGGAAAAATAATAATGGTGTGGAAGGGTGAATCTTTATCATCATATAATCAGTCAGCAAACAGGTATTGACTGGCTGGTACCATTTGAAATTCTGCACATGGTGTCATGAGAAAAATCCAGCATCATACACCAAAGCTTCATGTGATTGACGTAGTCAAGCAAACCTATATTAAACGGCAATAAGCAGTAAGCCCCACCTGGGGATACAAACCCAGCCCATGGTGCTGATTCACCTCTGCATTTCAGGATCCTCACACCTAGCTAGGGCTGCATTAATATCTGTTGAAGGAATAAATGGATATCAAGATAGAAGTAAAAAATACGGCAGTGGCTCAGTTTCTTAAGTGATCCATGAGTCGTGAATTCAAAACTGTCAGAATCTTTACAAGGACTCTGGCCAGCAAGCTTTGTAGGGGGAAATCAGGCTACTGGACATTCAACCCAGTGACAGAGCTTCCCTAAACTCCACGTTGTGGGCCGATAACTTCCAGTGGATACGGCAGCTGCTTTACTGGCCAGAATGCCTGTTATTTTTGTCTCTCCTGCATGTGCTGCTTCCTTCTTTGAATACTGACATCTCTGTTTGCCTTCTCATTCTTGGTCCTCACAGTATAGATGGCACCACCAAAAAGAAAAAAAAAAAATGGACAACTGGCTCAGGTCAGGCCAATCTGAGGTTTCCTTCCACTTGACCACAGGGATGGGTTTAGGGATGTTAGGCCCCCAAGGCTCAAGACCAGGTTCAGGCTGAGACTCTGGAGAGGGGAAAAAAGCTGTCTTTCTACCAAATGCTAGGCTTTCAGATGTAGGTCTGATGCTAGTTGGTTTAACCGTGTCGGCACAGAGGTAAGCAACTCTAGAGGTGGAGACAATGTGTATGTGTAGGTGTGCACGTCCGGGTGAGCACACGTGTGAGTACAATGTGGGGAGAGGAGAGAGAGGAGAGCAAGAGAGCACCAGAGAGAGGGCCACCGTGGCTCACCCGGACCCAGTCACGCCCGAGACCACGCACACACTGCTGATAAACCTCCGCGGTGCCTCAGCGAATGTGAGCTGGCTTCCTGAGCTTTATCAGGGTTACTCTGGCCAACGGATGCACAGAGCTGACTCGTTGGAACAGACCCTGATGCGGGGAAAGATTGAAGGCAAGAGGAGAAGGGGGCAACAGAGGATGAGAAGGTTGGATGGCATCACCAACTCAATGGACATGAGTTTGAGCAAGCTCCGGGAGTTGGTGATGGACAGGGGGGCCTGGCGTGCTGCAGTTAAGAATTGAACATGACTAAGTGACTGAAAAACAGCAACCTGAGATTTCTAGAAAAATAACTTGGATAATACAGTAACACAGAGCCTCAAACTGGTCTTCTTCTCAGTATTCTTGCCTGGAGAAGCCCATGGACAGAGGAGCCTGGCAGCCTATAGTCCCTGGAGTGGCAAAGAGTCACTGAGAAGGCTTCCACGGTGGCTGGGCTGTAAAGAATCTGCCTGTCAAGCAGGAGATGCGGGTTCAATCCCTGGGTTGGGAAGAACCTCTGAAGAAGGAAATGGCAACCCACTCCAGTATTCTTGCCTGGGAAATACCACGGACCAAGGAGTCTGGTGGGCTATAGTCGAAGGGTCGCAGAGTTGGGCATGACTGAATGACTAAAATGAAGTGAAAGCGACACTCAGTCGTGTCTTACCGGGGTCCAGCCCTGGTTGGATCCAGGGTATCCGAAGCATGATGGCGTCGGCGACTGAGAGAGATAGATAAAGAGATAAGGAAAGAATTTTGCAGTTAAGAAGATAAATGAGAGAAAGAGGCTGATATTCCTTGGTTTACACAGAAAGCCAATAAAGCCCCAGCACGGGACTTGCTCTGTTCACGTAGGCCACAGGCGCCCTCCCAAACAGCGGAGGGTACCCCACCTTGGGCACCCTCTCGAGTGGGTCTTAGAAGCCCAGGCAGGAAAGTGAACTCAGAAGGTCCCTGCATTCCAGGGGATCAACCTGAAAAGGAAAGAGAAAGAGAGAAAGAAAGGAAGAGAAAGAGAGAGAAAAGAACGACACGGGGAGACCAAGCTTCAGTGAGCAAGGCCCACAACTTTATTTTCCAAAGAAGCTTATATACGTTAAGCTGTACATAGAAAATAATGGAAGACGCATAGTCATGCAGGGTCGGCAGTCCTGACTCCTATTGAGACCAGGCGTTCTTTCTGCATTCCTTCTGATATACAAAGGTCTCAGGTGATTTACATCATCTTCTGGCCAGGAGGCCTGCTAACATTTTATGACCCTTTCTGATGATGATTAGTCAACCAGAAAACTTATTTTCTCCAAAGGTGATATTTCTAAAGTCAGGTGCCACTCTCCGAAAGCACTAGATAAGGTTGCATTCCTATACGGTAAGTGTGTAGTGGGCTATAGCATGGAAAGAATTTATTAACTCAAGATCTAATGTGGTTAAATCAAAGGGTACTACTTATTTTCCCCACATATCCGCTATATTAATAATATATTCTCAGGGACACAATGGGTAAGGGATATGGAAACTTTAGCAGCGAATATTGGCTCAACAATGAAACCCTCCACCAGTGCTATTCTAATAATTTCTTAACTCCCTGAAAGGCTCTATATTTTTAGAATGTTTTAGGCTTCCCGTGCCTCTTGCAGCTGGGAGGCCGTAAACAATCACATGCATAGCTGCAGGAGTCTGGACAAGCCTGTCAGGCAAGCTAGAAAGTCATCAGAGGGGTTTGGGTTGGAACACTCTATTATGCCCAGGAGATTTATTAACTAGAGCTCTAAGTTGATTTTCTTTAGGGAAAGGTGGTCGGGGATAGCCCCCCATTAATGTCAGAGGTGTTGGTGAGAGGCATGAAATAGTAAGACAGACAGATTCTGGTTTTGGGGTAGATGCTCGGGCAGGTCCAGGGGGTCCCTTGAGTCCTGATTCACCTTTGCCCATCAGGTCTCTTCCTCACGACCTTTGCCATGAGTGGGATCTCCCGTGCTGGCTCCAGGCAGTGTCTGAGTCTTTGCAACCCCATGGGGATAGTCCATGGAATTCTCCAGGCCAAAATACTGCAGTAGGCCGCCTTTCCCTTCTCCAGGGGATCTTCCCAACCCAGGGATCTAATCCAGGTCTCCCGCACTGCAGGCGGATTCTTTACAACAAAATGGAACTGGGAAGGTTATCTCCCCTCTCTGTGCCTGAATTTCCACATCTGTGAAACAGGGATGACAATAAAACCTCCCTCATGGCATTACTGTGATCAAATAAGTCAACGAGAAAAGTGTTACACGAAAAGATCCCAAATGTTAGCCAATGTTGGTATTATTATTGTTATTCTCATCCTAACAGTGGTTACATCAATGTCAGAGCTCTGTTGCTCTGTGTGAAGGAACCACTTTGGCATCAGATTTGAATTGTTACTGAGTTGAATATCCATAAGATTTTTTTTAAAGTTCTTTGTTTTGGCTTCTTTGGGTCTCCATTGCTGCCTGCAGGCTTTCTCCAGGTGCAGTGGGCAAGGGCTACCCTGGGCTGCAGTGCCCGAGGGTTTCTCTTAGTGCCCGGGCTCTGGGCTTCAGTAGCTGTGGGGTTGGACTTAGTTGCCCCATGGCAGGTGGAATCTTCCCGGACCAGGGGTCGAATCTGTGTCCCCTGCACTGACGGGAGGATTCTTAACCATTGGGCCCCCAGGAAAGTCCCCCACAGCATCTGTTATGGATAAATTGGTCATTTATTCAATCATTCAGGGAGGAAAGCCATGTCCAAGTCTGGGATCTGGCCTGACCCCTGAATCCATAAGTGGCACGCAGGAAAAAGCAGGAGCCCCAGAGGAAGGGTCCTTATCCTCACAGGAGCCTGTGAGGGCCGGGCCGCCAGCTCTGTCTGCACCTGTGGGATCAGCCCGACTTCCCTTCTCTGTGGAATCCAGTAGGGAAGCGAGGTTTTTAAGGGAACTGAGGGAAAAGGGTAATGGTGGTAGGCTGCAGTCCATGGGGTTGCTGGGAATCAGACACGACTGAGCGAATTCACTTTCACTTTTCACTTTCATGCATTGGAGATGGAAATGGCAACCCACTCCAGTGTTCTTGCCTGGAGAATCCCAGGGACAGGGAAGCCTGGTGGGCAGCCGTCTATGGGGTCGCCCAGAGTCGGACACGACTGAAGCGACGCAGCAGCAGCAGCAGCAGCAGCAGCAGCAGCAGCAGCAGCTTTAGCTTGAATCTGAGGCTGTTGTAAGAGAGAATAAGTGTTGGTAGTTTCTCCTTCCTGTTTGAGCACATTGGTGAAGTGCCTTCCCCTAAATTAAGCTGGGAAGTAAGAAGAAACTAGTTCCCATGCCAGCATACGGACCCACAGGCCCGCTTGGCCACGGATTTCTAGCACACAGTTCTCTGAGAGGAGAACTGGGGAGGCAGGCCAGACTGCAATCCCAGAATTTCCCTCTGCTGTGGAAAAAAGAAAAGGACCTCCAGTCAGCTCAGTCAAAAGTGCTTAGAGGTTTTCTTCCCAAATCCGGCATCCTTCTCCTCAGTCTCTCCCTCCTCTCTTCATCTTTAAAAAAAAGTACTGTGGGTACCTGTGCATACGAATTGTACCATAGCGACCCTTCTAGAGCGAGGCGTTCACACTGAGCGTGTTCACACTGTGCAGCCTTCGGCACCCCCCCCTCTCCGGGGCTTCCTCCGGCTTCTGAAGCCGACTGCCCTCGCGCCTCCCCAGCCTCTGCTCACGCCGCCCTGCTGTCCGTCTGTCCGTGAGTTTGCCTGCTCCAGGTCTCCAACAGGAGTGGAGTCTCACAGCATCTTCAGCGTGCGACTGGGTCATTGCACGGCACAGCGTCTCAGGATCTGTGTTGGAGCCTGTGTCTGAACCTCCTCCTTTTTAAAGATCGTTGCTGTCTCGTTGTGTGGGGCATGTCCCGTCACCCGCTTACCTGTCAATCTCACCTGGGCTGCCTTTTGGCTGTTGGGAGCAAGTACTCCTCTGAACGCGGGTGTACAACGCCTGTCTGAGTCCCTGATTCCAGTCCATCTGGCTGTGCGCCCAGAAGTGGGGCTGCTAGACCACGAGGTAAACCTGTGTGTAACTGGGGAGAGCCCCACTGTGTTCCTTCGCGGTTATCCTGCTAACTATGCGCAATGGTTCAATTCCCCCACACCTTCACCAGTGTTTACTTTCTGTTTTTTTTTTTTTTTTTAAATAATGGCCATATTAATGGGTGTAAAGTGGCTTTGATTTGCATTTCCTTAGAAATGGCAACCCACTCCAGCCAGCGTTCTTACCTGGAGAATCCTAGGGATTGGGAGAGCCTGGTGGGCTGCTGTCTATGGGGTCGCACAGAGTCAGACCCGACTGACGCAACTTAGCAGCAGCAGCAGCAGTGATGTTGAGCTTCTTTCACATGCTTGCTGACCTTCTGTATATCTTATTTGAAGGAATGTCCATATACTCAAGTCCTTCACTCATTTTTAAATTGAAGTGTTTGGTAGTTTATTGTTGGGTTGTAAAAATTCTTTATATATATTTAATATTAATCCCTTGTTAGATACGACTTTAAAATCTCTTCTCCTGTCGCACGGGCTGCCTTTTCACTGTGCTGACGTTACCGCGTTTCCTTTCTTCCCCTCCTGAAGCCGTGCCGCATGACCCATGCAGCCTTAGTGCCCTGCCCAGGGTCTCAGCCTCGGCCCTCAGCAGTGAAAGCACGGACTCCTAAGCACCGGCCCACCAGGAAATGCCCCAGCTGCACTTTGAAAGTGTTTGTATTTAATGTAGTTACCAATATGGTTGGATTTAAGTCTAACACCTTACTATTTTGTTTTCCATTTGGTTGTTGGTACTTTTTTCCTCTTTTCATGCTTTCTTATGGATTATTTCTAGATTCTATTTTCTCTCTACTGGCTTATTATCATTATCTGCTTTCTTTCTTTGTTTTTTGATGGGGTATAGAGTTCACAGCATGCACCTTTAACATCAGTTTACTCTCAAATCGTAACATACCACGTAATATGGACCCTACAAACCACACAACGGCTGTACTTCCATTTCTCCCAGGTCCTTTGAGTAATTGTTGCTGTTCTCTTTACTTCAGTACACCCCGCAATGCATCGTTATTGCAGTAAGTCCCCTACATATGAATGAGTTCCATTCTGAGAGTGCACTGGTAAGTCCAATTTGTAGGCCCAACAGAGTTAGCCTAAGCCCCCGACTAACACAATTGGCTATACAATACTGTGCTGTAATAGATTTAGAATACTTTTCACCAAATGATACATAGAAACAAACACAAGAAATAGAAAACATCTTAAACCTTATGGTAGAGTACTGTGAAAGGCTGGTAGCAGAGTACGGCAGCCGGCACGCAGGAGCTGGCACCAGCGAACAGGCAGGGAGAGCGGCTGCCTGGAGAGGGGCGGTGGGAGGTGGCGCGGCTGAAGGGTGGTCCGCGCCGGGAGACGGGGGCAGGGCCCGTGACAGTGAGCACCAGACGCACGGGCTCACTCGCCTGATTGTGACACGATCGGACGAGCGAACGCACGTTCCGGTCTTTGAAAGTTCTCACCTTGACAGTGCCTATGCAGGGGGGGCCCCTGAATTTTTTCTTTTTTTTTTTTTTAAACGTTCAATTGTTTTTAAAGACTATTTTAAATTAGGGAGGGATTTACTTTTTATTTACACTCTCATTCACCACTTCAATGTTCTTCCCTTTGTGTAGATTTAAGCTTCCAAGTTGTATTACTTTCCTTCAGCCTGAAAAGCTTCCTTTAACTTTCCTTTTAGGATAGGTTTCCTGGATGAAAAGGCTGATTTAGCTTCCTTTTTAAAAATACTCTTCTGTGTATTCCGTTTTTATCAGAGGATAATTGCTTTAAGTACTGTGTTGGCCTCTGCCCGGCTCCAACGCGACTCAGCCTCAGGGACACAGAAGACCCCGCCCCCCGAGCGCCCCGCCCACCTCCCAGCCCGCCCCGCCCCTCTGGGTCACTGAGCCGGGGCTGAGCTCCGTCTCACAGCAAATCCCCGCTCGCTCTCTGTGTTACATAATGTGTGTGTTTCCATGCTATTTTTTCTGGATACAGAATTCTACTTCCACCATTGTTTTTCTTCCAGCATTATTAGAATGCGTTTTCCTTATCTTTTGCCTTCCATTGCTCCTGACGAGAAGTGTCTGTGCATTCTCAGCTTTGTCCTGTGTGTGTAGTATTAGCTTTCTTTCTCTGCCTACTTTTTAATTTTTTATTTTCTAAATTTTCTCTGGATGTTTTTATTTTTATTTTTTTCCTGTTCGGGGTTCACTGAGCTTCTTGAATCTGTGCATTTATAGGTTTCATCAGCTTTGGGAAAATATTGACCATTATTTCTTCAAATAGCATTTCTGTCCCCCCCCCCCCGCCCCCACCCCCTTCTGGGATTCCCATGTTATATACATTAAAACACTTGATCTTGTACCACAAGTCACTAAAGCTGTTTTCATCCTTTCTTTTCTTATTTTGAGAAGATTTTTAAAATTCTATTTATTTACTTATTTACTTTTGGCTGTGCCGGCTCTTGCTGTGCGTGGGCTTTCTCTAGCTCAGTGCACGGGATTCTCACCGTGATGGCTTTCCGTGTTGCGGAGCGCGGGCTACCCGGCCTGGGCTCCATAACTGCAGCTCACGGGCTTAGTTGCCCTGCGGGATGCGGAATCTTCCCAGACCAGGAATCGAACCTGTGTCCCCTGCATTGGCGGGTGGATTCTTAACCACTGGACCACCAGAGAAGTCCGCTTTCCTTTTCTTTTCTTTTTTTAAGACCCTTACCCTCTATGTGGTTCAGCCTAGGTAGTTTCTTTTGTGATTTATTCAACTTTGCTGATCTTTTTTTCTGTAGTGTCCAATCTCCTGTTAACCTTATTCTCTGAATTTTTAACTTCACTTGGTTCTTTAGAAATTCCATTCAGTTCTTTTTTTTATAGTTTGCATTTCCTATCTCAGTATGATCATCTTTTCCTTTGATTTCATAAACATATAAATATGAGCTATTTTAAAGATTTTGTTTGATAATTCTATTATTGCTGTTATTTCTGGGTCTGTTTTTAATGATTAATTTTATCCTAATTATGAATTGTATCTTCATGCTTCCCTTAAATGAAAAGGGAAAATTTAGGTTTAAGAATTAAATTTTGCTAATTAGCTAACTTTGGAACTGTGGTGCTGGAGAAGACTTTTGAGAGTCCCTTGGACAACAAGAAGATCAAACCAGTCAATCCTAAAGGAAATCAACCCTGAATATTCATTGGAAGGACAGATACTGAAGCTGAGGCTCTAATACTTTGCCCACCTGATACGAAGAACTGACTCATTGTAAAAGACCCTGATGATGGGAAAGATTGAAGGCAGGAGGAGAAGGGGACAACAGAGCATGAGATGGTTGGATGGCATCACCGACTCAATGGACATGAATCTGGGCAAACTGGGAGACAGTGAAGGGCAGGGGAGCCTGGCGTGCTGCCCGTGGGGTCACAGAGAGTTGGGCATGATTTAGCAACTGAACAACAGCAACAATTAGCTGACTTTAAAAATAAGAGGATTATCCTGGAATATCCAAGTGCGCTCAAGGGTCTTTAAAAGTGGAAGAGGGAGGCAGAAGGGAGCACCAGGGAGAAAGAGGGTGAGAAAGACTCAGCTCAGTGTCCTGGCTTTGAAGAGGGAGGAAGGGGTCAAGGGAAGTGGGGTGTCTAGGAGGCCAAAGAGGCAAAGATATCGATTCTTCCGGGACCCTCCAGAAAGCATCCGGATCTCGCCCAGAGAGATGCTGATGCACAGAGCTGTGAGCTAATTTGTGCTGGTTTAAACTGCTGCATTTAAAGTAATCTGTTACAGCAGTCTATAGAAAGCCAAGGCAGCCGTCAGCAAGACCTCTCCACACCGCCTGGGTGGGGCTGACCTGTTTCCCAGGTAACTGTGAATGCCGGCAGGCTTCCTGTTTATCACTCCCCTGTGGTTCTTTCACCTCGTTTTGTTTCCCTTTCCTCAGGGATTGTACTCCTGCTGTCCAGTGTCTGAAAATAATTGTATCATATATTTTGTCCAGTTGTCTAGTTGTTTATGGCAGGGAGAAAACAAATAGTACTGGTTATTCCAACATGACCAGAGGCAGAAATAATGTGTTCAACACTGCATATTGAGAAATGAACTTATATAGCCTAACTTAAAAAAAAAAAAAGGCTTCTCTGAGTAGAGGACTGAAGACCCAGCTCCGTCCGCCGCCAGAGGAGAGCACTGCCTTCTTTGCGACTTGGCCGCCGCTGCTAAGGGTGAAAGGAATTCTCTGTATCTTCACATGGTCTTCTCTTTGTGTGCGTGTCTTGTAATCTAATCTCTTCTTTTAAGAACACAAGTTATATTGGATTGGGGCCCACCTCCATTCTAAAGGAGATCAGCCCTGGGTGTTCTTTGGAAGGAATGATGCTAAAGCTGAAACTCCAGTACTTTGGCCACCTCATGCGAAGGGTTGACTCATTGGAAAAGACTCTGATGCTGGGAGGGACTGGGGGCAGGAGGAGAAGGGGACGACAGAGGATGAGATGGCTGATGGCATCACCGACTTGATGGATGTGTGTCTGAGTGAACTCTGGGAGTTGGTGATGGACAGGGAGGCCTGGCGTGCTGCAATTCATGGGGTCGCAAAGAGTCGGACATGACTGAGCAACTGAACTGAACTGAACTTAGTAACCTCATTTTAACATTTAGTCACCTTTTTAAGACCCTACCTTCAAGTACGGTCACATTCTGAGATGTTGAGGGTTAGGGCTCCAGGTATGAATCTGGGAGGCAGTGACCACAATTCAGCCATAACAGGGCCTCTCCATGCGTGAGGTCACTGTTGCAGAAGGGACTGAGGAGTCCTCTCTCTCTGTTTCTGTGGCCCCTGGACTGCTCTCCATCGGTTAATTGCAGTAGGAACTATTTAACGAGGTGAACTCGATTTGCTGGACAGAGTCACAGACTATGTTTAGGACAGACTTCCTGCCCTCAATGGGCTTTCTTCCTGTGGTGAAATTATATTTTTGATATGTTAAAATATTAACTGATTTTTTTTTTGTCCTTAGTACCTTCTTCTGATTGACCCACAAAGAAATTTCTATATACCCCAGACTTTCACTCAGGTCTCTTTACCCTTCCATACCTATAAGCAGCATGGAGATGCTGAGACTTGTGCCAATGGAAGGAAGCATTGCGGTCCAGAACAAGCACACACTCCCCACTCCAGCTCAGCGGCTCAGTCATGCGACTCTGTGTGACCCCGTGGACTGCAGCATGCCAGGCCTCCCGGTCCATCACCAACTCCGGAAGCTTGCTCAAACTCATGTCCATCAAGTCCACCCAACCATCTCATCCTCTGTCATCCCCTTCTCCTCCCACTTTCAATCTTTCCCAGCATCAGGGTCTTTTCTAATGAGTCAGCTCTTCACATCAGGTGGACAAAGTATTGGAATTTCAGCTTCAGCGTTGGTCCTTCCAGTGAATATTCAGGACTGATTTCCTTTAGGCCGGACTAGTTGGATCTCCTTGCAGTCCAAGGGACTCTCAAGAGTCTTCTCCAACACTACAGTTCAAAAGCATCAATTCTTTGGCACTCAGCTTTCTTTATAGTCCAACTCTCACACCCATACCTGACCACTGGAAAAACCATAGCTTTGACTAGACGGACCTTTGTTGGCAAAGTAATGTCTCTGCTTTTTAATATGCTGCCATTATGTCAGTATGTCCCAGCATTTCTCATGATGTACTCTGCATAGAAGTTAAATAAGCAGGGTGACAATATACAGCCTTGACGTACTCCTTTTCCTATTTGGAACCAGTCTGTCATTCCATGTCCAGTTCTGACTGTTGCTTCCTGACCTGCATACAGATTTCTCAGGAGGCAGGTAAGGTCATAACTTTTCTTCCAAGAAGCAAGTGTCTTTTAATTTCATGGCTGCAGTCACCATCTGCAGTCATTTTGGATCCCCCATAAATTAGGTCTCTCACTGTTTCCACTGTTTCCCCATCTATTTGCCATGAAGTGATGGGACCAGATGCCATGATCTTCGTTTTCTGAATGTTGAGCTGTAAGCCAGCTTTTTCACTCTCCTCTTTCACTTTCATCAAGAGGCTCTTTAGTTCCTCTTCACTTTCTGCCATAAGGATGGTATCATCTGCATATCTGAGGTTATTGATATTTCCCCTGGCAATCTTGATTCCAGCTTGTGCTTCATCCAGACCAGTGTTTCTTATGATGTACTCTGCATAGAAGTTAAATAAGCAGGGTGACAATATATAGCCCTGATGTACTCCTTTCCCTATTTGGAACCAGTCTGTTGTTCCATGTCCAGTTCTAACTGTTGCTTCCTGACCTGCATACAGATTTCTCAGGAGGCAGGTCAGGTGGTCTGGTATTCCCATCTCTCTCAGAATTTTCCACAGTTTATTGTGATCCACACAGTCAAAGGCTTTGGCATAGTCAATAAAGCAGAAGTAGATGTTTTTCTGGAACTCTCTTGCTTTTTCCGTGATCCAGTGGATGTTAGAAATTTGATCTCTGGTTTCTCTGTCTTTTCTAAATCCAGCTTGGACATCTGGAAGTTCATGGTTCACGTAGCCTGGTTTGGAGAATTTTGAGCTTTGTTTTGCTAGCATGTAACTCCCCAGTTAGCTGACAGTTAAATCCCAAACAGAAATGAGAGCCTGCTTCCAAGGATGCTGCCAAAGACCAGACTCCCGTCCCCACAACCTGGAACTCAGACGCAGCTCCAGAACAGATTAGGAAAGGCCCAGATAAGCTAGAATTCCCTTTCTGCTGTGCCATAGGCATAGACACTCAAAAAAATTAAAGAAAGCCATGCTTTCGATGCCCTGAAATCAATACCCATGATACTGTCTGAGCAAACAAGATGTTTTCATAGAAGAGAAGCGTAGACAGCGGCTGGAAGATACATGGCGTTAATATGCTGCGTCGCAGAGACTTTCTGTGATGCTCAAGGCCTGTGAAGTCTGCAGAGTGGAGAGGACATCACGAATGGCCAGTGGTCTTGTAATATTAGCCGACCGTGCTGGTTAAGGTGATACACAACGCCTAGCAAGCTGACTGCTATAATGAGGTGGCACCAGCAGTAAAGAATCCTCCCGTCAATGCAGGAGACGCACCAGATGTGGCTTTGAGCCTGGGTCAGGAAGGTCCCCTGACGTAGCAAATGGCAACCCACTCCAGAGTTCTTGCCTGGAAAAATTCCATGGACAGAGCAGTCTAGTGGGCTACAGTCCACGAGGTCACAAAGAGTCGGACATGACTGAGCAGGCACACGCATGCACACACACACACACCACTTTAGAAGATTAACCAGAGTTCTTTACTCCTTGCATCTGTAGCAGCTTGACACTGGTGATCCTTGTGGCTGGGTGACTTCCTCCACACAGTCATTCAGGGACCGGATATAAGGCATGCTGGTGCAAGGTGGGACACTGTAACAACACAGAGAATCGCTAATGAAGGGATCATTCTATTCCCACTGGTCACGTGCTTCCTGAGTGCCGGGCACTGTGCCGAGACTCACTATCCCATCCTCACGACAGCACTGTGTGAAGAAGCTGAGGACAAGAAAGGTTCATGCCGAGCGAACCAGATTCTACACCACGCTACTTGCCACCAGGCTCTTGATATGTGCTGATATTGTACTCCTGAGAGGTGACAGTTAATTCAGAAACATGTAGAGCAAAACTGAATTTTCTCACCAGGAATGAAGGGAAAGAAATGCAAGAGAAATGCTCTGGTAGATTGTGGAAGACTCTGGTCATGTGAATGTTTCTTTGCTATATTGCATTAATATGAACAGTAAATAAGCAGTTTATGGGGAAAATTGAATATATTAAAATTTATTCATGGAATAACAAGAAAAAATAGCCACTGATTAATGGAGCACTGGCCAGTATAGCCTGTAAATTCTGAGTCTGCAAGGCTCCATTTTCTACATTATGAGAATTCTAATGTGCGAAGTCGCTCATCACATTAGTGGTGTTCCCAACCAAATGCTCCTGTACTCTTGGTGGTTCTACTTATGATTTTTCCTAGCACTTTCATCAGAGAGCAGCAGCATACAACTAAAGCCTCTGACAATAGTAATTAATGATAAAAAGAGTCAAGAGCAAGCTCTCACCAAGCATTGTGCAGATGCTGTGCTAAGCGCATGCACTGATTCATTTATCCTCTGTGTTCACACAGTATGACAGGCCCTTCCGTTCTCTCCACGTTATAGATGAGAGCACCAAGGCCCTGGGAGATCAACTTCCTTACAGTGGTTGCTTTTATGCGTCAACTTGGCTGGGCCATAGTGCCCAGATATTTGGTCAAACATTATTCTGGATGTTTCTGTGAGGGTGTTTTTGGATGAGATTTACATTTAGATCAGTGGACTTTGAGCAAAGCAGATTGCCCTCCATCATGCTGGGTGAGCCTCACCCAATCAGTTGAAGGCCTGAAAAGATGAGAACGCTGACCTCTCTCTGAGCAAGAGGAAGGTCTGCCAGCAGAGTGCCTGTGGCCTCCCCTGTGGACCGGCTCTTTCCGGTTCCCTAACAGGCTGCCTTTGCACTTGACGTGTGGCTCTTCCCTTTGTCTCCAGCCCGTGGGCCTTCCCCATCAGATTTAGGACTTGCCGACCCTCCACAATCACACAAGTCAATCACTTGGAATAAATCTCTTCCTGTCGGTTCACATCCTGTTATTTCTGTCTCTTTGGAGAACCCCAGCTGATGCACTTGCCTAAAGTTATATTCCCCGTAAATGGTAGATCTGGCGTTCCACCCTACAGTCTGGTACTGGGATCCATACTCTCACGAGATCTTCGTTGCAGCTCACAAGCCTCTCTCCAGTCGTGGCCTGCGGGCTCTACAGCATGTGGGCTCCGTTGTCCCACAGCGTGGGGAATCTGTTCCCTGATCAGGGATCAAGCCGACGTCCCCTGCATTGCAAGGCAGATTCTTAACCGTGGGACCACCGGGGGAGTCGCCTGGAGTCCCTGCTCTTGATGGGAGCTGTGGGGGAGTCGCCTGGAGTCCCTGCTCTTGATGGGAGCTGTCCCGTTGGCCCTTCCCAGTGCAGTGGGCAACCTCCTTTTTTAGGCAATAGTGATAGCTTTCCCTCACTTCTTCCTGTTAACTGATCATATTGGTTAAGATAATGCAAATTGCCTAAGAAGCTAGTTGCCATAATAAACAAACCCCACATGTCAGAGGCCAACCACAGTAGACCCTCATTTCTTACATCTGCAGCAGCTTGACAGGAGTCATCCTGGTTGCTAGGTGACCTTCCTTCACACACTCATTCAGGGACCCAGCTGCCAGAGGCTCTGTCATCTTCAACACTGTAGCTTCCAAGGTCACCCTGGGGCTTGGCTCCATTCCAGCCAGCCAGAAAGGGAAAGGAGCATGGTAGACCGTGCATGAGAATTTTTATAATCACTGTTGCTAAGGAATTTTTTGTTAAAATAATTAGGCAAGCAGTTTAAATTCTGTTATTTCAAAATTATTTTATGTGCCTGTGTTGCTCATTTATTGTTCATTTTAAAGAATGTAATTCTCTTAAAGTAACATTTAAAAGCACACTTTAAAGTCACTTGTTTATTTCATTTAATTTCACACTCAAACTAACAGGCTGTAAATTGAGGGGCAGGTGTATTTCTTAATAAATCAAGCAAACTGAATAGAAGGGCTGCTTTTTATAGAGGATAGAAAGAAGTTTGGAGGTGAAGCTGGGGCAAGATTAGGGAGGGCATTGAATGCCAGGCCAAGGGGCTTGGACTTTTTCCTTTGCTGTTGCTGCTGTTCAGTTGCTAAATCGTGTCCTGCTCTTCGCGGCTACAGGGATGGTAGCACGCCGGGCTCCTCTGTCCTCCACTGTCTCCTGGAGTTTGCTGAAATTCATGTTCATTGGGTCCACTGAGTCAGTGATGCTATCTAACCATCCTGTCCTCTGCCCCCTTCTTCTCCTTTTGCCTTCAATCTTTCCCAGCATCAGAGTCTTTTCCAGTGAGTCGGCTCTTCATAGCAGGTGGCCAAGGTATTGGAGTTTCAGCGTCAGTCCTTCCAATGAATATTCAGGACTGATTTTCTTGAGATTGACTCGTTTGACCTCCTAGCAGTCCAAGGGATTCTCAAAAGTCTTCTCCAGCTCCACAGTTTGAAAGCATCAGTTCTTCAGTGCTCAGTCTTCTTTAAGGCCCAGCTCTCACATCTGTACATGGCTACTGGAAAAAACATATCTTTGACTAGACACATGTTTGTCAGCAAAATGATGCCTCTGCTTTTCAATACACTGTCTAGGTTTGCCATAGCTTTCCTTCCAAGGAGCATGCATCTTTTTCCTTTGGGAGATCTCCAATTCTTACTCTTTCTCCTCTGAACTGATTGTCCTCATTCTCTATACCAACTAATCATAGGTGATGTTCACCACCACATATGAGTATTAAATATTATTAAATATTTATATTAAATCTTATTTGTTTTTCATTTCCTCTCCTCCCTCCACACCCATCACCTGGATAAACTGTATGCGTCTCAAGGGCAGGATCATGACTATCACTATCTCTTAACACTGCGCAAGCCTAGCAGAACATCTCATAGGTGGCGTTAAGGGCCACATCCTTTTGAAATTCAAGAGATGTTCCTATATCTTCAGATATAGCACAAATTGGTGACTATAACTACGGGTATTATTTCCTCCTAAAAGGTACTATATTTTAAGTTAAAATATGAATGCTGTCTGAAGACTGCTAATGCCTTTATAAACTGCCATATTCTGCATTCTCACCAAGATGACCTGCCCAGTTGTGCCTTCTCGTCTGGGGGTTGCATCTTTTAACCCTTTTCACGCCATGAAACCGGCCTGCCATCACATCTGACATCCCAGTCTTTGAGATGTCTGTTATTGGATGGGAATCTCTTTTCATCAGCCTCTTTATATTTTCCCTTCACTTCCATCACTAAGATTAGCCATCAGCTGATACTTTTTCACACTTTTGGGCGGGGGGTGGGGAGCAAAGCATCAAAAAAAATGCATCAAAAATTTAATGGATAAGGAATGACTGTGAAAGTCGCTCAGTCACGTCCGACTCTTTGCGACCTCACAGACTCTGCGGTCCATGGGATTCTCTAGGCCAGAATACTGAAGTGGGTAGCCCTTCCCTTCTCCAGGGGATCTTCCCAACCCAGGGATCGAACCCAGGTCTCACGCATTGCAGGCGGATCCCTTACACGGTGAGCCACAGAGGCAGTCCAGGGAATGGCTAGTAGAGACCAAAGTGCTGTCTGTGCTGGTGGCCAGTGAGGGCCCCTCACTCACAGGCTGAGAAACCAGCTCCCCGCGACGAGCCTGGGGCTCACATTCATGACCCAGCAAAATTACAAATGACCTTGTATCACGGATCTGCGATTTGAAAATAATCAAAGCAATGCGTGCTGACTCTGGAGGCGCTAGGTGTCTTGGATTCGATGGTAATGGGACTGCAGCACTGCTACCAGCTTACTAAGGTGTGTGGCTCTGTGTGTGTCAGATGGGATTCAGGTCTGTTTGAACGGATTTGCACACAAATATGAGGGTGGGCACGTGTGCATTTTTGAGGTTTTCACTGCTGCATGACAAGCCACCCCAAACAATGGGCTAACAACAGCCATCATTTCCTCTCTCACTCCAGTCCTGGGGCTGACTGAACTCAGCTGGGCGGTTCTCACTGGGGACCCGCTCCTGGCTGCAGTCAGCTTGTGAGTGGAGCCAGAATCATCTCAGAGACCTGTTCACACACACGTCCAGGGCTTGTACGGGAAGCCCCACAAGAGCTGGGAGCTCGGGCTGGAAGACAGGCAGCCTCTTGAGCATCTCGGGCCCTATTGGGCTTCTGCATGTAGTTGTTCTGGGATGGTGGCTTCAGCATGGCTGGACTTCAGCACAGGAGCCCGGCACTCCAAGGGCTTCCCTGGCAGCTCAGACACTGAAGCATCTGTCTGCAACGCAGGAGACCTGGCTTTAATCCCTAGGTCAGGGATGTGACCCCAAGTGGCCTGACTCTAGGGTCCCCATTCTCAATTATCATCCTAGAGGGACACTTGTGTGAGTGAATTTTTATAAGTTTTGGGGGCTGCACCACGTAGAATGCAGTGTCCCAGCTCCTGGCCCGGGGCTGAGCCTGCACTTCCCGCATTGAAAGCACAGACAGCACCTTTACCACCAGGGACGTTCCAAGAGAGGATGTTTCTAATTGTTCAAACCCTCTTGTAAAACGAATACACCCACCTGCACATCCTCAGTTAGTAAGAAACCAAGCTGATGGAATCACGCTTCTGAGTCTGCACAGCTGAGGACCAGCCCCCAGGGCCTGGTGACTTCAGGCGGATAATGCCACACCCATCAAGAAGGCTTCCTTGGTGGCACCTGCTCCATCCTGATACCTTCAGGTTCGAAATAAAATAGCTGACGTATTTGTATAAGGAGAGAAAAAGAGCTTGTCAGAGACCATGCGTTTCCTTGGAGCATCTTCAGGCCACGTGGCACATGGGCAGGAACAAATGGGTCATGTTGTGATGGAAGCAACTGGGCGAGGTCCTGGAGGTGCTCGGACCTCAGCCTTGGTAAGAACTCCAGCAGCAGCTGATCCTCTACCACACATCAGGCTGAGAAAAACACAGCTCCAGGAAAAGAAAGAAAAGCCTACCCGAGTGCAGCTGCCAGCCTCCCAATAATCAGATTTGGAGGATCATTGCTGAGATGAATGGAAGATATCAGACGGTCACTGCTGGAAATATTTGCCGTCTTTGTCTAACTGCACTAGCAGACACTAGAGTTCTTAGTGGACCCACATATGCTTGTTTTTAATTAAAATGTGCTGACTGAACTGTTCGCTACACTGAAATAATGAAGAAGAGCAACAAAGACACATCGGCTAATTGACAACTCCAAACAGTCTAGTTTATACCCTTCAGTTATGTTAATGGAGAGTTACAATATGTTTGGGTTGAAATAATAATTACACAGTGCAGTTACATAATAACCTAAGAGGTAGATAAAAATGTTACAAATAACTACAGCAGCAAGACTCACAAATGGGTCAAAGGATTACAAATTCATTTACTCAGTCTTTATTCCAACAAGTACATATTGAGTGAGTATTGCTCATTATGTGTCAGGCTCTCACAGGCTAATACTTATGATGAAATATTCCTAGTGTTTTCAAGCACACATTTTTGTTTCAGATAGCACGCTCTGTGAATATCAAGGTGTTGTGCAGGTTATCTCTCCAACCACCTGATGAAACCAAATAGCAAGCAAGTTTTGAAAAGGGGAAATTATAATTTTAAATAATTTCAAAAGCCAGTTTATGTGAAGGCAGAGACTCTGGCCAGGATCTTGACAAATTATGTGTTATTCAGTGCACAAGAAGCTAGCACGGCTGCCTGAAGGGAAAACTTGTCTTGGGACTGTGTACACAGACCGAGGCCAAAGGGCAGCCAGACTTCACGCAGACCCAAAACAGGGGGCTGGCTGGAAGCCTTTCCGAAGACCACAGCAGAGTTTCAACCGTGTGATAACCAGAATTCTGGCCAAAAGGAGGAGTGATAGAAACTGCCACCGATCTTTGGGTCTTTTGTGGAGATTAATCCCTTGGCTGTGTAGTCTCTGATGAATGAAGGGAGATAATTCAGAGTCAGTCACAGAACACTCTTGCTCTTAACTGGAGGGGCAGGATATCGATGAGCCAAACTAACTCCAGTGCATTCAGAGTTTATTTACAACTAAACTGCAAAGCCTCCATCTCATCCATATTCAATCAGACAAAATTGAGGCCCATCCAAGACAAGACATGAGCCAAATTTGGGGCGAGGCGAAGGGTGACATCATCTGAAAGGGCTGGAAATGAAGTGCAAATTTGAATATCATCTGTACATAAGTGATAATTAAAGCTGTGAGACTCAGTGTGTGCCAAGAGAGAAAGTCAATAAAAGTGAGGAAAACAGTGTCCCAAACTACGTGGTGCTTCTGAATTGGAGGTTTTTAAAAATTAAGCTGGTGGGGGGCAAGATTTTCTTTCCTCTTGAATGATCTGAAGACAAATACAAGTCACTTGTGAGGAAGACTCCTTTTCTTGCAGAGAGTCACTGAATCACTTGATTGTTAAAGCAGAGGAGCTGTCTTGTAAGAAGTAACATTTTTGTTTAGTTTAAGGTAAACCATTCTTTCTCCCCAGAGAGATAGTTTTGGTAAATAACAGCAAAGAGAATGGCACATGCTTGTCCTTTTCAAGGCTGGTGTTAAATTCGGGCTGGAAACACGTTGCTTCATCTGGCTTTGCAGTGATTTCATGCATGCAGCGAAGAGACGGCTCCTCTTTTCCTAACTGGGTCTGATCACTGTGACAGAGACATAACTAGAGTAAATGCAACACGAGCCGAGTCCATAAGAAGACCGGCTCAGAAGGAAGTATTCATCGTGAAGAGGGTAGCGCTTGCCCTGATCATCCCTCCAGAGATCCATGACTTAGGGCTCTCTTTCTCTCTCTTTTTAACTTTTTTTTTTTTTTTAGACTACCAGCTCTCCAGACCATACAAACTTCCAAACCGCTTGTTCCTCAGCAGCGTGGGCACACAGGGACCCTCACCCTGAGCGACAGGTGTTATGGGTTGAATAGTGTGTGTGCTAGTCACGCAGTCATGCCCGACTCTCTGCGACCCCATGGACTGTAGCCCGCCAGCTTCCTCTGCCCATGGAACTTTCCAGGAAATACTGGAGTGGGTAGCCATTCCTTCTCCAGGGGAATCTTCCCGACCCAGGGATTGAACATGGGTCTCCTGCATTGAAGGCAGATTCTTTACCATCTGAGGTACCAGGTAAGGCTAAATAGGGTCTCCTTAAATTCATCTGTGGAAGTTCTAACCCCTTGTACCTCTTGAGAAATCTGTATGCAGGTCAGGAAGCAACAGTTAGAACTGGACATGGAACAACAGACTGATTCCAAATAGGAAAAGGAG
The DNA here is from genome assembly GCF_042477335.2 of Ovis canadensis. NCBI lineage: Eukaryota > Metazoa > Chordata > Mammalia > Artiodactyla > Bovidae > Ovis > Ovis canadensis. Next base: position 111,826,117 of record NC_091251.1, read on the forward strand.
TACGTCAAGGCTGTATATTGTCTCCCTGCTTATTTAACTTATATGCAGAGTACATAATGAGAAATGCTGGGCTGGTGTAAGCACAAGCTGGAATCAAGATTGCTGGGGGAAATATCAATCACCTCAGATATGCAGATGACACCACCCTTATGGCAGAAAGTGAAGAGGAGCTAAAAAGCCTCTTGATGAAAGTGAAAGTGGAAAGTGAAAAAGTTGGCTTAAAGCTCAGCATTCAAGAAACTAAGATCATGGCATCTGGTTGCATCACTTCATGGCAGATAGATGGGGAAACAATGGAAACAGTGAAAGATTTTATTTTGGAGGCGCATCTGCCTGCAATGCGGGAGACCCAGGTTCGATCCCTGGGTTGGGAAGATCCCCTGGAGAAGGAAATGGCAACCCACTCCAGTACTCTTGCCTGGAAAATTCCATGGACTGAGGAGCCTGGTAGGCTACAGTCCATGGGGCTGCAAAGAGTCGGACACGACTGAGCAACTTCGCTTCTTCCAAAATCACTGCAGATGGTGACTGCAGCCATGAAATTAAAAGACGCTTACTTCTTGGAAGGAAAGTTATGACCAATCTAGACAGTATATTACAAAGCAGAGACATTGCTTTGCCAACAAAGGTCCGTCTAGTCAAGGCTATGGTTTTTCCAGTAGTCATATGTGGATGTGAGATTTGGACTATAAAGAAAGCTGAGCGCCAAAGAATTGATGTTTTTGAACTGTGGTGTTGGAGAAGACTCTTGAGAGTCCCTTGGACTGCAAGGAGATCCAACCAGTCCATCCTAAAGGATATCAGTCCTGGGTATTCATTGGAAGGACTGATGCTGAAGCTGAAACTCCAATACTTTGACCAACTGATGTGAAGAGCTGACTCTGGAAAAGACCCTGATGCTGGCAAAGATTGAAGGCAGGAGGAGAAGGGGATGACAGAGGATGAGATGGTTGGATGGCATCACCGACTCAATGGACATGAGTTTGAGCAAACTCCGGGAGTTGGTGATGGACAGGGAGGCCTGATGTGCTGCAGTCTGTGGGGTCGCAAAGAGTCCGACACGACTGAGAGACTGAACTAACTGAGCCTCAGAACATCGCTGCATCTGACAACAGGGTCTTTAAAGAGGTAACTAAACTGACAGGAGGTCATTAGGGTGGGCCGTGATCCAGTCTATGACCGGAATCCTTGTAAGAAGAGAGAAAGTGGACACAGCACGCACAGCTGAGGGGAGAGGCCTCAGAGGAAACCAGCCCTGCCGACACCTGCCTTCAGACCTCTCATCTCCAGAACTGTGAGAAGATACACTTCTGTAAATACATTTCTGACATCTGCGTCCCTGCAGACTCTGGTACTTTGTGACAGGCAGTCTGAGCTGACTAGTACAATGGGTTGAGGGCTGGCCTGGTGGTCCAGTGGCTACGACTCCGCTCTCCCAATGCAGGGGGTCTGGGTTCAATCCCTGGTCAGGGAACCAGAACCCACATGCCTCAACGAAGTGCTCCCATGCTGCAGCTGAGGTCCTGCATGCCGCAACCAGGACCAAACGCAGCCGATGAACTTTTGAAAAAATACAAGGGGACAAAAGAACACAGCGTATACGAGCACACACTGGATTTTCTATGGAGGGGCCTTGCCTGGAAACTCTTCTCTCATTCTAACAATAGACCTACCACATAGTGTGTTTTTCTGTCATCTTGAACAACAAGAGCAAACGTACTTTATTTCTGAGTTTTAGGCTCCTCATTTCGAAACTGGAGTGAAAAATCTAAACCTGTTGCTCTGGAAGTAGATTTCTAACAAATTCACACAAACATGCCTCTTCTGGTCCCCACACAGTCATAAAATGCTCTGGCTTCCCAAATATTTTCATCAAAATATTTTTTGGGGGGTTTGAAGTTAGTCTGGTCCAGTCACTCACTCTGTGACTTTGGACAAGTCACGGGGACTCGTTGCTGTCGTTGTTCAGTCATTTACTTGTGTCCGACTCTTTGCAACCATGGACTCCAGCTCACCAGGCCTCCCTGTCCTTCACTCTCTGCTGGAGTTTGCTCACACTCATGTCCACTGAGTCCACTGAGTCGGTGGTGGACCATCCAACCATCTCATCCTCTGTCATCCCCTTCTCCTGCAGCCTTCACTCTTTCCCAGCATCAGGGTCTTTTCCAATGAGTCAGCTCTTCACATCAGGTGGCCAAAGTATTGGAGTTTCAGCTTCAGCATCAGTCCTTCTAATGAATATTCAGGACTTTAGGATTGACTGGTTGGATCTCCTTGCAATTCAAGGGACTCTCAAGAGTCTTCTCCAACACCACAGTTCAAACTTACTATTCTTTATAACCTGCTCCACAAGGTTATGAAAATCAAAACTCAAGTGACAATTATTTAAGGCTTATAGCAGAGTGCCTGGGCCAGGGTAGGAGTTCTGTGAAGGTTGCTTTCATCCTTCTAAAGGCATGAGTCTGTTCTCTCCCAGTGGAAAAAAGTTTATTGCATTTGATATTATACTCATCTTACTTATTTATGCCCCTCTTAATTCTAAAAGGAATTTATCACTTCAGGAAAATATCTCCAAAATGAATTAGTTTTCATAAGCTGACTGTGGCTCAGATCATGAACTCCTTATTGCCAAATTCAGATTTATATTGAAGAAAGTAGGTATGACCTAAATCAAATCCCTTATGATTATACAGTGGAAGTGAGAATGAGATTTAAGGGACTAGATCTGATAGACAGAGTGCCTGATGAACTATGGGCTGAGGTTCGTGACATTGTACAGGAGACAGGGATTAAGACCATCCCCATGGAAAAGAAATGCAAAAAAGCAAAATGGCTATCTGGGGAGGCCTTACAAATAGCTGTGAAAAGAAGAGAAGTGGAAAGCAAAAGAGAAAAGGAAAGATATAAGCATCTGAATGCAGAGTTTCAAAGAATAGCAAGGAGAGATAAGAAAGCCTTCCTCAGTGATCAGTGCAAAGAAATAGAGGAAAAAAACAGAATGGGAAAGACTAGAGATCTCTTCAAGAAAGTTAGAGATACCAAGGGAACATTTTGTGCAAAGATGGGCTCGATAAAGGACAGAAATGGTCTGGACCTAACAGAAGCAGAAGATATTAAGAAGAGGTGGCAAGAATACACAGAAGAACTGTACAAAAAAAGACCTTCACGACCCAGATAATCACGATGGTGTGATCACTTACCTAGAGCCAGACATCCTGGAATGTGAAGTCAAGTGGGCCTTAGAAAGCATCACTACGAACAAAGCTAGTGGAGGTGATGGAATTCCAGTTGAGCTGTTTCAAATCCTGAAAGATGGTGCTGTGAAAGTGCTGCACTCAATATGCCAGCAAATTTGGAAAACTCAGCAGTGGCCACAGGACTGGAAAAGGTCAGTTTTCATTCCAATCCCAAAGAAAGGCAATGCCAAAGAATGCTCAGACTACCGCACAATTGCACTCATCTCACATGCATTGAGTTAAGTAATGCTCAAAATTCTCCAAGCCAGGCTTCAACAATATGTGAACCGTGAACTTCCTGATGTTCAAGCTGGTTTTAGAAAAGGCAGAGGAACCAGAGATCAAACTGCCAACATCTGCTGGATCATGGAAAAAGCAAGAGAGTTCCAGAAAAACATCTATTTCTGCTCTATTGACTATGCCAAAACCTTTGACTGTGTGGATCACAATAAACTGTGGAAAATTCTGAGAGAGATGGGAACACCAGACCACCTGACCTGCCTCTTGAGAAACCTGTACGCAAGTCAGGAAGCAACAGTTAGAACTGGACATGGAACAACAGACTGGTTCCAAATAGGAAAAGGAATATGTCAAGGCTGTATATTGTCACCCTGCTTATTTAACTTATATGCAGAGTACATCATGAGAAACGCTGGGCTGGAAGAAGCACAAGCTGGAATCAAGATTGCTGGGGGAAATATCAATAACCTCAGATATGCAGATGACACTACCCTTATGGCAGAAAGTGAAGAAGAACTAAAAAGCCTGTTGATGAAAGTGAAAGAGGAGAGTGAAAAAGTTGGCTTCAAGCTCAACATTCAGAAAAGGAAGATCATGGCATCCGGTCCCATCACTTCATGGGAAATAGATGGGGAAACAGTGGAAACAGTGTCAAACTTTATTTTGTGGGGCTCCAAAATGACTGCAGATGGTGACTGCAGCCATGAAATTAAAAGACGCTTACTCCTTGGAAGGAAAGTTATGACCAACCTGGAAAATCCTATGGACAGAGGAGCCTGGAAGGCTGCAGCCCATGGGGTCGCTGAGGGTCGGACATGACTGAGTGGCTTAACTTTCACTTTTCACTTTCATGCATTGGAGAAAGAAATGGCAACCCACTCCAGTGTTCTTGCCTGGAGAATCCCAGGGACGGCGGAGCCTGGTGGGCTGCCATCTATGGGGTCGCACAGAGTCGAAGACGACTGAAGTGACTTAGCAGCAGCAGCAGCAAATAGCATACTAAAAAGCAGGGACATTACTTTGCCAACAAAGGTCCGTCTAGTCAAGGCTATGGTTTTTCCAGTAGTCATGTACGGATGCAAGAGTTGGACTGTGAAGAAAGCTCAGCACCAAAGAACTGATGCTTTGAAATGTGGTGTTGGAGAAGACTCTTGAGAGTCCCTTGGACTGCAAGGAGATCCAACCAATCCATCCTAAAGGAGATCAGTCCTGGGTGTTCTTTGGAAGGACTGATGATAAAGCTGAAACTCCAATACTTTGGCCACCTCATGCTAAGAGTTGACTCATTGGAAAAGACCCTGATGCTGGGAGGGATTGGGGGCAGGAGAAGAAGGGGACGACCAAGGATGAGATGGCTGGATGGCATCACTGACTCGATGGACATGAGTCTGAGTGAACTCTGGGAGTTGGTGATGGACAGGGAGGCCTGGTGCGTTGCAATTCATGGGGTTGCAAAGAGTCGGACACGACTGAGCAACTGAAATGAACTGAAATGAACTGAAGGGAGAAATAGCATGAGGTGGTAGGTCATAGACCACCTTCTTAGAAAGAACTCGAAAGGAAGTTCAGAGGGCTGATGCGTAAAGCATCCTGTAGTTTCACGATGTCAGAATGCAGTGGGGGAGTAAGGGTCTTGAGGGAGGCAGAGGTGAGATGCAGCCTGTTTGCAGCTCCTCTATGGTGGTGGTGGTTGTTGTTCAGCCTGCTCAGTCGTATCCGACTCTGTGTGACCCCATGGACTGTACCCCGCCAGGCTCCTCTGTCCATGGGATTTCCCAGGCAAGAATACTGGAGTGGTCGCCATGCCCTCCTCCAGGGGATCTTCCCGATCCAGGGGCTGAACCGACATCTCCTGCAAATCTCCTGCACTGCAAGCGGATTCTTTACCACTGTGTCACCGGGGAAGCCCTTATGGTTGGACTTCACCTCAAAATAAATGTGAAGTCCCTGTGGGAATGGGTGAGTTGGTCTTCCTTTTTGCTTTTTTTAACTTATTGAATAATTGAAATGTGTAAACACTAGGAAGACTGTAACACCCACACTCCCGTATTATACTACTTAGAGTTAAAAGCCACTCACATCTCATCATGTCTGCTTCCAGTGTTTTTACAAAAATAAAGCACTACAGCTAAAGCCACATTAACCAAGTGACATAGAGGCCGCCTCCAGGGCATTTGAATCGATCCTTCCAGAACACTAACATGCTTATACGAAAGATTCTTGTGCGGTGAACGCGTGTGTGTTTCATGCCCATGATGGCACGTGGTAGCATATGTAATATGCACGCTTTGCACCGTGTGTGCTGTCCCTTTGCCCTTTCAGCTCAGCGTTGTTTTCTGAGTTGACGCTGCACTGTGGATGTGTATCTGACCCATTCCTTGTGGAGGCCATTTCATGGGATGGATTGGGTGCCCCCAAAATTCCCATGTTCAAGTCCTAACCCTCAGTGCCTCAGAATGTGACTATTTGGATCTTTAAAGAGATAATTAGGTTAAACTGGGGCCATTAGGGTAAAGCCTGATCCGATATGACTAGCAGCCTCATGGAAGAGGAGATTAGGACAGAGACACAGCGAAAGACCAGGTGAATTCAGAGGGAACCCAGCCGTCTATGAGCCACGGAGCGCAGCCTCAGAGAAACCAACCCTGCTGACGCCTAGGCTCCAGAACCGTGAGCGCAGACTTGTGTTGTCTAAGCCACCTGATCTGCCACACTTTCCACGGCAGCCAACTAGACCAACAGCGGCAGCAAACTGCTCCACAGAAGGCACCGGCTGCAGCGGGCTTCCCTCATGGCGCAGCTGGTGAGGAATCCGCCTGCAATATGGGAGCCCTGGGTTCGATCCCTGGGTCAGGAAGATCCCCTGGAGGAGGGAAAGGCTACCCACTCCAGTATTCTGGCCTGGGGAATCCCATGGACAGAGGAGCCTGGATGGGCTGCAGTCCACGGGGTCGCAAAGAGTCGGACACGATGGAGCGACTTCCACTTCCACAGTGCTTTAGCCACTGCTCTCGCGGTGGATGCCCGTCTCGCGGTGGACGCCCATCTCGCGGTGGACGTTTAGCTGGAAACAGCACAGACATGTATCCTTGCCCATGGCTTCTGGTGCATACATGTAGGAGTGCCTCTAGGGTGATGCCTAGAAATGGAATCGCTGGGTTAAACGAGATGCGCGTTTTCAAACTTTCAAGATGCTGCCAGCCTGTTCTCTAAAGCACTTGCATCAGTTCTCACTCTCAATGACAGTTAGTTGCCCCACACCCTAGCCAACATCTAATATCCTCAGACTTAACAATTTGTGCCAAAATGATTGACCAAAAAAAATGGACTGCCTTAATTACTTCCCCTAATTACATATGCCCTGGAGAAGATAATGGCAACCTACTCCAGGATTCTCGCCTGGAGAATCCCATGGACAGAGGAGCCTGGTGGGCTACAGTCCATGGGGTCGCAAAGGAGTTGGACACAACTTAGCAACTCAACAGCAAGAACCATTATACACGACACTGACCATCTCTTCACACACTGCCCTTCCTTATTTCTCCTATAAATTCTCAGTGCGTATCGTTTGTCTGTTTTCACTTTAGATTGTGCGTCTTCTTTCACCTGACTTGTGGGAACTATACACGTCTTAGATGACAATCCTCTGTCTGCCAGCTCTTTCGTAAATCCTTCTCCCAGGCCACCATTTGTCTTTTAATCTTGCCCATGGCGTTATTTTGACAAAAGCTTTCTAATTAGGTGTAATCAGATGTATCTCTATGTCTTTTTTGGTGTCACCTTAAAAAAAAAAAAAACACCTTTCCTCTCCCCAATTCATAATTTATTTTCTCACAATTCTGGCATTTTCTTATATTTTTTCTAACAGCTCTAGAACATTTTGCCATGTTTAGATCTTCAGTACATCTTTAATTTACTTCTGTGATGGGGATAGGTAGGACTTTCTAATTATTTCCTCTGTGAGAGTCAACTGTCTCAACACCACCTATTGAAATAGCAAATACTTACTCTAAAAAAAGCCTCAGTAAAGCACCCACAGACGGTCTCATTTTAAGTAGTGTAATTTCCTGCTAACTCCTCCAAAATGTATTAGGAGGAAAGTGTGCCCCAAGGTAAGTAAGTAAGTTGACCTAAATGGGTATTTGGATATGAGCCAAACAAATGCTAGACATTGTCTGCCAAAAAAAAGGGTTTTGATGTTGGAAGAGGTGATGTCAAGCCCTTCTTACTGACAGTCACTGGATACTGAGGCCAGGTGTCTCTCCGGAGCCATTCTGAGTGCAATGATTCAGCCGTCAGCAGCGTTTGGAAGGCTTGTCTTTCTGCTGTCGCCAGCCAGTGGATGCGTCTCCTGCCCCTCCGGAGCAGTGACCCCCTCCCTCTTGAAGGACATGCTGAAGCTACGGAATAGTCTCTGGAGATGGGAGGATGTGTGCTTGTGCAGAGGCTGATTTTTTGACTGAATTCCCCCCTTTTTTGACTAGCTGCATGTAGTAGCCACTCAAGATAATAATTTCTTTTTAAAGCCCCAAAGGAGAAAAAGACACTATGTCATTAAGACACTAAGTAAAATCAGGAGAAAACATGCCTATTCTGCCTAAGAAAAGAAATATTGATGAGAACTTTTATGGGGAGTAATTTGAATAGAAATTTATGTTTTACATTAATTATCTGAATAATGGACACCAGTGGTTTTCAGATATTTCTTAGCTACAAAAACTTTGTTCAAACTAGACTTTTCTCAGAAGACCAACATGTAGAATCGATGAAAATGAAGCAAGCTTGTTTAAAATGGGAATCCCCACTGAGGGTCTTTGGCGGGGGTGCTTGGTGGGACCCTCAGGGCTCTTTAGAGTACACTGAAAATCCTCCTTTAAAGTCAAGATATTGGAGACTTAGAGATCAGTTATAATTCTCTTTTTCACTTGCATCACACGGTAATTCTACTTTCTCTCTGAGATTCACAGCGCTGTGCGTCTGTTCATTCTGTAAACACTTCTTGACACACCTGCTATTTTCCAGGCCCTAGGATAGGCAGCCAAGAGGAAGAGATGATGGGATGGGAATACCAGACCACCTGACCTGCTTCTTGAGAAACCTATATGCAGGTCAGGAAGCAACAGTTAAAACTGGACATGGAACAACAGACTGGTTCCAAATAGGAAAAGGAGTATGTTAAGGCTGTATATTGTCTCCCTGCTTATTTAACTTCTATGCAGAGTACATCATGAGAAACTCTGGGATGGAGGAAGCACAAGCTGGAATCAAGATTGCTGGGGGAAATATCAATAACCTCAGATATGCAGATAACACCATCCTTATGGCAGAAGTGAAGAGGAGCTAAAAAGCCTCTTGATGAAAGTGAAAGAGGAGAGTGAAAAAGTTGGCTTAAAGCTCAACATTCAGAAAACGAAGATCATGGCATCTGGTCCCATCACTTCATGGGAAATAGATGGGGAAACAGTGGAAACGGTGTCAGACTTTACTTTTTTGGACTCCAAAATGACTGCAGATGGTGACTGCAGCCATGAAATTAAAAGACACTTACTCCTTGAAAGAACAGTTATAAACCAACATAGATAGCGTATTTAAAAGCAGAGACATTACTTTGCCAACAAAGGTCCGTCTAGTCAAGGATATGGTTTTTCCAGTGGTCATGTATGGATGTGAGTTGGACTGTGAAGAAAGCTGAGCACCAAAGAATTGATGCTTTTGAACTGTGGTGTTGGAGAAGACTCTTGAGAGTCCCTTGGACTGCAAGGAGATCCAGTCCATTTTGAAGGGGATCAGCCCTGGGATTTCTTTGGAAGGAATGATGCTGAAGCTGAAGCCCCAGTGCTTTGGCCACCTCATGCAAAGAGTTGACTCACTGGAAAAGACTGATGCTGGGAGGGATTGGGGGCAGGAGGAGAAGGGGATGACAGAGGATGAGATGGCTGGATGGCATCACTGACTCGATGGACGTGAGTCTGGGTGAGCTCTGGGAGTTGGTGATGGACAGGGAGGCCTGGCGTGCTGTGATTCATGGGGTTACAAATAGTTGGACACGGCTGAGCAAAGAGTCGGAGGTGGTGGGGTCTAAGCCTAATCTCAAAGCGTGAGGAGGGGAGTGCTGAAGGTCGGGGAGGGCGTCCCAGCCTCCATAGACGCAGGGGGCAGCTGGGGGGAAGCAGCCTGCCAGATCAGAGGGGTGGGGCGGACAGTGGGGGGTGGCCTGGGGAGACGCACGAGGCATCTGTTGGCAGCGGCAGGTGCTGAAACTGGAGAGGAAGGGAGGAGTGAGCTGCTGCGTGCCTGGGGGACCGTTCTAAGTTCGGACTTGGAAAGCCACGAGGAAGAGATTGAAGGGTCTTAAGCGGGAGATTGACGTAGTCATGTTTGTGCTTAGGAAGGATCCCTCTGGCCCAAGCGAGCATTGAAAGGGGATGTGATTAAGGCAGGAAGGCTGGCTAGGAGATCGACACAGACATCCAGGGAATGATGGGCTGACCCGAAACCGAGCTGCAGAGATGAGGCTGGAGAGGGACAGAACGCACGGGATGGTGTTCAGAGGAGGAAGACAGAGGTGTCTGGAGGGTCCTGGGAGTCTGGGTTTGTGTAACCAAAAGGGGGTGGGTAACCAGTGCCATTTAACATGGCAAGAAAGATGGGAGAAAGGGCTGGAGGTAATAAGTGATGAGTTTCAACGGGGCAGGTTTTTGTTTGAAGTACCTGTGAGGTGTCAAACTAGAGAGGCCCAGTAGGCAGTCGGATATCCGGTTCTGGATCTTGGGGGAGAGATCTTGGATGGAGGGCATGATTTGGGAGCCAGCCTAAGTGTGATGATAATGATGGGTCAAAAAGGTAACTAACATTCTTGACAGACTGGAAACAATACGGAGAGAAGAGTCCCGAGAACAGGGCAAGGGGACCCCGGGGAGCAGACTGAGCCGGCGCAGCAGAGAGGAAGAGGCAGGGAGGGTGGGGATCAAGGAAATAAGGGGGAGAGCCCTGGGGGAAGGGGGTCGTGGCAGGTTCAGATGCCGGCTGGGAAGAAGAAAGGGCAGGACTGTGATGATGACGGAAGTACGAGCTAACCCGGGCCAAGGATTATCTAACTGCACGACAGAAACACCTGGGGAATCTTTGTAAAATAATAAATCTGGGTTATAGACTTCATTGGTCTAATGGGGAGCCTGGGCCAGAATATATCTTTAAACCTCCCCAAGAGAGCCTAGCACGTGGCCACAGCTGGGGGCCCCATTCCAGGTATGCCCGGTTTGAGCCCCAGAGGACTAAAGCAGGCCCCCCTGGGAGAGGTCAGACGGCTCTCACACTGACCCGTGGTGCTGGGTCACGCTGGAGAAAGGAGCAGGAGAAATGGAGTCCGGTCAGTTAAAATTCATCTACGTGGACCTAGGTCTTTTTGGTAGAGACAGGTCCTGAAACTGGGGAAACACCAAAGGTGGGTCCTCATTGCTGGTGAAGGGAATTTCATTGGGCTTTCCCAGAATGTAAGAGCTCTGTCCCCCAGTTCAGGCCAAATTTATACCCACCAAATGTCTTTCTGAATAATTGGTGAATAATTAAGCTTTACTTGGTAATTTAAAAGTTTCACATAGTTTTCGAAATTTGAAAGGAGATAAAAAAATTCTACAGAAGGCACATTCTTCCTCCTCAAATCATCTCCACCCACAACCACAGCCCAGAGCCAGCCGCTGGGTCATTTCTGTTTGTGCGTCTTCTGGTGGTTACCCCCTAACTGTAAGTAACATGCCTGCGTCTGTCTTTCATAACTGACCCATGCTGTACATCACTTACCCGTGACTGAAGAGGAACACTGACTCACTCTGCTTCTACTTCTTTTCCCTGCCGAAGTCTGGTGCTCTCTGTATTGTTTTTAATTCTTCTTTGGGTTCCTTTTATAAGAGTATACTTTAAATTCAATTTCTCCTTCCACGGACTCGACCCAAAATTTCTTACCCCCACACAGTGTGAGATGAAGAGATCAGCTCCCTCTTCCCTCTTTCGCCTTCTGTCAGTCTGATCTGTGCGTTTCCACTGTTCTGACAGCATCGCACTCTGCTCTGTAACCCTAAGTCCTCTCTTCTTGGTCTGTAGGTTACTTCTGAGTTGAAAACCAAAACACTGCACTTACGTTACTGCAAGCAGGCAGATGTCAGTCCCTGGAGAGCCGAGGCCTGCGCCAGCACCACGCCTCTCTCTCTGGGTCCAGCGTCACAGCTCTTGGGTGACTCAGGGAGTGCTCCCAGCAGCATGCGCTGATGCTCTTTTACTACAGTCCACCCGTGACTCGAAATCATGGTTCACTTTAGCTTGCCTCCTTTGGGACCACAGTTCTCTTGTACCTTTTGGAGGTTTTCCAGAAAAAGCCACTCAGTCATGTCCAACTCTGTAACCCCATGGACCATACAGTCCATGGCATTCTCCAGGCCGGAATACTGGAGTGGGGAGTCTCTCTTCTCCAGGGGATCTTCCTGACCCAGGAATTGAACTGGGGTCTCCTGCATTGCAGGCAGATTCTTATATAACTGAGCTATCAGGGAAGCCTTAGACTTCTCTTTTTTCTTATTGAAAGAAGAAACATATTCTGTCTTCACCACGTCACAAACATTTCTGCGTCCTACTCATCCCATCTCAGTAAGAAGACAAATTGAGGGCATTTAATTTGTCTATTTGTCTCTTCACAGAGATTTCTTGGAGTCCAGTTACTTCCTGCTTCCAGTTAAACCTGGGAAAAGGGATGTTAGAGATAAAGAACATTTTGATCACTGCAAATGGCCAGTCTCGTTGTGAACAAATCACTGTTGTGTATTCATTAGTGTTGTCTGAATTTAGTTAGCATGACCTTGTCATTAGAGATGCTAATTATCTATGGACACGTAAAAAACATTCAGGTTCTGAGCCTCAGAGACTAAGCATCAGACCCCGCAGGCTCGCCGCAGTCAGCCAAAGCCCGGCAGGGCACTTGCAGAGGACACTGCCGTGTGTCGCCAAGACGCGCAGGCCTGAGGCATCCCGCCTCTCGCCGCGGTGCCAGCCGCCTCCGAGCGGCATCCACCTTCAGAGCTCACCTGGGCAGAGGCCTCTTGGGCAGCTGCCTTGAACTCCCGTTCCTTTTTCTGCCCAATCTTTCTTTCACTTTCTGGCGGGTGCTGTTCCCACAAGCATTTCCCAAGAAACATTCTGTCCTGAGTCTGTTTTCTGAGGAACTGTAGCTACAATCCTTCTTTTCTCTCATACATAAACAAGACAATATAAGCGAATAATAATACAGAACGAAGCTTCGCCTTCCCCCGAGAAGGAAGGGGGCGGTGAGGCGCAGGAGACACAGGGCTTGGAGCGGCGGGGCGGAGGGCGCGGGAATGGCGGCTGGGAACCGGTTGAGGCGGGGAAGGCTCACTTCCAGCCTCGGTTCGCCTACTGCGTCTGAACCAGAGGCCACGAGGGAGGCTGGGCTGGGGAGACGGGGAGGGTGCGGTCCCGACCTCCTGCCCCCGAGGACGCCTGTCTCCACGCGGCCAGCGCCCTCGATCTACTGCCGCGCCCGCCACCGCCCCAGGCCCAGGCCAGGCCCGCCTCTGCTGACTCAGATGCCGGCGGACCCCGTGGGGCCCTCCTCGCCCGGAAGAGACGCGCACGCTCGCGGGGTGACTGACTTCCGGTACCGCCGCGGCACTTCCGGCCTGGACCCACCGCCTCGCCGCCCCGGCGCCCGAGATACCCTCCAAGTGTGCTTGAGCTCGACCTGCTCGTCAGCTTCCCACCAAGATGGGGTGGGCAAAACCTTTTCCCTCACAAAGACCGATTTGCTGTAAACGAAATTCTCAGGGAACACATATATATATGTGTTTTCATTTTTCATTCCGAATGAGAACTTGAATCCCAAGGGGAAATGTGCAGCCTTGTAGCTTAGATGACCAGCTTGGACAAGGGGCGGGAGCTCTTGGCTGAGAGACCACACACCACAGTCTCTGCCCCCCACTCCACCCCGCTTTTGCCAGCTGGGTGACCTGGACCAGGGACTCACTAACTCTAACCCTCAGTCTCCACATCTGTAACACTGTCATAGGAACAGCACCTACTGAGCAGAGCTTGGAAAACTTCTATGGAAGATTGAGGGAGACAGCCATGAAGCTCCGCTGGCACCCTGCCCAGCCTGTGGTGAGCACAGAGCAAATGTGACCTGCGATTGTTGAACTTTATTTTTTTCTAATATTTTCTTTTTTTGAATTTATTTTTTAATTGGAGGAAAATCGCTTTGCAATGCTGTCTTGGTCTCTGCCATGTCACAGCAAAAACCAGCCGTAATCACACATGTATCACCTCCCTCTTGAGCCTTCCTCCCCTTCCCCACACCCCGGGGCCATCTCAGAGCACCGCGCCAGGCTCCCGGGCTCAGTGAACTGGCGCTGTTTATGATACTGCTTGGGCCTTTGTGAGCAGCAGCTGTATGGAGTCAGCTTTCTGTTTTATTCTCAAGCGATGTTCTGCTGCTGCTGCTGCTACTGAGTCGCCTCAGTCGTGTCTGCCTCTGTGCGACCCCACAGACGGCAGCCTACTAGGCTCCTCTGTCCCTGGGATTCTCCAGGCAAGAATACCGGAGTGGGTTGCCATTTCCTTCTCCCCTTAAGGTTTCCAGCTCTGGAGGTCCCCATAGGCTATAAACCCGAGGAGGTGTCATGTGGGAATCAAAATCCAGTCTGTTTTTCTTTGGTGAACACTTCCGCTGCCCCATGAAGATGCCTGCCTACTCCATGTGGCAGATTTGTCTTTCAGAATCGTCAACGCAGAGGCTGACCTATCAGGCCCCCACATCCCCGGCGTGATGTCCATCTCAGGTCGAACACGAAGGCTGACCGGGGAGAACCTGTCCTCTGGGGACGAGGCTGCACTCTGCTCCTACCCACCCTTTTTTCCTGCCCATGGGTTTCTTTCTGTCATCTTATTTTCTCTTTGTCATTTTTGCTTTTTTCTTCTAGATGATTGTGGGTTCTTTTTACATATGAAATAAATGACATGTGATTAGTCTAGAAAACACAGGAAAGCAAAGAAGTGGGGAACGTGACCCCACAGCCTTCGGCATGCATTCCCTAAAGCACCTGGGCGTGCACACAGTTTTGTCTCCGTGAAGATAAAGTCATACAGGAGAGACTGATGGTTCCCCATCAGGGTGATTTTTGTCCCTCTTTCAGGGGACATTTGGCACCCTCGGGGGATATTTTGGGTTTCCTTGGTGGCTCTGTGGTAAAGAACCTGCCTGCCAATGCAGGAGGTGTGGGTTCAGTCTCTGGGTCAGGAAGATCCCTTGGAGAAGGAGGGGACCACCCACTCCAGCATCCGTGGGCAGAGGAGACTGGCGGGCTACAGTCTGCAGGGTCGCAAAAGAACTAGACTCAACAGTAAGAGTGGGGATGTTCTCGTTGTCAGAACTGGGGCAGGTGGTGCCTCTGCGTCTCGAGACAGTGGCCACGGATGCTGCTGGCCCCCCACGCCGCACAGGACAGCCCCACAACAGCCAGCCATCCAGCCTCAGCAAGCAAGAGAGCCAAGGTTAAGGAATGCTGGGCTGGCCCAGGCTTTAGTAGACCACAGCACCTGCTGAGCATCTGCCTGTTCTTGTGAACGAACTTTTACTGGAACGTGGTGCTGTCTGCCTGTCCGCATGCTGTCTCCGCCTGCTTTGGCCTTACCAGGGCAGCTGAGGACTTGTCACGGGGACTGTGTGGTCCACAGAGCCTAAAGTAGATGTGAACCACACGTGAACATTTAAGTTTTTCTAACATCCACAGTTCTTTAAACTACCAAGACTACTCAATAGCAAAAGAAGCAACCCATCTTAAAAAAACGGGCTAAGGATAGGAACAGACATTTTTCTAAAGAAGACACGAAAATGGCCACTTGGTTTGTGAAAATATTCTCAACCCTAATCATCAGGGAAATGTAAACCGAAACCGCAAGCTATTGCCTCGTACCTGTTCGGAGAGCTAAAAGGACAAAGAGAAAAGGTAAGTGGTCCTGATGCAGAGAAAAGAAAACCCCCCTGCCCGGGTGATGGGTGAAATTGGTGGGAAAATGCCCACTTCAGTTTTCTTGCCTGGAGAATTCCATGGACAGAGGAGCCTGGCAGGCTACAGGCCATGGAGTTGCAAAGAGTCAGACATGACTGAGCAATGAACACTTTCACTATGGAAACCAGCATGATGGTTCCTCAAAAATTAAAAATAGAACTACTGTGTGAGCAGCAATCCTTCCTCTAGACAAACACAACCACTGGTAGGTCATTCAGCCTAGACCCTGAAATCATTGTCACCTCAAGGAGAGGTCTGTGCTCTCATGTTCATTGTAGCATCATTCACAATGACCAAAATACGGAAGCAATTCAAATGTCCATCGACAGATGAATGAATACAGAAATTGTAGTATATAAAGTCAATGGAATATCATCCAGCCTGAAAAAATGAGAACTTGCCATTTGCAACAACATGGATGTACCTGGAAGACATTTTGCTAAGTGAAATAACACAGATCTGAAAAGAAAATTACTGCACAATCTCATTTGTATGTGGAATCTCAGAGAAGTCAGGAAACAGGGAATAGAACGGTGGTTACCAGGGTTGGGGAGGTGGAGGAAATCAGGAAATGTGGGTGAGACGGTACATAGTTGCATCAGAGAGCACACATAAATGTTTAAGCCTCTGAAAGACACTGTGTAATAATAACACCTGCCTTACTAGAGATCAAATTGCCAACACCTGCTGGATCATGCAAAAATCAAGAGAGTTCAGAAAAACATCTCTTTCTGCTTTATTGACTATGCCAAAGACTTTGACTGTGTGGATCACAAGAAACTGTGGAAAATTCTGAAAGAGATGGGAATACCAGACCACCTCACCTGCCTCTTGAGAAACCTGTATGCAGGTCAGGAAGCAACAGTTAGAACTGGACATGGAACAACAGACTGGTTCCAAATAGGAAAAGGAGTCCGTCAAGGCTGTATATTGTCACCCTGCTTATTTAACTGATATGCAGAGTCCATCATGAGAAACGCTGGACTGGAAGAAACACAAGCTGGAATCAAGATTGCTGGAGGAAATATCAATAACCTCAGATATGCAGATGACACCACCCTTATGGCAGAAAGCGAAGAGGAACTAAAAAGCCTCTTGATGAGATTGAAAGAGGAGAGTGAAAAAGTTGGCTTTAAGCTCAACATTCAGAAAACGAAGATCATGGCATCTGGTCCCATCACTTCATGGGAAATAGATGGGGAAACGGTGGAAACAGTGTCAGACTTTATATTTTTGGGCTCCAAAATGACTGCAGATGGTGACTGCAGCCATGAAATTAAAAGACGCTTACTCCTTGGAAGGAAAGTTATGACCAACCTAGACAGCATATTCAAAAGCAGAGACATTACTTTGCCGACTATGGTCTGTCTAGTCAAGGCTACGGTTTTTCCAGTGGTCATGTATGGATGTGAGAGTTGGACTGTGAAGAAGGCTGAGCGCCGAAGAATTGATGCTTTTGAACTGTAGTGTTGGAGAAGACTCTTGAGAGTCCCTTGGACTGCCAGGAGATCCAACCAGTCCATCCTAAAGGAGATCAGCCCTGGGATTTCTTTGGAAGGAATGATGCTAAAGCTGAAGCTCCAGTACTTTGGCCACCTCATGCGAAGAGTTGACTCATTGGAAAAGACTCTGATGCTGGGAGGGATTGGGGGCAGGAGGAGAAGGGGACAACTGAGGATGAGATGGCTCACTGGAAAAGACTCTGATGCTGGGAGGGATTGGGGGCAGGAGGAGAAGGGGACAACTGAGGATGAGATGGCTGGATGGCATCACGGACTCGATGGACGTGAATGTGAGTGAACTCCGGGAGTTGGTGATGGACAGGGGGGCCTGGCATGCTGCGATTCATGGGGTCGCAAAGAGTCAGACACGACTGAGCAACTGAACTGAACTGAACTGAACTGAACTACCAGGTCATCATGAGGATTAAGTGAGCTGGTACATGTAACCAGTTTTACTAACAGAGTCCCAGGGACGGGGGAGCCTGGCAGGCTGCCATCCATGGGGTCACACAGAGTCGGACACGACTGAAGTGACTTAGCAGCAGCAGCAACAGTGTATTTAAACTGATATAACAGTGCTGAAGATGGATTCAGATGTAATACTGCTGCTATATCAGTTTAAATACACTGTTGCTGCTGCTGCTGCGTCACTTCAGTCGTGTCCGACTCTGTGTGACCCCATGGATGGCAGCCCACCATGCTCCCCCATCCCTGGGGTTCTCCAGGCGAGAATACTGGAGTGGGTTGCCATTTCCTTCTCATATATATATATATATATATATATATGTATATGTATATGTATATGTATATGTATATGTATATGTATATGTATATATGTATATATATATATATAGTTGATCTTATTTTTCACTGAAATCCATATATATACATATGAAGTGAAGTGAAGTGAAGTTGCTCAGTCATGTCCGACTTTCCGACCCCATGGACTGTAGCCTACCAGTCTCCTCTGTCCATGGGATTTTCCATGTTTAGGACAATAAATGATCACTTGTATCAGTTAGCTTTCATTAGGTTGTTGCGTTGTAACAGACAGCCCGACAGTCTCGGGGCTTTTACAAACATAGATTTCTCACTCTCATCCAGCGTGAGGAGCTGGGCTGCAGGAGCAGAACCTTCTGGGACCGTGGCTCTCTCAGGCAGACAGAAGGGACGAGTGATCAAGGGGCTGGGTGAAGCCCCCACAGCCTCTGCCCTCACCTGGCACCCAGTCTCTCGCGTCCACATGTCAGTTTGCGCAAATCATGGCACCCGGCCCGGTGTCAAGGGGTGGAGAAGCACGCTCCAAACACAAGAGGCACGGCAAGCCACATGGCAGTGGGTGGCGGCAGAAAGGGGGAGCAGATGGTTGAGAACAGGACTATAATCTACCGTACCAGTCAGCCCAGCCCAGCTAAGTTAGGCTAGTTATCGCTTCCAGCTGCCTGAATGCAGGGACCCTTCTACAGGCTCACTGTGGTGCTCAAGGGAGCATCACGGCTCCTGCCCCCTAAGAGGCCAGATGGCAGATGCTGAGCTGCTCTCAGGATGAGATGCTCTCAGGACAGACAGATCTGGAGAGGCTCAGCTTAAGGCAAACATGGCCACACCTCCACTCCCTGCATGAAGGACAATCAATGAAAAAACTTTGCACCCAAAGAAATCATTTCATCATCAACCAGCTAGGAAACGGTAAATCCCTGGATGCTCTTGCAGTCATCAAGGAGATGAAAGGGACCTCAGTTCTCTGGGCAAGATGGTATGACGGCGCCCTCAGGACAGGAGGAAGTGGGGCTCACGTGCGAGCTGCCTCCCCTCTGTGATCAGTGTTGCGGCTGTGCTGTTGCCAAGTCAGGCCCAACTCCATGACCCCTGGACTGCAGCACACCAGGCTCCTCGTCCTTCACTGCCTCCTGGAGTTTGCTCAGATTCACGTCCACTGGTGAGTTAGTGATGCCATCCGACCATCTCATCCTCCGCTGTCCCCTTCTGTGTGATCAGCAATAGCTATCACCACCATCACCATCATCACCGCCAGCACCCCTGCCTTTTAATGCCCAGCCAGCTGCCATGCTTCGGAACCAGCCAGTGGCGCCCTGGTTTCTCAAAGGGCTGTCTCCATCGCAGAGAACGGACCCCTGACTGGAAGGAATGGGCCACTGGCTCTGGCTGCTTGAGCAGCTGGAAAACCACTCAGCTACCTGCAACTGCATAACAGTGTGTTTGTAAAATCCAACACGAGCTTTGGAATTAATAAACGTAGTAAATTACAAGCCTATCCCACTCAAATGTAAAAGAAAGCATTCTAGGAACATGAAAATAAAAAAGGAGAAATGCCTGTTTCCTGCAGTAAGTCACTTTAGGTTTGAATCACTTATTTATATAACAAGCCTTTCTGGACTGATTAAGGGAACTGCCAGTTACACTCACCAACCTTTCTTCAGCTTACAGAGGGGTGCGTTCCTTCTTGTTTCACCTGGGAGAGCCTGGCTGCAGACTCGTGTCCTGACCACCAGCCTCTCCCCCTCGTTGTCAGCTTCTGGGAGGATCCAGGGCGCAAAGCAGGACACGCTCATGCCAAACCCACAGCAGCGGAAGAAAAGCAATGGGATCCTTTCCATCCCACGGGGCCACCGAGCCTGCCTGAGCCTTTGAAAACGGTCAGGAATGAAAGTCCAGTATCCTCTCCTTCATCCATTTTTAAAATCTCAATCTTTCAAGGCCCAGTTCAAACCCCTCCTCTGCTGTGAAGCGTTTCCGAACCACCCCAGGTGAGCGTCATTTTCCTTCCTCTGAGCCCCAGCTGCTATCTCCTGACTTTACCCGCCTCTTGGATGCTGTCTCCACTCCTGGTCATGTTGGTTAATTTTCCGAGTAGACTGGAGCAGGTAGTGACAGATTCATTCCAGTCTCCTTCTAGGGTTCAGAGCAATGACTTCAGGGTGAGCCTGTGATCCCAGGAGGACCACTCAGCATAATTAATAATAATAATTCTGCTCTGCATAATTAAAAATGCAGCTTGGAAGAGAGGACCTCCTGTCTTCTCCTGGGTTGGGAGCTGTAACGAGATCTTAAATCTGCAATTTTTGAGCCCCATCTTCTCCAGATTGCCTCAGAACGCCCTGACTGAGAAATGGAGAGCTCCAAGGGCATGGTGTGAACCACAAGCAGATGCAGCTGTGCCTGCAATTCTTACCCCAGACTTCCCAACCATGTGAGCAAAGAGATTTCTTTTTCTACGTCAGTGAATTTGAGTTGGCTTTTATCATCTACAACCTAAGGGACTAATATGGTCACTCAGACCTCCTGAAGAAAAAGGATGCTTAGGGACTTGCCTGGTGATCCAGTGCTTAAGAATCCACCTGTCAACGCAGGGGACACAAGTTCGATCCCTGGCCAGGTTAGATTTATTGCTATTCATTGTTATACTTCCTTTGACTAAGATCAGAGCTCTTGTGGGCTCCTGAGCGGCACTGTTTGCTGGGGTCGGCCTGGGCCTGCTTCTCCCCCGGACCCTGACTCACACGGGCACCCACCTCCCACAGTCGCCTTCTTTGTAAGCAGAACAAAGACACGGGAAGCAGGGACTGGCTTCTTTCAAGACCCACCTGAGTTCAGGGGAGGAGCCCCAAGCACTGGAGGCTGCCGTGGATGGAAGCAGAGTGAAACTGGGGGCGTGGGGCGGGGGGAGCCTGCTTCTTAGTCCACGAGTTGGACCAACAGAAATGCTGGTCGTGATGTAGGGAATTTTCTGGGCAAAAGATGAGTGTGAAATAGAACTCCCTTTTAAAAACACATCAAAGAAAACAAGTGTGTCTCAAGTTGAAATTGTAGACTTGTGTTTTCTATGTATTTTCCATTAGATGGTGAATAATCGGATATAAATCATTGGGTGCAATCACATGGATCAATCCCAGGTCCCCTTCTGCATGCAGGGACGGCTGTTTCTGATTAGCAGGAAGCCCACTGCCCCGCCGAACAACGGGCTCCTCTCCGCCCGCCGAGGACAGGAAATTAAGCCATCAGGCGTCTTGCCTACTTTCCTCATGCAATCCTCAAGCTGGAAATCCATCAAATATGAAAGGCAGAAATAAAAACTGGGGCCAAATGGGAGGAAGTCGGAGATGCAGCTGAATTCCACATGGCTCTCAGTTTGTCCATAAATGTTCAGCATTTACTTTGGAATTGAAATCCCTGCTTTACAGCAGATATTTTATAGATTGGCAGTACTCTGGGTGGTAAGAAGTTTGTATCAAAGCACCAACTATTTCCTTCAGCAACAACTCTGCTTTTATCTATGAAAATATCAGGAAATCGTTTTGAGTCAAACAACCAAAATAAAGGCAGCAGAGTTTGAAATAAATGTTAGGAAAATTGTGTAAAACATTACATCAACACCCTTGGCACTGTCGAAAAGCAAGATTTCTGAATCCAGTGAGTAGCTGAAGAAGAAAATTCAATTCCATTTTTTCACTTTGCCAATTGTATAGCACTTCATTTAAAACAGACTCTCTGAAGAATCGATTCAAATTAGCTGTACAGTTTTCCCTCAAAGAATCTGCTTTAAAATAAATTGAATTGGAGCGTGAGACATAATAAGTGAGCATAAAATTCATGCTAACTAGTCCAATGGAAAAACTTCTCACAATGAGGAAACAAATAATCTCACATGACTGAGCTAAAAATAGTCCTTAGATTGTCAGTCTCAAAATTGAACAAAAATAGGGAGAGCTGTTATAATAATGATATGGCACATTTCCTCCTAATGAAATGCCCTTGAATTTTGTAATAAATTACATAAAGAGAATCCTCTGGGCAAAAAGAAAATACTAGACATGAGTTGCTTTCATAACTAGAGCGACAGCGATATGAATGCCTTCCGTACCGTCTCGGGCCTGAGCCGTCTCGGCTGGCGGCTTCATTACCGGAGGAGGGCTGGGCTCGGGTGGACGACGGCTGGGCTGAGGATGCTCCTTCCCGGTCCACCGCCCAGGTTAGAGAACTGCTTTGCTGCTGTCGTCGCTTTCTTTTTCCAGGTGTCGGGGGTATAAATATCTATTTGAAATCACTTTACAAAGTTTATTAGGGCTCTCAGGCGTCCAGGTGGCATTCAGTTCAGTTCAGTTCAGCCGCTCAGTCATGTCCGACTCTTTGCGACCCCATGAATCGCAGCACACCAGGCCTCCCTGTCCATCACCAGGTGGCATTAGTGGTAAAGAAATGTAAGAGACACGTGATCGATCCCTGGGTGGGAAGACACCCTGGAGGAGGGCATGGCAGCCCACACCAGTGTTCTTGCCTGGGGAATCCCATGCACAGAGGAGCCTGGTGGGCTGCAGTCAATGGGGTTGCCAAGAGTCGGACACCCCTGAAGTGACTTAGCAAGACTCTTAGGCCCCCTGAGGACAAGGATAATAGCTTAGGTGGCTTGGTAACCACCGGTACCTGTTGCAGCATCTGACCCATGGTAGGAGTCCCTTATGTGTTTGAGGGGCATAAGAATAAATACATCAATGAATCAATCTATTGTTTAAGTCATGTTAAACTTATTTTTTAAATTATACCTTTTGAAGAAATTTCACAGTTAAGTTGGAAAATGTGCAGTCAGTTTAATTAGAGAGAGGATAGTTGGGTTGTATTGATTTTTTTTTTCCTATTGAAATTAAGAAACACATCCTTAGGTGTATCATTGAAGAAGGCTTGATGGAGGTTCTTGTTTTAAGTTTTATTTTTTCATTTATTTTGCAGTTACCTTGGAGTGTTGGGTTAGTTTCTGGTGGACAGCGAAGTGAATCAGCTATATGCGCCAGTTTGTGTCTGCTCACTCCAGACTCCCGGTCCACCCCTCCGTGCTCCTCCTAGGCCGCCACGGGCTCCTCTCTGCCTGCAAGTCCGCTTCTGTTTCAAAGACAAGTTCGTCTGCGTCCCGTGAGGCTCCACGTGGGAGCTGGCATATGCTGCCTGTCTTTCCCTTTCTGACTCACTTCACTTGGTCTCATCATCTCTCGGTCCACCAGGCTGCCGCATCATTCCATTCTTTTCTATGGCTATTGTGAACACGTGTACGTCTGCTTTGCTCGGTCATCGATGGGCCTCCGGGTTTCTCCACGTCTTGGCTATGGAGAAGCCTGCCGCTGTGTACAGTGGAGAGCACGGATCCTTCCAAATGGTCGTTTCGTCTGGATATATCCGCAGGAATGGGGTGGCTGGGTCATCTGGCAGCTGCATTTCCAGGTTTTAGAGGAACCACCACACTCTTCTCCATCGTGGCTGCACCAACGCACATTCCCACCGACGGTGAAGGAGGCTCTCTCTTCTCCACATCCGCTCCAGCGTTTGTCAGCTGTAGGTTTTTTAATGATGGCCATTCTGACCGGGGTGAGGTGCTGGCTGCTGTTGTTCAGTTGCTCAGTCGTGTCCAACTCTTTAGGACCCCATGGACCGTGGCACGCCCAGCTTCCCTGTCCTTCACCATCTCCCGGGGTTTGCTCAAACTTAAGTCCATTGAGTCGGCGATGCCATCCAACCATCTCATCCTCTGTCGCCCCCTTCTCCTCCCACCTTCAATCTTTCCCAGCATCAGGGTCTTTTACAATGAGTTGGTTCATCGGTGTGAAGTGGTGTCTCATCATAGATTTGATTTACGTTTTCCCAGTAATTAGTGGTGTTGAGCATCTTTTCATGTGCCTGTGTACCATCCATGTATCCTCTTTGGAGAAATGTCTATTTTGGTCTTGATGGAGATTCTTTAAGCCCCTGCCTGGGAATAACCATACAGAAGAAGTTTATCTTAGTAGAACCCAATTATCTTGGAATTTACCTTTGTCTTGAAGTATGGGCAAGCCCCTCTTTCCACAATACCCATTTGGGCTTCCTTGCTTTCCACTGGGCTCCCTCAGTTTAGCTTGGTTTCCTGTCACCTCATCTATCCTCATCCGTGCATCAGTCTATCCATCTATCTGATCATCTGCCCATCAAACACTTAGGGATACAGGTATGAACAGCAACAAGAGCCGACATTTACCGAGTGCTTAATCTATGTCGAGCACTGTTACTAGTACTTTCTGCTAATTAACTTGTTTGATCGTCCAGCATTTCTCTGGAAAATGCACTGTTAGAATCCACACTTAGCATTCAAAGCAACAAGGCGCAGCGAGAAGCAACACCCTGTCCAAGACCACACCACGAGGAAGCGGGGGGGTTAGGAGTGGAGCCCAGAGGGTCTGGCTCTAGAACCACCTGCCTGCATACAGTCTCGGCCCTTAACAAGCTGTACATTCCAGGGGGAGAAACAGAATTCAAACACGTAATCATGTGCTTTTGTCTGTAACAACTTCTCTGGAGAAAAACTACAGGTGCTGTAAGAGTATGTAACAGGGGTGCGTAGCCTACAGTGAGGACTTCAGGGAGGCCTCGCTGCCGAGGAGGTGGACCCTTGGCTTGAACCGTGAAGATTGGTGGGGGTGAGGGGGAAGCATAAATAGGAGAGACGTTCTAGGCAGCGTAGCATGCGCAGGGGAGAAGCATCTGTGTTGAGGCAGAAAAACTGCCCGAGGGGCCTTTGGTACCTACTGACGTCAGCTCAGCGCAGTCACTCAGGCGTGTCCAACTCCCTGTGACCCCATGGACTGCAGCACACCAGGCCTCCCTGTCCATCGCCAACTCCCAGAGCTTGCTCAGACTCATGTCCATCGCGTCAGTGATGCCATCCGACCATCTCATCCTCTGTCAGTATGATCCAAGCTCTAGCACGAGCCTCTTCCGCTGTCCTCCATCCTGCTGACTCACCCCTCGGTCACCCAGTCACAGAAGTCAGGTGTCCAGGAGACAGCCTTATCATCTTCCCCCTCACCCAGCGCCCAGCATGCCCACTCCTGCCACCCCGCACCACCAAATTTAACTCATTGTCCCCACCGATCTATCAAATCTACTGGTTTCTTTCTGATCCCAGCCCGCCTCCTGAATCCAGACCACTTTCACTTCTTGCTTCGATGTCTGCCGCGTTCCCCTCTATCCAGCACACTCTTCCAGGCTGCACTCCAGAACGCCTCCTGTCTGGCCTCCACACGACAGCTGGGGTCCTCACCAAAAAAAACCCCCAGCAGCCTCCCACTGCTGTCAGGAAAAGGACAGAACCCCCTGCCCTGGCTGAGCAGCCCCGCGTGGCCTGGCCACGCGCTGTGATGTCAGCGCCCTGCTGGCCGCACGCTGCGCCGCACGGCCCCGCAGCCCCCACGCAGCCTCCCTAGGCCGGCTCTCCCTCTTCCCGGAGCTCCCTTCCCCCCACCCTGCTTAGTTAGCTCTTAGCCTGCTGGCTCAGCTGGTAAGGAAACCACCTGCAGTGCAGGACACAACCCAGGTTCGATTCCTGGGTCGGGAAGATCTTCTGGAGAAGGGATGGGCTACCCACTCCAGTATTCTTGGGCTTCCCGTGTGGCTCAGCTGGTAAAGAATCCGCCCGCAATGCGGGAGACTTGGGTTCAATTCCTGGGTTGGGAAGATCCCCTGGAGAAGGGATGGGCTACCCACTCCAGTATGCTGGCCTCCATGGAGTGGCAGAGTCAGACACGACTGAGTGACTTTCACAGTCATCCTTTAGGTTTCCATTTAACCCTCAGCAAGCCCATCCTGTGACCCAGCCTGGGTATCTGACCTCATTAACATCTCCGCTTGAACAAGATACCTCTCTAGTGACTGAATTGTGTCCCCAGATTCATACACTGAACCTCTAACTCCCTGTACTCAGAATGCGACTGAGTTTGAAGACAGGGCCTTTAAGGACCCAACGAAGCTACAGTGAGGTTGTTAGGGTGGGCTCGATCCAGTGTGACCAGTGCCCTTGTGAGAGGAGGAAATGCAGACACACACACACACACAGGGGAGAGGCCCTGTGAGGGCTCCCTGAGAAGGCTGCGATCAGCATGCCAGAAGGAGAGGCCTCAGATGGAGCCAAACCTGCTGAGACCCTGATCCTGAACTTGCAGCATCCAGAACTGCGAGGCAACACAGCCATTCCTGCTGTTTAAGTCGCTCAGTCTGCAGTCATTTGCTATGGCAGTCTGAGCGGATCAACTCTTCTCTTTCAAAGAGACCGTCAGAGCTCGGTCCACTCAGTGAAGTCGCTCAGTCGTGTCCGACTCTTTGCAACCCCGAGAATCGCAGCATGCCAGGCCTCCCTGTCCATCACCAACTCCCAGAGTTCACTCAAACCTACGTCCATCCAGTTGGTGATGTCATCCAGCCATCTCATCCTCTGTCGTCCCCTTCTCCTGCCCCCAATCCCTCCAGCATCAGTCAACTCTTCGCATGAGGTGGCCAAAGTACTGGAGTTTCAGCTTCAGCATCAGTCCTTCCAAAGAACACCCAGGGCTGGTCTCCTTTAGAATGGACTGGTTGGATCTCCTTGCAACACCACAGCTCAAAAGCATCAATTCTTCAGTGCTCAGAATTCTTCACAGTCCAACTCTCACATCCATACATGACCACAGGAAAAACCATAGCCTTGACTAGATGGACCTTTGTTGGCAAAGTAATGTCTCTGCTTCTGAATATGCTATCTAGGTTGGTCATAACTGTCCTTCCAAGAAGTAAGCGTCTTTTAATTTCATGGCTGCAGTCACCATCTGCAGTGATTTTGGAGCCCAAAAATATAAAGTCTGACACTGTTTCCACTGTTTCCCCATCTATTTCCCATGAAGTGATGGGACCGGATGCCATGATCTTCGTTTTCTGAATGTTGAGCTTTAAGCCAACTTTTTCACTCTCCTCTTTCACTTTCATCAACAGGCTTTTTAGTTCCTCTTCACTTTCTGCCATAAGGGTGGTGTCATCTGCATATCTGAGGTTATTGATAGTTCTCCTGGCAATCTTGATTCCAGCTTGTGCTTCTTCCAGCCCAGAGTTTCTCATGATGTACTCTGCATATCAGTTAAATAAGCAGGGTGACAATATACAGCCTCGACGTACTCCTTTTCCTATTTGGAACCAGTCTGTTGTTCCATGTCCAGTTCTAACTGTTGCTTCCTGACCTGCATACAGGTTTCTCAAGAGGCAGGTCAGGTGGTCTAGTATTCCCATCTCTTTCAGAATTTTCCACAGTTTCTTGTGATCCACACAGTCAAAGGCTTTGGCATTGTCAATAGAGCAGAAATAGATGTTTTTCTGGAACTCTCTTGGTTTTTTGATGATCCAGCGGATGTTGGCAATTTGATCTCTGGTTCCTCTGCCTTTTCGAAAACCAGCTTGAACATCAGGAAGTTCACGGTTCACGTATTGCTGAAGCCTGGCTTGGAGAATTTTGAGCATTCCTTTACTAGCGTGTGAGATGAGTGCAATTGTGCGGTAGTTTGAGCATTCTTTGGCATTGCCTTTCTTTGGAATTGGAATGAAAACTGACCTTTTCCAGTCCTGTGGCCACTGCTGAGTTTTCCAATTTGCTGGCATGTTGAGTGCAGCACTTTCACAGCATCATCTTCCAGGATTTGAAAGAGCTCAACTGGAATTCCATCACCTCCACTAGCTTTGTTCGTAGTGATGCTTTCTAAGGCCCACTTGACTTCACATTCCAGGATGTCTGGCTCTAGATGAGTGATCACACCATCGTGATTATCTGGGTAATGAAGCTCTTTTTTGTACAGTTCTTCTGTGTATTCTTGCCACGTCTTCTTAATATCTTCTGCTTCTGTTAGGTCCAGACCATTTCTGTCCTTTATCGAGCCCATCTTTGCATGAAATGTTCCCTTGGTATCTCTAATTTTCTTGAAGAGATCTCTAGTCTTCCCCATTCTGTTGTTTTCCTCTATTTCTTTGCATTGATTGCTGAAGAAGGCTTTCTTATATCTCCTTGCTATTCTTTGAAACTGCATTCAGATGCTTATATCTTTCCTTTTCTCCTTTGCTTTTCACTTCTCTTCTCTTCACAGCTATTTGTAAGGCCTCCCCAGACAGCCATTTTGCTTTTTTGCATTTCTTTTCCATGGGGATGGTCTTGATCCCTGTCTCCTGTACAATGTCACAAACCTCATTCCATAGTTTACCAGGCACTCTATCAGATCTAGTCCCTTAAGTCTATTTCTCACTTCCACTGTATAATCATAAGGGATTTGATTTAGGTCATAGCTGAATGGTCTAGTGGTTTTCTCTTCTTCAATTTCAGTCTGAATTTGGCAATAAGGAGCTCATGACCTGAGCCATAGTCAGCTCCCGGTCTTGTTTTTGCTGACTGTATAGAGCCTCTCCATCTTTGGCTGCAAAGAATATAATCAATCTGATTTCATTGTTGACCATCTGGT
This sequence comes from Ovis canadensis, assembly GCF_042477335.2. Taxonomy (NCBI): domain Eukaryota; kingdom Metazoa; phylum Chordata; class Mammalia; order Artiodactyla; family Bovidae; genus Ovis; species Ovis canadensis. Next base: position 111,854,454 of record NC_091251.1, read on the forward strand.
GATGTCCATGTGTAGAGTCTTCTCTTGTGTTGTTGGAAGAGGGTGTTTGCTATGACCAGTGCATTCTATTGGCAAAACTCTATTAGTCTTTGCCCTGCTTCATTCTGTATTACAAGGCCATTCGCCTGTTACTCCAGGTGTTTCTTGACTTCCTACTTTTGCATTCCAGTCCCCTATAGTGAAAAGGACATCTTTTTTGGGTGTTAGTTCTAAAAGGCCTTGTAGGTCTTCATAGAACCGTTCAACTTCAGCTTCTTCAGCATTACTGGTTGGGGCATAGACTGTGGGATTACTATGATATTGAATGGTTTGCCTTGGAAATGAACAGAGATCATTCTGTCGTTTTTGAGATTGCATCCAAGTACTGCATTTCAGACTCTTTTGTTGACCATGATGGCTACTGCCTTTCTTCTGAGAGATTCCTGCCCGCAGTAGTAGATATAATGGTCATCTGAGTTAAATTCACCCATTCCAGTCCATTTTAGTTTGCTGATTCCTAGAATGTTGACATTCACTCTTGGCATTTCCTGTTTGAGCACTTCCAATTTGCCTTGATTCATGGACCTAACATTCCAGGTGCCTATGTGATATTGCTCTTTACAGCATCAGACCTTGCTTCTCTCACCAGTCACATCTACAGCTGGGTATTGTTTTTGCTTTGGCTCCATCCCTTCATTCTTTCTGGAGTTATTTCTCCACTGATCTCCAGTAGCATATTGGGCACCTAATGACCTGGGGAGTTCCTCTTTCAGTATCCTATCATTTTGCCTTTTCATACTGTTCATGGGGTTCTCAAGGCAGGAATACTGAAGTGGTTTGCCATTCCCTTCTCCAGTGGACCACGTTCTGTCAGACCTCTCCACCATGACCCGCCCGTCTTGGGTGGCCCCACAGGGCATGGCTTAGTTTCATTGAGTTAGACAAGGCTGTGGTCCATGTGATTAGTTGACTAGTTGTCTGTGAGTTGGTTTCAGTGTGTCTGCCCTCTGATGCCTCTCGCAACACCTACCATCTTGCTTGGGTTTCTCTTACCTTGGATGTGGGGTATCTCTTCAGGGCTGCTCCAGCAAAGCGCAGCTGCTGCTCCTTACCTTGGACTAGGGGTATCTCCTCACCACCGCCCCTCCTGACCTTGAACGTGGAGTAGCTCCTCTCTGCCCTCCTGCGCCGGCCTGCGCAGCCACCGCTCCTTGCAAATTAAGTTTCATTATTTGACTGTTGTCTCCCTAATAAGAATACAAGCTCTGAAAGGACAGGAACTGGGTCTGGTATTGCCCACCATGGGATCGCTGGAGCCTGGCACGGTGTCTGGCATGTGGTAGGTGCTCAGTAAATACTTGGTGCATGAACGAATGAATGGACAAGGAAAAACATCTGAGTGGGGGGACTTCCCTGGTGGTCCAGGGTTCAGAATCTGCCTTGTGGTGCTGGGGATGTGGGTTTGATCCCTGGTTAGGGAACTAAGATCCGACAAGCCACAGAGGAACAAGCCCGTGGGTCACAACTGCTGAGCCCATGTGCTCCAGAGCTCATACCTCACAACTAGAGGTCTGTGTGCAAGAATGCCAAAACGGGGACTCCATGCAGCTACATAAATAAATATTTTTTAAAAATGTCTGAGTGAGTGGATGAAGTCACACAGAGAATGGACAGTAATTACACAGTGGTTTCATCTTTGGGAAGATTCATTTTGGGCCTGGGTTGCCTCTAGAAGCAAGGGCACCTTGTACTGGCTAATCTGAGCATTAACAGGCACTTATATAATTTCACGAGACACAGTGAATTCCCAGAATTTCAAGTTTTTAGTCCCCCCGAGAAACACCAATCGGTGAAATTTAATCTCATGGATTTCATATTTAATCTTTCATCTTAAAGATTTAAATATCTCTCTCTAGGGTAAAGAAAAAAAGAGATAATTTTAAGAGACATAAAGCCAGCATCCTTACAATTGGAAAAAAATATCTTCTTTGGATCAGTCCACGTTGATTAATGGCAAGCTTGATTTCCACTTGGAAAAATGTCCTTGCTGGTTTCCACCCAGGGTCATAACGCAGTGAGAGCAGCGTGGAATCGCCGCGCGGGAGGGGGGGCTCACACGTGGGAACGTCTGTCGCAGTCTTAAGAGGAGCCTTCTTTTCTGAGAAACTCATTATTCACTTAATTATTCATTCTGTTTATTTACTGTATAGTTATTACACATAAATATGGTGCAAATCCCCAGAATCCTCAAACACCAGATGCCAATTTCCCTCTGCGCTCCCAAAAGACACAGCCAAGCCATCGCTGTGAGAATTAAAACAACAACTAAAACCCAATTAAAATTGTGCCAGCATGTTCATTTCCAAAATAAAAACCCTGCAAATGAATAAGCTTTTAGTCACTCCCCTGACTGCTCCTGCAAAAGAACAAACACAAAAAAACTTTAAACGAAAACTGGCATATAATTAGTATTTAAACCGCAGCTACAATGTACCTTGTATCTGCACAGAAAGGGCATTGGCTGAGTCAACTTTGCATTCTCTCTCTCATTTTCAAAACGAAATGATTGAAGAAAACGGCATTTTGCTTTTCAGAATTCAGATGTGTCTGGAGAAAGCCCAGTGATGCTGGAGGCAGAGGCCAGGACGGTGGTGTCGGGGGGGGGGTGTCTTGGATCCGCAGGCCACGCGACCTCTGTCTCCTAAAACGTGAGGGGCGCTCACACCCAGGAGCATCCCCCCATCTGAGTACATGGCTGGGAGTATGAGGCGGTGAGTGTGCTGCTCACACTCTTTGAAAAAGGGCCAACAGAGTGCAAAAGAGGCATGTCCCCCTTTGCCGGGAGTGCAGAGAGAACCCCATGACGGATGGCAGTGCAAGGCTGGCCGGTGGACTGGAGGGCCTGTGTGGGTGTGGGGAGGAGGAGTGTGCACGTGTATAAGTGCTTTGTTGTTGCCGCTGTTCAGTAGCTCAGTCGTGTCCGACTCTTTGCGACGCCATGGACTGCAGCCTGCCAGGCCTCCCTGTCCATCACCAACTCCTAGAGTTCACCCAAACTCATGCTCATTGAGTCAGTGATGCCATCCAACCGTCTCATCCTCTGTTGTCCCCTTTTCCTCCTGCCTTCAATCTTTCCCAGCATCAGGGTCTTTTCCGATGAGTCAGTTCTTCGCATCAGGTGGCCAAAGTATTGGAGCTTCAGCTTCAGCATCAGTCCTTCCAATGAATATTCAGGACTGATCTCCTTTAGGATGGACTGGTTGGATTTCCTTGCAGTCCAAGGGACTCTCAATAGTCTTCTCCAACACCACAGTTTGAAAGCATCAGTTCTTCAGTGCTCAGCTTTCTTCATAGTTGAACTCTCACATCCACACATGGCCACTGGAAAAACCGCAAGTGTAAATGTTTCCAGTCACCAATCTGCTGGTGATACTGGCTCCACAAGGAACCAAGAGGCCGTTTCAGTGACCGTGTGGCTGGTGCCCTGCAGGAGAAAGTCTTGCTGTGCTGGGGAGACCCGTCTGGCTGGCTACACTCATACCCGCATCAGAGTCTGCCTGCAGGATCACCGTGAGGCCTGAAGGGACCTCAGAGATGCAGGCAAGTGAGTCTGTCACTGGAAACACGTGAAGCTCTTCTGGGCAGGCCAGAGGCCCTGAGCTCAGGCCTGGAAGGCCAGGGGGCCCCATTCTCAGCGTTGCGGTTACCAGGACGGACTCAGGAGTCGGCCTGTGCAGGTTCAAGCCCCGGGTCTGCCACAGGCCTTCGCTTCTCTGTGCTTATTCCTGTCCCGACAACGAGGATCCGCCTGGGTCTTAGAGTTGCCGTGAGAATTAACTGGCGGTGCGTGTGAAGCGCTGAGAGCTGTGTCAGCCGGTGGCAGGCCTACACCAAACACTGGCTTCACCATCATGGGGAGCAAGTTCCAGCCCCTGCGCAGCTCATCACAGGACTAAGCTTTGCTGGAATGCTGTTGTTTTCCCTTTTGTCTTTCCAAGGCGGCTGATAAACGGTTTCACTCTTGAGCAACAAAATTGTTGCTATTCCTGGCACCTCGGATTAGAATAAACTCATTGCTTTCTGTCTCCCAATGCCTCATGGCCATTTTTATTACCTGCTGCAAATATTCTCTACTCACGTAGCCTAATTTGGGGGCTTTTTGCTGAGAAGGCAAAAACATTTTCTCATCTGTTTGGCAACCATCGTGTAAAGGATCAGGTCCATGAAAGCACAAAAGGGCTTCACTAATAATATATGGAACTGGAACTGCGTATCATATTTCATTATTGCTTTCTTACCAATATAACATTAAAAACCTGTTGCTGCTTTAAGAATTCCTAGGCATGAAAGCCTGGTAGATTAAGTTATGGCTCCGATTAGATATATTAAACAATTACATCCATGGTATCAAGAAACAAGATAGAACTGAGAAAGTCAATTTAAATGAAAATAAAATCATTGTGTCTTATACTTCAATTTTCAAAGCAGCTGCTCCTTTCAATCAGCGTTGACGTGACTTCACTCTCTGAGGTCTGAAGTTGAGTGCTTGCAGTCCAGACCCTTCCCTCCAGATGGGCACCTCAAGCTGAGTTGCTCAGTGGCTTCTCTTGGGTGGGGTGCAGGGTGCAAGGGGAGATGAGGAACCAGGGGTGGAGGGAGTGGAAGGTTAAGTGTGTGACTGATGAGTTTACAGCCACACCACTAGTCAAGTTAGGTACCAGCAATGGTAGGATGCACGTTCATAAGACATAAAAACACCAAACTGGAAGATCCCTTCAGTTCAGTTCAGTTCAGTCGCTCAGTCATGTCCACCTCTTTGCGACCCCATGAATTGTAGCACGCCAGACCTCCCTGTCCATCACCAACTGCCATAGTTCACTCAAACTCACGTCCATCAAGTCAGTGATGCCATCCAGCCATCTCATCCTCTGTCGTCCCCTTCTCCTCCTGCCCCCAATCCCTCCCAGCATCAGAGTCTTTTCCAATGAGTCAACTCTTTGCATGAGGTGGCCAAAGTACTGGAGTTTCAGCTTTAGCATCATTCCTTCCAAAGAAATCCCAGGGCTGATCTCCTTCAGAATGGACTGGTTGGATCTCCTTGGAGTCCAAGGGACTCTCAAGAGCCTTCTCCAATACCACAGTTCAAAAGCATCAATTCTTCAGCACTCAGCTTTCTTCACAGTCCAACTCTCACATCCATACATGACCACTGGAAAAACCATAGCCTTGACTAGATGGACCTTTGTTGGCAAAGTAATGTGTCTGCTTTTGAATATGCTGTCTAGGTTGGTCATAAGTTTCCTTTCAAGGAGTCAGCGTCTTTTAATTTCACGGCTGCAGTCACCATCTGCAGTGATTTTGGAGCCCCAAAATACCTTAAAGACAGCTAATCAATCATTTCCCAAGGTATAATCCAGGGAACATTAGTTCTTTAAGACGGCTCTCTCTGTATATCCACATATGTGCACACACACACACACACACACACACAGTTACATGGTCCGTCAAAGAAGTGTGAGACACTGCATTCTACTGTCTCCTGGGAGTTCCACAATGGGCTTCAGCATTTTAAAGTTTCCGTGAATTTCTACAGTAAGAAAACCCCCATTTGTCGTGCTTACGTGTCCACAGTTCTCTTTATTATTTTTGGTTGTGCTGGGTCTCTGATGCCGCGTGGGCTTGTCGCTGGTTCCGGCAGGCTCGGGCTGGTCTGAAGCTGTGACCTGCGGGCTTCTCGCTGCGGTGGCTGCCCGTGTTGCGGAGTCCTGGCTGTAGGGCGAGAGGGCTCAGTAATCGCCGCTGCAGGCTCAGCGGTTGCCGCGCACGGGCTGTCTGTCCACCGCACGTGCGATCTCCCCAGACCGGGCATCAAAACCGCATCTCCTGCATTGCCAGGCAGGTTCTTTACCGCTGAGAAACCAGGGAAGCCCCCTTTGTCATCTTCGACCAAATGGTTCCTGAGCCTTCTCGGCCACAGCACCCTCTGTTCATATAACCCTCACTTACGTCTAACCAGCTATGCGCAGTCTTACCTAAGTCAACTTTCTCCTTGAAACTGGAAGAGGAAACTGAGGCCCGAGAAGCGTGTGTGCCTTGCCAAGGAGCATAAGAGGCAGCCACGGAGCGGAGAGGGGACTTCGGAGCTCTGCCTCTCAGAGCCATTCCCCTCTCATTCGTCGGCGTGCGCGCCAGGCCGGGGCCAGCCGCGAAGGTCGCAGCGCAAACAGCGCCGGCTTCGGGGAGCGGGCGATCCAGAGTGGGGGGCAGAGCTGCAAACGCACCGATCGCACCACGCCGCGGGAAGCGCCCGGACAGGACCGCCGCAGGGTGAGTCCCGAAGAAAGGAAGGCTCACCCCCAAAGCAGTTAGGGGCTCCCAGTCACACAGGAGGTGAGGCTGGCACGGGGCCGTGGGGGGTGAGCAGGCGTTTGCCTCCGACTGTTTTCTCTCCCTCAGCCCCTCTCTAGGGAGTCCCCACTGTACCTCCCTTGTGCGGGTGATGCTGCAAAAATCAGCACAGGACCTGATCGGACCAGGCTCGGGGCCCCAGAACAGCCGGTCCAGAGGCTGGAGGGCGCCCTCCAGAGGCCACCGTGCGGTCCCGCGGAGACGTGCGCAGTGGCGCGGGGATGGCGCTGTCGGCGTGGCGGCCACAGTCCCGCGCAGCCCGTTAACCACCGAAACCCAGCTGCCGGATCCGGCGCTTCAGGGACGAGATGAATCTTTCAGGCATACGTGTTGGTAGCTTTAGACAGCACCGCTCTAGACTGATTGACAGATTCACTTTGTGATTCCAATTTAAAATACAAGTTAGCTTAGACTTTTGATTTTAAGTTCAAATTCAAGTTTATACTATTGAAACATTCGAGAGAATTAAGACATCAGATTCCAGAGTTTTCTTAATTATACTTGAAATTTAGTTAACTACGTGGAAAGATGTATTTGTTCACTGGAGAACTGAAGAGCTTAAAAGAGAATTGATTCAAGGATTTGAAAACATTCAAAATAAGTCCTCTGACCATGGAATTAGCTAGAAATCAATAACGAAAACGAAAAAGCCCACAACTTTTGAAAATGTAACAAATCATTTCTGAATAGCCTATGTGTCAAAGAAGAAATAAAAACAAATTAGAAAATATTTTGAAGAAAATAATGAAGACAAGATATATCAAGACTTGTCAGATGCAGCTAAAGCAGGGCTTAGAGGAGGTTTATAGTCTTAAAGTACTGGGGAAAAAGACTGAAAATCAGCATAGTGTCTGTCTTTCTCTGTATGATTTATCTCACTTAGCATGCTGCTGCTGTTACTGCTGCTGCTAAGTCACTTCAGTCGTGTCCGACTGTGCGACCCCGTGGACTACAGCCCACCAGGCTCCCCCGTCCCTGGGATTCTCCAGGCAAGAACACTGGAGTGGGGTGCCATCGCCTTCTCCTCACTTAGCATAATGCCCTCAGGATCCACCTATGTTGTCACAAATGGCAGCTTTTCTTCTTTTTCATGGCTGAGTAATATTCCATTGTATAGGTATTAGATGCAGATATATCTTATATCTCCTTTGTCCATTCATCCATCAGTGGACACATGAGTCATTTCCACATCTCAGCTGTATTAACATATTAGCTGGCTTTTTGAGACTGGCCACAGGGAGAATCCAGGAGCCATACTTCTGGGTTTTCTCAGTGCTGTAGGAATTATGAAGCTCAGAAGAAGTATAAAGGGCTTTCATTTCAATAGGTCCAAAGCTAAGGGAGTTTGTTCTTTGAAAGGTTTATCACCAGCAGTTTCATGGGCAAGATCAATACTTTTTTCTGCTTTTCCGAGCTCTTCCAAACATAATTCAAGGGCAGATCCATGAGGCCTCTTCTTTGTCAGAAACCAGCCCATATAACCGGACATGAACATACTTCTGTGTGGCAAAAGCCTGAGTCCAGTGGACACCGCTGAGAGTTCAGAGTCTTATAAAAGTGCCATTAAGGCTGCAGTCCATGGGGTCGCGAAGAGTCGGACATGACTGAGCGGCTTCCCTTTTACTTTTCACTTTCATGCATTGGAGAAGGAAATGGTACCCCACTCCAGTGTTCTTGCCTGGAGAATCCCAGGGACGGTGGAGCCTGGTGGGCTGCCGTCTATGGGGTCGCAGAGTCGGACACGACTGAAGTGACTCAGCAGCAGCAGCAAGTGGTGATCTTCTGGTTTCTGCCGATATATCCTACAACCTTACTTTGAAAGGCCATCTACCCGCTTTACATATTTTTAAAATTCATTTATTTACTTTTTGGCTGCAGCTCATAGCATGTGGGATCTTAGTTCCTCTGCCAGGAATCAAACCTGCACCCCCTGCATCAGAAGCTCAGAATCTTAACCAGTGGACCACAGAGAAGTCCCTACATATTTTTAATTGACATCTGGGCTTTTACTATAAATTAAACAGTGGCAAGGGATACAATTTCCACCATACAGTCCCATCTGAAAATTTTTAAATAAACTTTTATTTTACAACAGTTTCAGGTCTACAAAAAAAAAAACAAATTGAGATGATAGTGTAGATTCCTCACGTGCCTCACACCGTTTCCCCAACTATGAACACCTTATGTTAGTACTACACATCTGTTAGAATTGATGAAATAATATGATACATCACTATTAACCGAAACCCATGTTTCATTCAGTTTCCTATGGCTTCTATCCAGTGTCTCTCTCCTGTTTCCAGGCTCCCATCTCAGCTCTCACGTTGCATTGACTTGTCACGTGTCCTTAGGCTCCTCTTGGCTGTGACGTTTCTCAAGGATTCTTTGTTTTTGACCTTGACAGTTTTGAGAAGTGCTGGTCAGGTATTTTTCAGAATGTCTCTGAGTTGGGATTTGTCTGCTGTTTTTCTCATGATTGCACTGAGGCTGCGGGGTTTGAGGAGGAAAGTCAGAGAGGCTGAGTGTCATTTTCATCACATACAGAAAGTACACAGTATCGACAAGATTTATCCCTGTTAATGTTGACCTTGATCACCTGGCTCAGGTGGTTAGCATCAGGCTTCACCACTGTTCCCGTCTGCCCTCTTCCATGTGGTACTCCCTGGAAGAAAGTCACTATATGCAGTCCATACTGCAGGGATGGAGAGTCACGCCCCCTCTCTTTGAGGGCAGGGCACCTACATTAATTATTTGGAATTCTTCTGCAAATGAGATTTGTCTCAATTCTTCCATTTGTTTATTTATTCCACCATTTACTTGAATCAGTGTGGACTCACAGATATTTATTTTATACTTTGGGTTATAATCAATACTTCTTTGTTACTCAAATTGTTCCAGCTTTGACCACGTGGAAATTTTCTAGAATTGGTTCTTGTGTTCCTGTGACATACCCGCCCACCAGTATGTGGTTGCTTTGGTTTGCTTATTTTTTAATTTTTGTTTTGTTTTCTGAGTGTGTCCTCTTTCTAGCACTACAGGATGACCTAGGTTCATCTTATATATTGCCACACACACTCACAAATCCCTGTGCCTTCCCTATTCAGCACCCCTTGCTGATAGTTACTGGTCTTTTAGTCATCACTCTGTTTCCCCCTTTTCCAGGATGTCATATTGGTGCACAGCGAATGTAGTCTTTTCACTTTTGACTTCTTTCACTTAGAAATATGCATTTAAGAGTCACTCGTGTGATTTTGTGGGCTGATGAGAGCGCATTTCTTTTAATCACTGGGTAATAATTCCATTGCATGGCTGAACCACATTTTGTTTACACCCTTGTCTCCTGAAGAACATCTTGGCTGCTTCCAGTTTTGGGTGATGATGAATAAAGCTGCAATAACAGTCTCGTGTGAGTTTTCTTGTGGAGAGAAGTTTTCAAATCAGTTGAGTGAAAAAAACAATTTGAGCAGAAAACCAATGAACAACAACGATAGCTGCATCAGTTGGCAAGACTATGTTTAGCTTCGTAAGACACTGTCAAGCTGTCTTCTGAAGTGGCTGTGCCAGTTTGCATTCCCACTAGCAATGAATGAATAGAAATTACTGCACCAAAAGGTAAACTCGGAAAGAGGAGGAGGAGACGGAATGAAAGGCATGTCAGATAGTGCCATCAGTATAACACATGTATAACCGGATTCTGAGAGTGCATTTTCTTCCAGAATGTCGTGAAAGAAGTGTTTGAAGAGATAATTGTCAAAAAGTTTTCATATTTGATAAAATGCGTAAAATACACTAGAACTTTAGTTTCAATTTGCAGTGGGAGGCATTGGAATCTGTTGACACAAGTTTGGACATTAGTCAAAAAGCAGGTCAGATAGAACCCTGGATGGTGTAATATATGGAATTCTATTTATGGGTGTGGTGGGGAGAGTAGGAACAAAGGCAAAAAGGAAAGAAGGAGGGGAGAGAGAGAAGGGAGAAAGAAGGGAAGGAGGGAAGGAGAGAGGGAGGGAAGGAGGGGTAAAGGGAGGAAAAGAAAGACAAAAGAATGAACCTCAACCCATGAGGAGTGTTGGCGGCAGCAGCGAGACCTTGCTGAAGAGATTGCCTCGAGCACTATTTCTGCCATGATTAACCTCAGGAACATCGTTTAAATTCAAGGTTGGCATCCTTCTTTAAAACAAAGAAAACGATCAAACCTACAATAGCTGTTATTATGATAATGCTTGTAGTGTGTCTCTAGACCTTTGATCAACTTTTTTTCTATAAGTTTAATAGTATTGAAATTGTTCTGCCTAACGAATATACTACAGCAAACCTAACTGGTTTGTTCTCCTTTGAAGTCTTTTTCTCCCACCAAGTATCAGTAAATCATAAAATAAGGAGTATATTTGGATTTTGGTTTATGTTTTCATATAAATTAATCTGCATTTTCTGTGAAGTTAATGTTCTTTTTGATTCACACTTCTGAGCATTTTACCAATTTAGCAACCCAAGAGAAATTTAGATTGAACACTCCATATTTTATTATGTTAAATTGTTTTCAGCCAGTTTTGAATCCATGTGGCCAAGCCAATTTAAATGTGTTTTGTAAGAAAGGTCACTTCATGAGCTGCTGTTCCTCATGCCATTAAATTTCCATTTGTATGTATTTTAACTGTCTAATTCTGCAGCTCTAAACAGATTTCTCAAAAATTACAAACTAAGAAAAAGGAAAGCAACCAACTGTTTTTATTAACCCTAAATTACAATTCTGTGACGCATGAACCCTGAGTACTGCTGATGGTTGAAAATGCTGTTAAAAATTAATGCACATAAGTGAGTGATGCCCAGTGAGCATGCACATTTATTTAAAAAATATTTCCACTGTTCAGGGCACTTCCCTGGTGGCTCAGACAGTAAAGCATCTGCTTGCAATGCGGGAGACCTGGGTTCAATCCCTGGATCAGGAAGATCCCCCGAAGAAGGAAATGGCAACCCACTCCAGTACTCTTGCCTGGAAAATCTCATGGATGGAAGAGCCCGGTGGGCTAAAGTTTATGGAGTTGCAAAGAGTCGGACACGACTGAGCAACTTATCTCCCCCCCAACACACACTGTTCAGAGCATTTTATCATCTTTGAAAATTGCCCTTCCAGCTGGCAGCACCTTTTAAAAGATATTGTCTCTGGTAGCAAATCTTTGTCTTTTGAAAGTGGGTTTGATTAATAACCCAAGGTGATTTGGGCTAAGCTTGGTCATGTGCAAGATGGGAATTAATATTTAATACCAGTCACGTGATGGAAGCTTGACCCGGCATGGCCAGTGAGTCTGGATAAACTCATTTTGGAGCAAAAGCAAAGTGTGGCCAAAGACGATGGCCTAGAGCCACGGATCATCTTCCCGCTGGGAGTGATGCAGTGGGATAGAAGTCGTTTGTGCTCAGTCAAGCTGACAGGTTTGATCACCACCCTACACTCCACCCATCGCCACCACTCGGCCTGCACCAAGTTGCTGAGACTCTGAGGTGGTTTCCTCTTAAAAAAGAGGATGCAAATGTCTGTCTCATCAATTTTCAAGGATAAAATAAAATAATACAGAACACCTAGCACAATCCGCCCCCCTTTTTCCCTCTGAAAGTGACAACTAGGAAGGGAAAAATATTCATTAGGATGAAGGTGGTCCAGTTTTTTAAATGGAATTTTAGCTTTGGTTGTATTTCTCTATTATCTCATCAGATATGAACTCCAAGGTTATCTGTTAGCCTCCTATTTGGGGCAAAGATCTAGCTGTTATTTTGGTGTTTCTAGGCTAAGGGTCTGTGTGTGTTGAGTCACCTGGTTGTGGGATGGGATGGTGGAGGTAGTGGTGAAGATAAAGCTGAACAGACAAGTGGAGACTAGATTAGGGAAGGTTTTGAATGGCATATTAAGAGTTAGCCATGACCCAATAGAAAGGGTCACTATAAGGCTTTGAGAAGAGAGAAAACCACTTCTAGCTGTGCTTTGAGAAGATAGCTGCCATGCTGGACTGTTCCATGGCAAGGGCCTGCTTCTTCCTTACCAGCACCTCCTCTGCTCATCTTCACACCAGTGGACAGAGGGACACATGGAGGGACCGACGGGAACAGAAGGCCAGGCGGGACGGCAGGCGGGGTCTCGGGGGTCTCTGCAGACGCGGGCTCAGGACGCCGCAGGTCACTGGACGCCACCGCAGGGGAGGATGTGGAGACGGGAGGGCTGGGAGGGCTTCCGAGGCGGCTGGCTCGGTGACGGCTTGTGCGGGGGAATGGGGTCGGGGCCATTAACAGAAATAGAAGACGCAGAATGAGAAGCCAATTTTGGAAATCAGGGAAAACGAGTCCAATTTTAGTTCAATGAGCTTATAGGGAGGCGGAAGTGTCCAAGAGGCAAATGAGAACACGCGTCTGGGCGGAGCAGAGACCCAGACTGAAGGCAAAGGCGTGTTGGTGGAATCGCACCGAGAAAGGCGGCAGAGAATGAGCTCATCCCTGGAGAGGCTGTTGGCCTAGCAGGCTGGCCAGTTAGAGGCCCCTGGTGAATACTAACGCCTATGAGAGGGCCGAAGACACAGGAAGAGAGTGGGGAGACACAGGCCCAGAAATGTCACGAGAGAACAGCGCTACGGAAGCCAAAGAGAGGAGGACCCCAGAGAAGGGACAGCAGGAGGAGGTCCGAGAGGGGCCGGTGGGTTTGGGCCCTGGTGGATCACTGGTGACCTCTGAGAGATAGCCTCCGAGTTGCCACAAGGGGAGCCTGAGGCTGAGAGTACTGAAACATCAGCTCTCCCTGATACCCCTGAGGGAGAGAGAATTGGCAACAGCTTCCTTTACCCTCCTTGGCCACTTCTGAAACCATCAACTCAGAATGGGACTTGAATCCACGGTCTTTTAACTGAGATCACACACCTGGTGCAGGACTACATGAAGTCCAGGTTCTTGATGTCTCATTGCAGAAAGCATTCAGTGAGAGATAAGTGACAGTAAAAAGTGGATTTATTTAGAGAGAAACACATTCTACAGAGTGTGGGCCATCTCAGAAGCCCAGAGCAGACCAGGGTACGGGGTTGTCAGTTTTTACAGGGCTGGGTAATTTCATCACCTAGCGAGTGGGAGGAGTATTCTAGCTATTTGGGGGAAGGGGTGGGGATTTCCAGGAGTTGGGCCACCACCCACTTTTGGACCTTGATGGTTGACCTTGGGCCTACCACAGTGCCCACGGTGTCTCATCTAGCTTGCTGTTGTATTATGACGAGCGTGCCCAGAGGCTCAGGGTCTAGAGGCAGTTGGCCTGTCTGCCATCTTGGACCCGCCTGGTTCTAGTCAGTTTGCCGTGTCTGCCTGTGTCCCTCCTTTAAAGGCTGTGCCCTGCCCCCTCCCTCCCGCTTCCCTTCTCCTTAGTCTGTTTATTAGACTCTTCCTCTGTTGCCCCAGTGAATGTTGCTGTTACCTAGGACTCTGTCCTTGGCTCTGAGCTCCTAACAGTTAGGGTTCTCTTGGTTTCAGATAACAGAGAGCAACTCCAGCTGGCTTGCGCAGAAAGATTTACTGGAAGGAAAGAGGGTTACCTCATAGGACCCAAAGGGCTACGACTGGGCCTTGCGCACGCGCTTTCCCCAGAAGCCAGCACCGTGGGGTCTCACTAGCTCCTTCCTTGTCCCCCTCTCGGTGTCTGTTTCACTTCCTGCTCTCAGTTGCAAACCAGCTGCCTAGGTTTTCATGCCACGTGGTGGCAGACACGCCTGTCCCTTGGCCCAGCATCATACCCACTCGCTCGGCCAGAGGAGCAAGCTGTGCCTCCCTCGCTCGCCCTTGGGGTCTTCTGGGGGAGAGGCTGAGCGGGCCCACTTGCACAGGTGCCCATCTGTGGACGGTTCAATTGAGGCACACCAACGGGTGGACAGGGCAGACGAAACCACGTGGCTTGGGGCGAGGGTGGGGCAGGGGCCTGGACACGGGAAACTGGGGCGAAGCTTACAGGAGGAGGGCTGGGGCTGGGTTCTGGGGGGCCACAGGGGGACAGTGACATGAGCAGCTTCTCAGCTCCCCTCCCTCCTTTGGTCTCTGCTCTGCCCCAAGACCTGGCCCTCCAAGGTATCAAATCCTGGAGGTGCCTTCCCTCCTAGAGAAGGTCCAGGTCATGTGGCTTTCTTCTGGAAAAGAAAATACAATGACCTCCCCGGGTAGCTCAGACAGTAAAGAATCCGCCTGCAATTCAGGAGACCTAGGTTCAATCCCTGGGTTGGGAAGATCCCCTGAAGAAGGGAATAGCAACCCATTCCAGTGTTCTTGCCTGGAGAATCCTGTGGACAGAGGAGCCTGATGGGCTACAGTTCATTGGGTCACAAAGAGTTGGACACAACTGAGCAACTAACACACACATACACACACACACACACACACACACACACTCTATTTGACTTCCTCTCCCTGTGACCAGCCCTCAGCAGACCTGGGTGAGTGTCCAGGGATCAAGCCTATATTCTCAAGATGAATCAGAGTTGACTGATCCTGAGCCAGCTGCAGCCCCTTTACCTAGGGTGTCTGCCCTTGGGGCGGGACAGGTCACGGCCGGCTCCTCTCAAGCGTGCTGCGAGGCTGGCGGGGGCCATGGGTCAGGGGCACAGTCCAGAGGTGCGCCTGCTGTTGGTGCGTGTTTTCCTGGAAACCCAGCTGCACAGCTGCCCTCCCAGAGTTAGACTCCAGAGGCAAGTCCAGTATTTCCTAGAAAATTCCTTTTCCACCTAAGCTGGTCTGGGGGAGGTTTCTGTCACCGAGACGGAGGCGCGCTTGGACTAACCCTGGGTCGGAGGAGATGCCCAGTGGCTGTTCCCACCCTGGCCTCCTGCCTGCCACTCAACGGGAGGATGTGACTTCTCCTTCTTTCCTGTCATGTCTCCAGGGAGAAATAAGGTCCAAAGAGTCATTGCAATACAAGGTTGTGGTATTCTGGCAGTTACTGAGTGCTGGAATTTTGTTGGTGAACTGCTCTAATTTTCAAATTAAAAATTGCAAAAGCAGGATCACTTATGTACTGAGATGAAGACCAATGACTCAGCTCTTCAAATCACAATAAACATGCTTGCTGAATAAAACTGCCCAGGGGCTTTTCATCAGTCAGAACAATTTGTCCAAAATCACACATAATGCTGAACAATACTGCTGATCTCCTTTTTTTCTTGAATGATACTTCATTTGTACTTCTTAATAATTTTCAAAGTTTTCTTCATTTTGGATGCTTACCATATGCTAACTTTTGGATAAGACTTTATTTTTTAACAACCTTTTTATTCTGGACTAGTTTTAGGTTCATAGAAAGATTGTGAAGCTAGGAGAGAGAGTTCCAACACGCTTGCACAGTCTCCTGTGATGAATATTCTCTGAGTGTGTCCTTGGCTACAGTACACGGGTCACAGTCAATGAACCAATATTGATACAGTGTTAGGAACTAAACTCCACACCTCACTAGTGTTTACCTCATGTCCTTTCTTCTGTTCCATGATCCCATCCAGAACACCAAATTACATTTAGTTGTGAAGTCTCTTTAGGTTCCTCTGATTTATGACAGTTTAGTAAGTTTATCTGCTAATAATCTGTTAGAAGGATGCTTGGTTAATGTTTCTATTTGACAAATTTACATTTTTCTTTGACCTTTAAACCTTTTAAAATTTGACTTAAACTAGATGTTTTCACAGTGTTGTTAATGTTTGGGATTCTGAACACTTCCAGATAAAATATGAGTATTGATATGAGTATTTATTTAAAATAAGTGCTGAATGTCCAGGGTCATAGTCCCTAGATCCCAGGTGGTGGATGGGCAGAGCACGGAGAACAGGTACACAGATAGCTAAGACCCTTGGTGCATGGAAGAACCTCCCAGAACCAGTCAGAGTCCAGGAGAGGGCAGCCCAGGGCTTGCTGTTCTGCTGCAGAACCCCAGGCCCAGGCCATTCTAATGGATTCTGAAGATAAGTTTTTGCTCCCACCCTATTCTTCCTCTGCGTGTACAGCTGGAAAAGACTTACTAATTACAGCCCAATCTGTCTCTCTGTCTTACATAGCAAGTGCTCTAGGGCCATTTTTTGGTGATGATTTTAATGAATACTAATGATACATTGTAGACTTCCCAGGTGGCTCGTTGGTGAAGAATCCACCTGCTAAGCAGGAGACAGATTTGATCCCTGAGTTGGGAAGATCCCCTGGAGAAGGAAATGGCAACCCATTCCAGTATCCTTGCCTGGGAAATCCCATGGTACCTTTTCTTAGAGAAGTCTTTAGTCTTTGTTTCCCAAAAGCCTTCCTCACTGCTTGGAACATAGTCAGCACTCAGAACGTGCAGGTGCTATTATTTGATCAACCGATGCTGAACGCACAAAGGAAACCAGCACTGTTGGCAGGAAAAAAACACCCTCTCCTTGGGGGTTAGGACCTGCTGAGGGCCAGGGAGCCTCTGGGTGGGTGTCGAGGACCAGGAAACGAGTGGCGCCTCCCTGCCTGTGATGTGGGTGGGAGTCGGGGGCTGCAAGTGAAGAGGAAGGGTTGGGGACGACCCCAGTGGCAGTGCCAGCAGCAGCCGAACTTAGGGCTGGGGCCACATGGAAGAAGATGACTTATAATCATAATAACCACCTCTAGGAGTCTGAGATGCAAGCAGTCGTGAGCATCTGAAGACCATATAAAGAGTTTAATGGAAGGTATGGAGTATGACACCATCGCCAGGGTGCAATCTGACATCTCTTTACATCACCCTCTATTCTGGTCTCCCCAGAAGTTGCATACAAGCAGTACACCGTAATTAGGCTTGCTTTTGTCCAGAGTTCATGGCATATTCGAAGTCTTTAAAGCTGACATGGCCATCTGAGTCTTGATCGACTTCCCTGGAAAATGAAACAGAAAGCGATTTATGGTGAGTTTCATCCCACTTCCACACTTCACTTCTCTGTCTTATCTGCAGGAAGGCTGAGGTCAATGGCTATCCTTTTTTTTTTCCCTTGCATTGATAATACCTAAGGAGAGAAGGAAAGGAAAGGAAAAAGTATTTATTAAAACCTACAGAAATGATAGATTCAATACATTTAAAGGAATGTCACCAAGTGTAAAAGTTATATTTTTTATATTAAAGAAGGCAGGAGTGATGGTTTTTCTAGCCATCCTGCAATTTTTTTCTGTGATATGTCAATAAATATACATGCATCTGTCAACCAAAAAAGCAAGGCAGGAGGCTGCAAAGAAGAAGAGAGTTTATCTGGATTCTGGAAGAATTGCAATTCAGGAAATACAAACTTCGGTAACCCTGAAAGTGTCCTGAAAAAGAGATGAAAAGCCACAGGGTTGTTAAAAGCTGCCCAGTGACAACTTGATTGACTCTGACTCAAGCCAGAAAATATTTGTCCTTGAGGACTCACAAGTTGTTTCAGAGTAAGAGTCCAGTAAGTATCTTGAGTTTCTGGAAGGTGCTCTGGATGACAAAGGACCTTGATGTCTGTAAGTCACACTTCCTTACTGATCTCCTGGCCCCATGGCAGAGAGCTCTTAGCAATACCAACACCATTTTGATTTTTCCCATCATACATTGCACAACAGAAGTGTGGAGTAAACAATTAAGAGGTAAGAAAAACCTTTTGGGGTCCAGTGGCTGACTCCCTGCTCCCAATGCAGGCGGCCCTGGTTAGATCCCTGGTCAGGGAACTTGATCCCAAATGCCACAACTAAAAGACCCTGCATGCTACTGCTAAAAAAGATCATGCAGGCCACAGTTTAAAAAAAGAGATCTCATGCTCGATGAGGAAGATTCCACAGGGAGTAACTAAGACCTGAAGCAGCCAAACGAATAAATATTTTAAAAAAGGAAAAGCATTTTGGGAGTAAATAACTATAGAGACTGGCATCTTGCCTCGCACTGCCTTCATCTCACTGAATCTGTGCACAGATGCCAGGATGCGCCCATTCCGCAGACAGTGATGTTCAATGTGCTGGTAGGGTCACTGTGTTGGTAACAGACATGGAACTCAAGTCAGGACGGTTAAATTCCCAAGCATGGGCTTTACACTCTATCCCACACATCTCCCTATGTAAACAGGATGTTCCAGACAGAAGGGGTCGTGTTGCAATCACCACGCAGCTAACTCAAGCTCCGGGAGTTTTCATTGACTTCATTCGTGGCCTCGGAAGCTCAGTTAATTCCTCACAAACACCTGATAAGCTTTTCTGAATCCTAGGAGGAGAGGTGAAGGCGTGAGCCTCTGACTGGTCGGCTGAGGGTGTGGGTGGCCTCAGCTGGGTTGCGCCTAAGTGTCCCTAGGGCCACTGAGACAGGGGCATTGCTCCTTTGAACAGGGAGCAGAGAAATGGTGCTCAGTCCCCCTAGCTAACATAACACACGGCAGAGGGAGAAAATCGTGGTGTAAGCAATACGTTCGGCCGCTACCAGTGAAAGCAGTGCTTCCTTTAAGCGTATGTTTGAGAGGGAACTGTCGAGCTGTGATCACAGCTCCTCTTTGGGGGGCGTTCTAAAACAATGCATTACTAGCCTTATGTGGTGCTCCTGGGTTGGCACAAACCACATTTTGTGGAAACAGCAAATGGTATCAACCAGGACAAAGGGCTTTTTAAACCAAAGACTGGTCCAAGTAACAGAGCCACTAATCACTGTAATAGTTTTAAAGCAGGCTTTTAAAATATTGAATTCTAAAATAAACTTTCTGAATATTTCATGCCAAAGTCTCTGAAGTCTATAACGGTACGGGATAGAGTGATAATAATTTTTCATTCTTTTGAAGAAAAGAAAAATCCCTACTTCTCTGCCCCAGGGCGAAACCATGTTGCAGTATGTTAGTGTAAAATGACGGCAGACTGCAAGGCCCATTATTCTTGCTGCTTCTTTTGGTGAAATATACATGACAATTTCATGCTGTACAGGACCAAAAGCGGAATGTCGGATCTCTTCTAAGGGATTAGAAATAATCAGTATCACATGTTACTGACTACAGAGTATAAATCATCCCCTTTATTAAATTAGATAATTGAAGATTCTTAATATTGCCTAAGTATTTTTTCCCAAGGAATTGGATTAGATAAATGACCTTTTTTTCTTTCCACTCTGAACTGGCATGATTGAACTATAAATCTCATAGGGTGAGTTAAGTGGATAACTTAGAAAAGTAATATTTAGGATAAACTGTTTCTACATATGTGTGTGTGTGCATTTATTCACTTATTGAGATGCTGAATACTTGTAGAAAAGGAAACCCCTTTGCCTGATTCTCTCAGTAAATAACCTTTTTGTAATTGCATTAACTTTTTATTTTTCTTGCTATCTTTGCCAAAGCTTCCCATCATAAAATGGTTACAGTATAACCAAGAGGTATTAGAATGGGAAAGTTTATTCATAAAGCTTAGAGTGGCATTTTTATAATGAATGGAGGAGCGTCATGTTTATATTTAGAATGAGACATGGTAAAATACCGTCTCCTCATCACATACATATCATGGTCATCTCAGGGAGAATGAAGAGGAAATTCACATTTCAGAGCTATACTTTTAAAAGCTAAAATACTGTTTTTCATTGCAGATGGCATTATTCTAAACAAGGAAGCTCTCACAGCACCCACACTCAGATTGCTGTGTGATGGAAGAGCAGATGTGCTGGTGGGCAGTCGGTGGTGCTGAAGAGATGAAGCCAACGTCATTATGCAAAAAGGTTCATCGTTTCTGTTTACGCTGTTTAACCCTGAAAAGAGTACACTCTCCTTCTGAAACCAGAGTGCGCTGTCTTGGCATCACTGACACACATTCAGCACTGAAATAGTCCACCTCCAACTAGAAATAAGCGCTGGGAAGGCAAGAACTTTCTCTTGTTTGCTGCAAGGTTCCCATCTCTTGGCCCACAGTCGGCAATGACTGTTTATAGAGTGAAGGAATTTGTGGAATAAGGGAACCTGCGGAGACAGCGGATGGCACTGTGGAATACCCACCGCCTCTCCGGAGGTTTGGGGGGATTAAAGAAAGTATGTCCTCATTGTTTGAGTCGAAATCCTAGGCAGAGACATAACACTCTGATGGTGGCACCTAGGAGCTATCGCTCAGGGGCCCGTAAGGAATGTTCAGTCGCGGTCTCCATGCCCAACCGCATTTTGTAAACACAGACCAGACGCAAGAGAGTCCAAGTGAGAGATGGACTCCAAAAACGGAGGTTGCCCAGAAGAGCAATGAACGGGAGGAACCCCTTGAGTGTCAGGCTGAACTATTAAGAGACAAAGAGCGGGAAGCTGGAAACCATAGCAAAACACTGGACACGTCTGCATCTGACCTGCCCTATAGCTGAAGCCCAAGCACTTGAAGCCACTGAAGTAACCGCTCTTTTACTGGACATAGGAATATATGTCTATATATATACACACACACAAATGAAACAGAAGCCTGAATACACACACACACGCTTCCCTAGTGACTCAGTTGGTAAAGAATCTGCCTGTAGTGCAGGAGACCCTGATTCGATCCCTGGGTCGGGAAGATCTGCTGGAGAAGGGGTGGGCTACCCGCTCCAGTGCTCTTGGGCTTCCCTGGTGGCTCAGCTGGTCAAGAACCTGTCTGCAATTCGGGAGACCTGGGTTGGGAAGATCCCCTAGAGAAGGGTAAGGCTACCTACTCCAATATTCTGGCCTGGAGAATGCCATGGACTATACAGTCCATGGGGTTGCAAAGGGCTGGACATGACTGAGCACCTTTCACTTTGATACACACACACACACACACACACACACGGGCTTATATTTCACAGCTGGCTTTTTAAAGGAGTGAAGTTTATAAAGATAGATGAAGGGAAAATAAATAAAGCCATGAACAACAGTAACTGCTTTCTAGCCATGTAAAGCCAGTTAAATTAAAGACTTTTTGATTTGTTTGTTTTGAGATGCAAATGGAGAGCTGGAATGGGCCTGGGGAGTAGGAGCTCCAGAGTGGAACCGCTCTGTGTCACTCAGCATGAACATTCTAGGACCATCTGGGTGGAGGAGATGACAAGAAAGACAAGAGAGGGAGTTCCCTGGTGGTCCAATGGTTAGGACATCGACCTTCCAGTTCATGGGGCACAGGCTCGATCCCTGGCCAGGGAACTCAGATCCCAAATGCCATGTGGTGAGGAGAAAAAAGAGAGAGACGGTGCAAGAAGGGCCTACGGACGGGTGGGGAGGAGGCTGGGATGTGATGAGGGGAACTGGCCCAAGAGAGGCCCCGTGCTCAAAAGGCCCTGAATTAACTGCTACCTTTCTGCGGACTCTGAGGTTGGTTGCGTTGCGTGTCATAACTTCTCTTTATCTTCTCCAAGGACTGTGACAGCCACACAGACTGAGAGGGGATGGTGCGGTTGGGGTGTGCACCGAATCTGGCACAGAGGATGGAGTTCAGCGATGAGTTCAGTCTGAGTGGGTGTGGTACAGAGCAGGAAAAGTCAGTGTGGGGGTGGGAAGATGACCCACCAACTGAACGAGCTCAGAGAGAAAGGAGAACTCAGAGCCACAGGCCTTCCAGAAACTTGCAAAAGCTTATAAAGTGCTGTAAAATTCCACAGGGAGTGGAATGGGAGTTCCAGGCAATCCTATCTGGACTTTGAAGGGCAGAGGACCCAGGGCGACAGTGCGATACACTGAGAATTTCAGGCGGGTCTACACTCTCCATTCAGCTGAATCCCAACAGTTTTCTTATCTGTTAAAATTCCGACATTGTTTGGACTTGTCAGATAAGTGGTTATAATTACTTCTATCACCACAAGCTTTAGCATTTGTCTTTGTACATCCTGATTTGTTAAGCAAGATTCTCTCTCCTTTTGGGATGTGGCGTGGACCTAGCCCAGAAGAGATGTTTCCCTGGGATCGAGAGGCTAAGTGGTCCCTACCTTGAAGGAGCCAGGGTTTCACACTGTGAAATTTTTATTAAGCTCAGCTGTACTGCTGCTCTAACATTATATTCTAGAGAAAAACAGGTTGTTTTTAAATTTTAAAAAGACATAAACAGCAAATGTTTCTCACAAGTAGTACATGTTCCTTGTGCAACAATATTTACATCATACCGATTTCTTTTAAGGGGCTTCCCTGCTGGCTCAGAAGGTGAAGAATCTGCCTGTAATGCAGGAGACCTGGGTTCAATCCCTGGGTCAGGAAGATCCCCTGCAGAAGGGAATGGCAACCCATGCCAGTATTCTTGCCTGGAGAATTCCATGGACAGAGGAACCTGGCTGGCTACAGTCCATGGGGTCACAAGGAGTCGGACACAACTGAGGGGCTAACACTTTTAACACTTAATTTCTTGTAATGTTTTGAAAATATTTTTCATTGTAAAATAATTCACAAGTGCCCCATTGCTAGGTCTCCAAATTCAGATTTCAAAGCAGAGTATGTGCTTTTGCTAAAGTTATTTTAAAAAAAAGGGGCGGGGGAAGGAGAGAAACAAACAGGGAAGGAATTGAAACATGGAGCATTCTCTATTGAAATGATGTAAAGACTATAAAAGTGATGCTTTTATGTGGAAACAAGAATAAATCCTATGTGTATTATAACTGTAACCTCATACACATTTATATTCATTTGGGCAGAAGTGGAAGATTATAAACTAAACACAAATTTGTTTTATGGGCTGTCTTGGATTAAAATATTCTTTAGTATTGATATCTTTTTCAACTGAAGGAGTATTTCCTTTCTTTTTGGTCTGAATTTTCTAAACAAGTGACCTTATTTCACAATGTCTAAATCTTCAGTACAGCAGGATTTCTCAATCTCGATGCTGTTGACATTTGGGGCCGGATCACTCTCTGCCATGAGGGCTGTCAGGCCTGTGCACTGTAGGGTGTTTAGCAGCATCCCTGGTTTCTATCTGTCTGATGTCAGGAGGACCCTTCCCCACTGGGATAGTCAAAACTGTCTCCAGATATTGCCAGGTGTCTCCTGGGAGGGTCGCGGGACAAAACCATCCCTGGTTGAAAACCACAGAGCTAGAATACATGAACTGTGAACTTCCAGATGTTCAAGCTGGTTTTAGAAAAGACAGAGGAACCAGAGATCAAATTGCCAACATCTGCTGGATCATAAAAAAGGCAAGAGTTCCAGAAAAACATCTATTTCTGCCTTATTGACTATGCCAAAAGCTTTGACTGTGTGGATCACAATAAACTGTGGAAAATTCTGAAAGAGATGGGAATACCAGACCACCTGACCTGACTCTTGAGAAACCTGTATGCAGGTCAGGAAGCAACAGTTAGAACTGGACATGGAACAACAGACTGGTTCCAAACAGGAAACGGAGTAAGTCAAGGCTGTATATTGTCATCCTGCTTATTTAACTTCTATGCAGAGTACATCATGAGAAACGCTGGACTGGAAGAAACACAAGCTGGAATCAAGACTGCCAGGAGAAATATCAATAACCTTAAATATGCAGATGACACCACCCTCAGAAAATGAAGAACTAAAGAGCCTCTTGATGAAAGTGAAAGAGGAGAGTGAAAAAGTTGGCTTAAAACTCAACATTCATAAAACTAAGATCATGGCATCTGGTCCCATCACTTCATGGGAAATAGATGGGGAAACAGTGGAAAGAGTGGTTGACTTTATTTTTTTGGTCTCCAAAATCACTACAGCTGGTGAGTGCAGCCATGAAATTCAAAGACACTTACTTTTTGGAAGGAAAGTTATGACCAACCTAGATAGCATATTCAAAAGCAGAGATGTTACTTTGTCAACAAAGGTCCGTCTAGTCAAGGCTATGGTTTTTCCAGTGGTTATGTATGGATGTGAGCGTTGGACTATATAGAAAGCTGGGCACCCAAGAATTGATGCTTTTGAACCATGGTGTTAGAGAAGACTCTTGAGAGTCCCTTGGACTAAGGAGATCCAACTAGTCCATCCTAAAGGAGATCAGCCCTGGGTGTTCATTGGAAGGACTGATGTTGAAGCTGAAACTCCAATACTTTGGCCACCTGATGCGAAGAGCTGACTCATTGGAAAAGACCTTGATGCCGGGAGGGATTGGGGGCAGGAGGAGAAGAGGACGATAGAGGATGAGATGGTTGGGTGGCATCACCAACTCAATGGACATGAGTTTGAGTAAACTCTGGGAGTTAGTGATGGACAGGGAGGCCTGGTGTGCTGCGGTTCATGGGGTCGCAAAGAGTAGGACATGACCTAGATAGGATGTTGAAAAGCAGAGACATTACTTTGCCAACAAAGGTCCATCTAGTCAAGGCTATGGTTTTTCCAGTGGTCATGTATGGATGTGAGAGTTGGACTGTGAAGAAAGCTGAGCACAGAAGAACTGATGCTTTTGAACTGTGGTGTTGGCAAGACTCTTGAGAGTCCCTTGGACTGCAAGGAGATCCAACCAGTCCATTCTGAAGGAGATCAGCCCTGGGATTTCTTTGGAAGGAACGATGCTAAAGCTGAAACTCCAGTACTTTGGCCACCTCATGCGAAGAGTTGACTCATTTGAAAAGAGCCTGATGCTGGGAGGGATTGGGGGCAGGAGGAGAAGGGGACAACTGAGGATGAGATGGCTGGATGGCATCACGGACTCGATGGACGTGAGTTTGGGTGAACTCCGGGAGTTGGTGATGGACAGGGAGGCCTGGTGTGCTGCGATTCATGGGGTCGCAAAGAGTCGGACACGACTGAGCAACTGAACTGAACTGAACTGAGCGACTAAACTGAACTGAGAGGAGCCAAAGGTGGAGCCGTTCTCTGGAACATTCCAGCTAAATCTACACTCACTAGAAAACTGCTTTAAAGACATCCCCTGGCCCCAAACAAGTGCTTTGGGGGCAGGGGAGGCACCCGTGTTTCTTGGCTGGATTGGGCAGATGGTTGCCTCAGTGCGCTGCCCCGCCGACACCAAGGTTTTGATGGAGCCCAGAGAAGACCTCCGGGGAGGCAAGCCCTCGGGGGTGATAACAGAGCCAGCGGCGGGCACGTCTGCGCAGCGCACAGGCCGGCAGTCGGCAGTTGCTCTGAGTCACTGGGATAGTCACGCGGGTGCTGGAAGTGGACGGCCCATTTCGCTCACCTGAAACATGGACGAGAAATTCAACCTGGAGGCAAAGACTGAGATGAGGAAAGTTTTCTGAGTGGAACCTGAGGGGCGGGGGGAAAGGGAGAGGGGCCCTCTTTCTCTCTGATTGGTCGCGGAGTAATTTAAAGGAAAAAAGTCAAAACTGCCGCTCTGCAGCGCTGTCATGCTGACTGAACGGTGGGGGCCACAGCGGCGCTCCCAGCGAGGCGCCCCGCCGCGCGAGCGGACGGCCATCTTGGGCGGCGCGCCCGTCAGCCCGCGAGCGCCCTGCCCTTCCGGCCGCCGGCGCCGCCCCGGCGCGCTGGCCTCCTCGCGAGGAGAGGCCGCGGGGCTCGGCGGCCGTTCGGTCGGCGACGCGTGCGTGAACTCTGCCTTGTTAAAGACGGGCGAGAAGCGAAGCCACTCAGACGCACGGAGAGCCGGAAGCAGCCTCCAGCGGGCTTCCGGCCTTGGGCGGCCCCCTGCGCGGCGGTGTCTGGCGCCTTCCCCCCCGCGCGGCCGCACGCCTTCCCGGCCGCCTCTCTCGCATCTTCTGCCGCAGTGCCTCCCGTCGCCGCGTGCCTCCAGCCGTCCGCCAGGGCTCTCACCCCGGGGCGGCCCTCGCCCGCACAGGCGCGAGGATGAAAAAAGCGTCAACGCCCCCGAGGTGATTCTTGACCCGTGAGGGGACAGGTGTCAGTGGACAGTCACTTTCCTTTGGTCCGTCTGGGGTGGCTCTCGGGACTCGGGGAAGCCCTCCTTCACCTCAGGCCTGCCCTCACTCACCGGTCCTCCCTTGCTCCCGAGGTTGTACCCCAAACACGCAACCTGCGCGTAGCCCTCATCTAAAGCTCTGCTTTCAGGAAGATCTCAGGCTGACACAGAGGAAAGTTTGAGAGAAGAAGTCCTCACGGGCATTTAAATTTCCATCATGGGTAGCATGTCACAGCAGAGTCTCGTTCAGGTAACAGGGAACTCACTATTGAAACAGATCAGTTTCTTCTCTTTGGGAACTGACTTTTAGAGCAAATTAAATATTGCCTTTCAGAAGAGCTCTGAAGTTTGAAGTTTCAAGCAATTGAAATGCCAAGGACAGCCAGAAAAAGGGGATCTTCTCTTCATTGTCTGATGTCACGCCTTATTTAATACTGTTTAGTCTGCCAACAATACGTGGTATTTCGACCTTAGGTGAGTAGTTTAGCTCCTTTTCACTCTCTGCCATAAGGGTGCTGTCATCTGCATATCTGAGGTGATTGGTATTTCTCCCGGCAATCTTGATTCCAGCTTGTGCTTCTTCCAGCCCAGCGTTTCTCATGATGTACTCTGCATAGAAATTAAATAAGCAGGGTGGCAATATACAGCCTTGACGCACTCCTTTTCCTACTTGGAACCAGTCTGTTGTTCCATGTCCAGTTCTAACTGTTGCTTCCTGACCTGCATACAGATTTCTCAAGAGGCAGGTCAGGTGGTCTGGTATTGCCATCTCTTTCAGAATTTTCCACAGTTTATTGTGATCCACGCAGTCAAAGGCTTTGGTATAGTCAATAAAGCAGAAATAGATGTTTTTCTGGAACTCTCTTCCTTTTTCCATGATCCACCCTTATGGCAGAAAGTGAAGAGGAACTAGAAAGCCTTTTGATGAAAGTGAAAGAGGAGAGTGAAAAAGCTGGCTTAAAGTTCAGCATTCAGAAAACTAAGATCATGACATCTGGTCCCATCACTTCATGGGAAATAGATGGGGAAACAGTGGAAACAGTGTCAAACTTTATTTTGGGGGGCTCCAAAATCACTGCAGATGGTGATTGGAGCCATGAAATTAAAAGACGCTTACCCCT
Organism: Ovis canadensis; assembly: GCF_042477335.2. Classification (NCBI taxonomy): domain Eukaryota; kingdom Metazoa; phylum Chordata; class Mammalia; order Artiodactyla; family Bovidae; genus Ovis; species Ovis canadensis. The sequence continues at coordinate 111,881,702 of NC_091251.1, forward strand.
TGGGAGGAAAGTTATGACCAAGCTAGATAACATATTCAAAAGCAGAGACATTACTTTGCCAACAAAGGTCCATCTAGTCAAGGCTATGGTTTTTCCAGTGGTCATGTATGGATGTGAAAGTTGGACTGAGAAGAAAGCTGAGCGCCAAAGAATTGATGCTTTTGAACTGTGGTGTTGGAGAAGACTCTTGAGAGTCCCTTGGACTGCAAGGAGATCCAACCAGTCCATTCTAAAAGGAGGTCAGTCCTGGGTGTTCTTTGGAAGGACTGAGGCTAAAGCTGAAACTTGAATACTTTGGCCACCTCATGTGAAGAGTTGACTCATTGGAAAAGACCCTGATGCTAGGAGGGATTGGGGACTGGAGGAGAAAGGGATGACAGAGGATGAGATGGCTGGATGGCATCACCGACTCAATGGACATGAGTTTGGGTGAACGCCAGGAGTTGGTGATGGACAGGGAGGCCTGGCGTGCTGTAATTCATGGGGTTGCAAAGAGTCAGACACGACTGAGCGACTGAACTGAACTGAACTGAGGATCGTGTATTCCTCAATGTATAAGTGTTCTTCTGCTTTCTGGACACAGAGGTATAGCTATGGACTGGTCGTGGGCGGGTGGTGGGATTGGCCACTTAGGATGAACTATGGAGGATAAAAGGCAGGCCAGGAAGAAAGGATGACACAAGCCAGGCAAAGCTCTGGCCTCCTTAGGACCAGGTTCTGCGACTAGAAGAGAGATAGCGCATGCTGTCGGTACTTCCCCGTCACCTGTGCTACTCAGCTGCGTGGTTTGGGTGAATGGATCCCCACCCCAAGTTCCAGAAGTGGGATCCCACTAGCTTAAGCCAACCAGTTTAATCCCCCTGTCCTTACCATAGTGACTGGTTTGAGGGATCATTGGCTACTTAGGACATGACATTCCTCCTCTGACCACTGCTGATGGGTAAAGAGTTGTGTGCATATGTGCTCAGCGGTCAGTTGTGTCTGACTCTTTGTGACCCCATGGACTGTAGTCTGCCAGGCTCCTCTCTCTTCCTGGGGATTCTCCAGTCAAGAATACTGGAGTGGGTTGCCATTTCTTATTTCAGGGGATCTTCCTGACCCAGGGATTGAACATCTCCTGCGTCTCCTACATTGGCAGGTGGATTCTGGGTAAAGAGTTGGGTCAGTCATAATGAAGCCTGGGCATTTTGTCTGTCAGCTAAGAAGAAGCTCTCTCACTGGACAGCTGGGATGCAGAGATGACATGACCTTACAGCAGTCACTTTCCTGACACAAGAGTACAACTTCCATAACAGTTCTCTGAGTCACTGATCTAAAAATTTATGCATCTGCTTTTCATGGTCAATTATCAGCCTGAAAATGGTGCTACATACCGTGAAGGGAAGAGTCAGAAGAATTAGAGAGTGAGTTGGAGCCTAGTCAGCCAGGCCTGAAGCATGCCCAGTTTCAAAACTCTTAGTTACCTGATCCAATAAATTCCCTGGGTTGTTAAAAGCAGTCTAAAAAGTATTTCCTGGTATGTGCAAATAAAAGCATCCTGACATGTCAGGTATCCCACCTGAAACCTTTTCTAAACTTTGCAATATCTGGCACTTGGTAGCTATCGAGGAGACACTCATAAATTCAATATTTTTGAAACAATTATTCCATTTTGAAAGAAACCCTGAAATAATTCAGATTTTCCCTTTGGGTGCTATCTGACGATGCTGAATTAGTCTCTACAATTCTGCATTCTAAAGAAGTTACTTTCTCACTGCAATCCAACAAAAATCTTTGTTTACACTGCCTTAGCTGTGATTATGAGCTGAAGGAAGCTATTGATGGGACCAATATGGTTGTTTCCTGAACGGTGACAGAACAGATTCTCCAGTCCAAGGAGAAAAAAAGAAAAAGGGATGTGAGATGCAGTCACAGCTGGCAGAGTGACCAACCATAAATAATGGCTCAGTTTTTCCTATTTACCAGGTTTTTAAAACAAGGAGCCTTATTTAAAACTAGAGGCATTTTAAAAGGAGGAAAGAATGTACTTTCAGAACGTGTGATTATTGACTACTTGTGCACACGTGGATAAATGCAATCAACATATAGCCCAAAGTCTCATTTCTGGCAAAGAGTTTCATATTCCTTCTCTATCAAGTGTTTTAACAGAACCACTAATACATAGTGACATGATCTTTTTACTCAGTTTGAGTCTCTGGAAGAGAAATTGTGATGGCAGAAAATAGCTTATATCAGAGAGCTTTAGGGGTAAAGAACAAAAACCAAAGTGAGTCTCTCTGAACTAATAATAAAAAAATCTGGTTCCTATACTTTTGGGTCACTAGGTCCTCTGTTCCTGCCGCATGCCATATCTGTCTAAGAGGCCTGCTCTCAATACAGCAGGGAGTGATGTGGCCCACCAGAAAAGGCCCAGGAGTGAGGTTTTGTCTCAGCGAGGCTGGGTGACCCTGGGCAAGTGTCTCAGCTGCTGTGAATTCCAAGCTTCTAGCTGGTCAAGCCGAATGGCTGGGCTATGATTGCTACGCTGATACAGCTCTGCATTTTGACAAATCTACACTGGATCTCATCTGCTACCAGTGTATTTTACCAGAAGTCTAAAATGGCAAGCCACCCCCCAGGCATTTTTAGCTTTTAAAAAGTAGTTTTGAGTCTTCAACCCTGCAGACAGGTGTAAAGATCCCTAAACATATATAAATAGGGGGAAAAAATGATCCTGCCTTCAACAGTGTGAAATATGAATGGAGAGAAAGCCATGTCTATTTCAAATATATAATCACTTCAGCTGAGATATCTAGTATCATCGTGGACTTGACTATGAGATAAAAGAAGTGGGCCAGAGATGGCAATCATTTAATCTCTTAAGAACAGCTCTTCTGAAGAGCTTTTCACACTGTGCTCCGTAGACTTCTGGCAGGTTATGATCTGGCTAGAAAGAAAGCATAATGATGAGGAAAATTGTGTTTTCACTAACACATGCTTTTCCAGTTCAAGTCCTTCCACAAAGGAGGCAATAAGATGAACTCTGACCACTTTAACAGATGGCGTAATGGGTCTGTGCACAGATGTGGCCTCTCTGAAAACAACAAGTTCATAGCCTTGATTGGAGGTTTAGGAATGAGCTGAACTTTCAAGTGTGATGTAGGAAAGATTACATACTTCCAGACAAGAAAGCTGAGTATTAGCGGGTTCAGATGCTCGGAGAGATGAGCTAAAAGAATAAAGCTTAATGAGCTTCATTTTGCTAATGCAACAAATAGAGTTGAAGATGAAATATGAACTCTAAACATCGAGCCATTTATAAATGCCCTGCTGATAATGCTGTTAGCCCCTGTTGGATAGGGAAGCTTGCTTTTTCAAAAGCATACTTCCCCGGAGTCAGAAAACACCAATTGTCAGGTGATGCTCATTTTCCCCAGTAGTATGAGGTTTTCGAGTAGAATATATCTTTAATAATACATGATAGGGGGACTGTGGGATTTTTTGTTTACTTATTTGTGCTTTCCTTTTTTAAGGAAGACAGAGAAATAGACTCTAAAGTTTATCTGGATAAAGAAATATGCCAGGAGAATATTTTTTCCAAAAAATAATAATGATATCAAAACAAAATATAAAGCCTCAGTGTGCTTATGGCCCAGGAATCAGTGAATGAGAATGGCATCCAGATACACATATATACACACACACATACATGGGAATTCAGCAGTGATCAACAGAGGCATTTCAAGTTGGTGGGGATAAAACAAGCTGGTAGGAGAAGGAGCTGGGATCACTGACCCTCTGTTTGTCCGTCCTGGGATGGCTGGAGTCTGTTTCCATGGCGGTCTGCTATGTGGCCAACAAAACTTGTTTCCATTTCTTCCTGAGAACATAGCTAAGCCACATTTTCCAGCCTCCCTTGCAATGAGATGCCACTGGGAGTTCTGGCAACAGAATGATAATAATATAATAGTACAGAAAGAAAGACTATCCATTGTTCCTTCTAATCAAAAGCCCTCACATTTCAAAGGAGTGTACAGGACCTGACAGTCACCCCAGGGACTGTGGCATGGCCAAATCCTGAAAGATATTCTCATCCTGTGTTAGCAGAGATGCACCAGTAATCCGAGGGATTAATTCTATATATTAATAACTTGGTTATAGGAACATTGCTTGAAAATTCTATCAAGTCAGGGCGTAGTGTTATTTTTCTCACTAAATGAAGAGTACAGGGATTTATAAAAATTAAAATTTTTTAACTGTTCACACTACAGCTCTAAATAATCCATGTGGGAAAAATAAGATTCCACCTCCCAGGCCACTTTTCAATGACGTGCATCACTGAGCCAATGGAACGTCTGGCCTTACTTCTGCATAATTATGATAAATTATTGATGGCTTTGCTTACAACATACTCTCAGCATGTGAAAACTCTGCGTCTGTGGACAATAATAAGCAACATAAAAAAAGAAAAATGAAACATTTCATAGTGAAACAATTCCCTCAGATTATCAGAAGTACCCTGTTCTTCAAAGGCCACCTGTAACGGCAAAGGCACATGAGGAATGAACACGAGGGCTTTTCCTATGAGAATTTCAGCCGGGAAAGAGATGAAGGTTCAGAGGGCACATAGCAAATGTTTAGAAAGTTATGAAATGCAGAGAGAATGAACATGGCCAAATCAATCAAATGCTAGGCTAAGATCAAGGGACCGCCAAGTCCAAGCGCAGAGAGAACACTTTAGCATTGAAACCTGCTAGAAGGCAGGACTTCTTTTCTTTCCCTGAAAGAGTAACTCCCAAGGTTAGCATGAGGATGGGGGAAGAAGAAGGGATGCACCTCTTCCCCCAGCCTTAATGAGGTCCCACAAAGTGCACGACCCTCTTGTCCTGACAGACCTCTCCCCACCTGCTCAGGACTGACAATCCACTCCCCAGGGGGAGGCCACAGTGCCGGAAGCTGGCATGACGTTTGCCTTCCAGAGTGGGTGGGAGGGCCAGGGAGAGTCTTCAAAGGTTTTAGGCTGAGAACACAAGCTGGCTCCTGGTGGGGTTTCAGTAATGTGTAAATCACATTAGGAGTGTGAAGGTATGTGTGTATGTCAAGGTTGGGGTGGGGCTCTTCCTAGCCTTGGGAAGAAACTGGACTTGCCCATAAACAGCCCCAGCAATACAGATTTTAGGGATTCAAATTACTGGCCGCATCCAGTGTGACATTTTCCTCCCATTATCCAGTCTCTCCTGCCTCCAGGCAGGGCCACATCATTGATTATGGAATATTCCAGCCACTAAAAAAGATCCCGATGATCATTAAAGACATTAAGTGCTGATCGGTGCTGGCAGAGTGAGTTAAAAGGTTCGTGCCCTTCTAGTAACAACTCCATGCGGCTATTTCAGGATATTTATTAAACAAATTAAGTATTTACATTATGCTCCAGGACTGTTTTTTCAGTTTCCTAGAATTGGGGGCTGAGGACGCACTGACCCACTCCAGTGTTCTTGCTGGGAGAATCCCAGGGACGGGGGAGCCTGGTGGGCTGCTGTCTATGGGGTCGCACAGAGTCAGACATGACTGAAGCGACTTAGCAGCAGCAGCTGCATTAGGCAGGTATCAGTGGGGTCCTCGTGCCCACCTGCACACAACTTTTTTATGTAGCTGAACCAAGGGACCAGGAAAAATTCATCACGATCCCAGGTGTTTTCCTTCTGGGTATACAGACTATGTCTTAGAAAGTGGTGACTGAGGACTAGAGAAAGGGGCTTAGTTAGTAAAGAATATCTCAGTTAGTAAAGAATCCACCTGCAATGCAGGAGACCTGGGTTTAATCCCTGGGTTGGGAAGATCCCCTGGAGAAGGGAAAGGCCACCCACTCCAGTATTCTGGCCTGGAGAATTCCATGGACTTCACCCCATAGTCCATGGGGTCGCAAAGCGCTGGATATGACTGAGCGACTTTCACTTTCACTTTCAAGGACTAGAAAGACAATTAAGGAAATCTCCTTCAAAGCCTAAATGAAATGGGTCTACTCCAACAATCCCCCCCCAAACTAAAAATGTTAATGCCATAATGATGATGAACCTAATCTAAACGTATTTTCCTACCCTACGGCGCTATGGTTTCCTGTGGTAAAGGGATCTATGGTTTCAAATACAGTGATAGCCCATGAAGGTCAGGCCATCTGCACTATATTATTATTAGTTTTCCTCCTCACTTGACTGTCAACTTGCAGTTCTTACATTTTATTACACTTGACTCTCTGTGTGGTTCTTAGAGTTGACACAGTGCCCGGCACACACTGATCCAAGGAATGCGTGCTGTACTGAGCGTGCGAATGGGAAAGTTTGGAAACGGGAGGAAAGCAGTATCACTGACTCTCTAATAGTCTTAAGCCAATTACTGTGATCACTGTGGCACTTTGCTTTCTGATTAGGGTAAGAAATTCTGCATCCTGCTAATTTAAATGTACTAGAAACATTTACCCCCCTATCATTATAGTCTTGATTATTTCCACTTTAATGGATGTATATGATTTCATCCTCTGGAGTAGCAAACGGCAACCCACTCCAGTATTCTTGCCTGGACACTCTGTGGACAGAGGGGTCTGGTGGGCTACGGTCCACGGAGGCACAAGAAGATGGACACCACTGAGCAGCCGAGTCCACGTGACATTACCAAATGGATCTATAATAATGTGCATGTCTGTTGGACTTTGGAAATGCCCCAGGCTTTCTGCTTTTGTATCTGTGCCAATGAACACATCCATTAAGAATCCTTTCTCTTAGAAATAGATTCTTGAGGACTTCCCTGGTGGTGCAGTGGATAAGAATCTGCCTGCCGGTGTCAGGGACATGGATTCGATCTCTGGTTGGGGAAGATTCCACATGCCATGGGGCAACCAGGCCCACGTGATACAACTCCTGAAGCCTGCGTGCCCCGAGCCCGTGCTCCGCAACTGAAGAGTAGTCCCTGCTCGCTGCACCTAGAGAGAGCTCACAGAAAGCAAGCGAGACCCAGCACAGCCAAAAATAGATATGCAATTAAATAAACACTTGAAAATTATATTATGGCACCCCACTCCAGTACTCTTGCCTGGAAAATCCCACGGATGGAGGAGCCTGGAAGCCTGCAGTCCATGGGGTCGCTGAGGGTCGGACACGACTGAGCGCCTTCACTTTCACTTTTCACTCTCATGCATTGGAGAAGGAAATGGCAACCCACTCCAGTGTTCTTGCCTGAAGAATCCCAGGGACGGGGGAGCCTGGTGGGCTGCTGTCTATGGGGTCGCACAGAGTCGGACATGACTGAAGCGACTTAGCAGCAGCAGCAGCAGCATATTAAAAAATAGATCGTTGAGTTCATTTATTTATTCATAAGATATACCCTAAAAGCCACTATGAACCAGGAGCATTAGGTGCTGAAGATGTAGGGGTGAGCCAAAAAGAAACAGGGTCCCTTGCAGCTTTTAGTCCAGCCAGGGAGAGAATCAAATGATTAGACAGGACGTAGAGTCACCAGTGTGCTGAGCGCCCTGTGCCCTGTGTGCTGTGCTTAGTCACTCACTCGTGTCTGACTCTCCGCGACCTCCGTGGACTGCAGCCCGCCAGGCTCCCCTGTTCATGGGGATTTTCCAGGCAAGAATACTGGAGTGGGTTGCCATGCCCTCCTCCAGGAGATCTTCCCAACCCAGGGATCGAACCCAGGTCTCCTGCATTGCAGGCAGATTCCTTACCATCTGGGCCACCAGGGAAGCCGAGCACCGTGGGAGAGAGACAGAAGGCGCCACGAGAGGGCAGGATAGAGGAGCCGGGTGCAGAGGTCAGGGAAGCGGTCCCTGAGGAAGCGGATGGGGCTGAGATCAGAGTTAAGACTTAACAGGGAGGTGCAGGGCAGGGAAGAGCCGTCCAGCAGAGACGACAGCATGTGCAAGGGCCTCGAGGCAAGAGACAGCAAGTATGTTCAAGGAACTGGAAGAAGCCGTGCCCCCAGCGTACACGTGATGAGCATGGAGTCCAGTGACCCTGCAGGGTGACTGAGATCACTCAGGGCCTGGTGGGCCACTTAAGGACTCTGGTTATAATCCAAAGGGCTATAGGAAGTTGCTGAACTGCTTCGAGGAGAGGGCTAACATGCTTAAATCAACATTTTGAAAGTGCATCCTTGCTGAGGTAGGCAGAATAATGGCCCTCCAAAGATGTCCACGTCTGAAACCCTGAAAAATATAGTTAGGTTCCATGGGGAGTGGGGAGAAGGTTGTATTAAGAGATAGAATTAAGGTCATTGACCTTACAATGGGAGGTTATTCCTAGACTCTCCAGGTGGGCCCCATGTAATCTCAAGGGTCCTTAAAGGTAGGGAAGGAGAAGGCCCAATTAAGAGTCACAGAGAGACTGGAAGATGCTAAGCTGCTGGCTTTGGACCTGGGGGAAGGTGCCGTGAGCCAAGGAATGCAGGTGGCCTGCAGAAGCTGCAAGTGACTCTTCCCCTAGAGCCTCTGGGGGCAGTGTGGTCCTGCTGACATCTTGATTTTGGCCCGGCAAGGCCCATTTTGGGTTTCTGGCCTCCGGAACAGAACGCTGACAAGTGTGTGCTGAGTCACTACGGCTGGGGTGATTGGTTGTGGCGGTCATAGGAGATTAATACGAGGGAGGAGGGCGTGAGTTTGGCTTTGGACAGTTAAGTTCTGGATGTCCTCAGCGAAAAGAGTATGGACATTTGCGAGTATTCATCTGTTAGCTACTTTCCAATACGTTGTTGTTTAGTTGCTAAGTCCTGTCCGACTCTTTGTGACCCCATGGACTGTAGCCCGCCAGTCTTCTCTTTCCATGGGATCTCCCAGGCAAGAATACTGGAGGGGGTTGCCATTTCCTTCTCCAGGGGAGGTTCCCGATCCCGGGATCAAACCTGTGTCTCCTGCCTTGGCCACTGAGCCACCAGGGAAGCCCTTCTCTAAGAAGTGACATGGTAGTTTCTTTGGCCACGCCCACAGAGTATGGGGTCTTAGTTCCTCAACCAGGGATAGAACCTATGACCCCTGCACTGGAGCATGGAGTCTTAAATCACCGGGCTGCCAGGGGAGTCCCATCAGTTACATGATTTTTAAATAAATCTGACTTTTCAGGATTCCAGTTTTACGTTACATTTAAAGTCGGTTCTACTTCTAAATCTCTGAGTGTATAAGCTTGAAAAGAAACAAACATATTTTTCCCTTAGATTCTTGTCAGTACTTGGCAATCTTTGGGGGAAAAGTGATATTAAAAACAGTGGATCTAAACTAAAGGGGGAAAAGATTCCATTAAAAAGGTAGCCCATATATAAAATTATCTTAAAATACTTTAATAAAAAATGCATTGAATTTATATAAAGAGAACTACAAAATTCCATGGAGACATACAAAAGGATATTTTTAAATGTCCATATGTGTATTTCTGGATGGGAAGATGAACGCTGTAAAGATGCCAAATTCTTCCCAATTAATTTATAGATTGAGTACAATTTTTATCAAAACCCCAAAGGGAGGCTTTGGAACTCCACAGAAATGATTCTACCATTCATCTGGAAAATAAACAGGCAGGAAGAGCCGAGAACAATGTGAAAACAAGAAATTCCAGGTTTCGGAACCTATCAGAAGAACTGGGGTGGGGGAGTGTGTTCCTGGTGTTAGAATGTGGGAAGAGAGAGGATCGCAGCCAGGAAAGATCCCTAGTCTGTAAGAGAACTCGAAGCAGAATGTGATGACCGAGGCATTTTATATGAACGGAGAGTCTCTATTGTAACCAATGATAAAGGGGAAACGGGCAAGCAAATCAGAAGCACAAATGTTTAGCTCATGAGCCCAGGCTAAACACACAACTAAATCCCAAAGCACCAAACAATCTGAAAATTCAAGCCAGCCAAGAAAACGGACGTGGGTGTTAACCTGGTCTCTAGATGCAGAAAACCTTCTCAGTACAAAAACACTGGGGAAAAATTGTGAAGAAAAAGATCACGAGTTTGAATACATGAAAACTTAAAATTTTGTGGATCAAAAAAGCATTATAGAAATTAAAGGAAAACAGCACACTGGGAAAATAGCTGTGATGAAAATGGAAATGGGTAAATATTCTCACACAGAAGAGAAAATAGTCAAATGACACGGATAGATAATTCACAGAAGGAGGACCAGAACGAGCTAATCAACACGTGCAAACGTTCAGTATTGCTACAATCAGGGAAATACGAAAATGAGATACTGTTTTCACCTATTAGCTTATCAAAGATTGAAAAATAAATAGCATTCAGTCATCAGTGAGAGCACAGAGGGCGGATGCTGAAAGAGGCAGTGTCGTTTTCAATGAGGCAATTTAGTAAGAAGAGCCAGGAGTCCTAAAAGTGGAAAAAAGCAAGTCCACGCTCTCCAGTATGGTCCTTCCCAAACTGGGAACGTCTCTGAAGGAAGTAACAGTGTGAACAGATACGCTGATCTTGGGGCTGTTGGTGGGGCCTCCCAGGTGGCACTCGTCGTAAAGAGCCCACCTGCCAGTGCAGGAGACAGAGAGACGGGGGTCTGCTCCCTGCCAGAAGGCGGGCACAGCACCCCACTCCAGCACTGCCTGGAAAACCCCATGGACAGGGGAGCCTGTCGGGCTACAGTCCACGGGGTCACAGAGAGTCAGACAGGACGGAAGCGACTTCCCAGGAAGGCGGGGCTGTTTAGAAACTGAAAATGCCAAAACGGTGGAAAAGCATGGGGCCTAAAATTCATTTATTTTAACAAAAATGTGGACAGCAACAAAAAAGACTACATACTGAAATATTAACAACAGTTGTTCTTGATTTGCTAGGAATGTGGTTGGTTTCTATTCTCTTTTTCTGACCTTTTTCCATTTCGGAAATAACTGTACAAGGAGTATTTGTTACTTTTGTAAGCAGATCTCTTCCCCCACCATCCACATACACAAGAACCGCTCTCCCCAACCACACACACGCACACACACACACACACGCAAATGCCCCAGCCGTCAGCACACACATACACGCGCACGCACACACACGCAAATGCCTGAGCCATCGGCACACACATGCACACACGCACACGTGCGAGCCCTCAGCGCGTGCACACACACGCAAAAGCCCAAGCTGTCAGTGCACACACACACGCAAATGCCTGAGCCGTCAGCATACACACACACACACGCGTGCAAATACCCCAGCCGTCAGCGCGCACGCAAATGCCGGAGCCATCATCGCGCACACACAGACACAGACACACACGCGAGAGCCCTCAGCGCGCACACAAACACGTCTTCTCCACCCTGCCAGCTTCCCATTGCTCGCAGTCATTAGCTCAGGGAAAGCTCATGGTTGGTAAAATCATCCTGTGAGTGATGGCCAACAAAGGGAAGACACTGATGAGCGCTTGGAGGGCTCAGGCGGTGTGAGTGCACAGGAAAGGGAGGAAAGCAGCGAGGCTCGGGACGGCACTGGGGAACGGGCACCGGGGCTCGATCACGGCCCGCAGGGCGCGGCCGGCACACGTCCCTCCGGGTTTTCCTTCGGTGACTGCGTGGCTGACTGTTCAGCGCACTTGACATTCTTTACAATAAATACATCCCCGGACGGAAGTCTTCCTGAAATCAGCTCCCAGCTGGGAAGGAAAACAAAACAGAACCTTTTCTTAGCTTGGATCAAACCGCAGGCACAGGGAGGAAGCGAGCCTGACCTTCGCGCTTGGCCTTCTCGCCTCTGGGGCGACGCACAGAAGAGGCGCGCCGAGATGGGGGCGTGCGTGTCTCCGCGCCGAGACGGGAGCCTTCGTGTCTCCGGGCTGAGATGGGGGCCTTCGTGTCTCCGTTCTTCCCTGTCCGTCTCTGCACCCCCACCCGCCCGCCCGGCGAGCTGGACCTGCCCCTGTCCCGCCGTGGGGTTAGGGTTAGGGCCCGGGGTGCAACCCGGTTCCACCCTCCGCCCCGAGTAAGAGCAGGTAGGCACGCTTTTCCTTTCAGAGACTGTAGAAATCACTCAGCTCACTCTTTCCATTTCATGGAGGAGGAAAGTGAGGCTCAGAAGCGCCAGTCAGCTTTCCTAAACTTGCACATCCAGCTGGCGACAAAAGCAGATCAGAAACGCGAGTCCCTTGATACAGAGCACAGTCCTGTGCACAGTTAATGGTAATCCTGGGCGACCGGGACACCTTTGTCAGGAATCCACGTGGCTCCTACTTTCGTTGTTTAGTGGCTAGGTCCCCTAGGACTCTTTGCGACCCCATGGACTGGAGCCCACCAGGCTCCTCTGTCCACCGGACTTCCCAGCAAGAATACTGGAGCAGGTGCCGTTTCCTTCTCCAGGGGATCTTCATGACCCAGGGGTAGAATCCACGTCTCCTGCCTCGGCAGGCGGTTTCTTTACTGCTGAGCCACCAGGGAAGAGAGGCTGTATTTTACAGAGAAAGAACACCAGCAGCTCAAAGCTCCCTACGCCCTGCATGTGGTGCCAGGAGCCAGGCTCTGGAAGTCCTGTCCCAACTCCTTGATGATTCTCACTGTATGTGTGGACATGGGATAAACTCTGGGATGAGGATCCTTTGTTGTGCTATCAGCCAAGCTGTTCACAGCCTCGCAGAATTACTGGCTGAGCAAGACCTGGGCCTGGAATGCCCTAGACCATGACATCACACTGAGTGTCCTCCCCAGAGCTCCAGAGAACATTCCAGTAATTTGGGGCTGGGACAAGAAAGCACAAAAACATTTCAAAATATTAGTGATTCAAAATTACGTAGTTAGTGCATAGCTGAAAATTTTCCACTGAAGTTCTTAATCACGTTTTTTCAGGTTGTCCTTAAGAGAGAGCCCTTAGCAAAATTTGAGTTTACGAGAAGCACTGGCATCGAAATTAGAGGAATTCCATCATAAAATGTTTTTTTAATTACATAAATAGGTATAGACTTGAGTTTTGAGCACTGGTGAGGAAGTGAACGGTCAGAGGCGAGTGAGTGCTCCTGGAGCGTCCTGGAGATTAGAGTGCTGATCGATTTGACGGAGCATCCAACTGGAAGAAGAAAAAGTGGTGAGGACCAAGGGGAAGTCGAATGAGCAGACCAGAGACAGCGTCGAGGCCGGCAGAGAGTGTGAGCGCTCCAGGAGCCCGAGCTCCAAGACGAGTGAGCGAGAAGCCCTCCCCAGAGCTCAGAGCCAAGGACGAAACATCTGCGAAGCAAAATGGAAAGAAACCAAAACCAACTACGTTCTTCCCATAATAGTAACTTGCCCCTCATATACTTTGCTGATGCTCAGTATATTAGAAGACTTCAAGAAGAATTTTACAAAATCCAGTGTACATGCTTGACTTTGGATTTGTGAAAACTAAACAGAAGCCTTAATGATATTGTTCTCAGTGGATATATAGATATTAGTGGCATGTTTCCTAAAAGCAATCAAAACCAAGGTACTCTTCATCACACACATTATTTAATAAACTATTAGAGGGTCCTGCCATGGCAAAAAGGCAAGAAAAACAGGTAGGAGAAATTAATAGGAAAGGAATATCACTAATTATGGAAGTCATGCTAATATAACCCAACAAACGCAAAGGAAGCTACTAAAAATTGCTGAAATAAAATACTTCAAGAATATTTACCATGTAAAACACATTCCAGGACAACAATAGCATTCCTTTTCAATGACAGTAATTAATATTTTTGTTTTGAAAACAGATTTCCCTTATAACAAGGGCAAAATATCTTTTCTTAATATACTTTCATTGAGTACCTACTTGGTAACTAACCTGAGAAAGCAATACATAAAGAATTCTCAAAACTCAATAATAAGAAAGTAAACAACATAATAAAAGATGGGCAAAAGACTTGAACTAAAGAAGATACACAGGGGCTCCCCTGGGAGTCCAGGGGCTAAGAGTCCATGTTCACAATGCGGGGGGCCCCGCCGGGCCCCTGGTCAGGGAACTAGAACCCAGATGCCACATCTAAAGGCCCCTCCTGCTGCAACGATGAGCTGGTGCAGCCACATAAACAAATAGAGAAAAAGAAGACACACAGATGTGAAATAAACTCATGAAGAGAGTTTCAGCGTCACTGGTCACTAGGAAAATAGGACTAGAAACCACAATGAGACAACCACCGCGCGCCTTAAAGAATGGCTCCGTTTACAAAGACCACGTACCGACGAAGACGCAGAGCAACTGGAATTCTCATGCACCGCTGGCGGGAATGCAAGCGCTTTGCTAAGGTTGGCAGTTTCTTAAAACACTAACCACGCGCACCTACCATATGATCTAGCCATTCTGCTCCCAGGTGCTTGCCCAAGGGAGGAAGCGCACATGCGGAGACGCGCGCCTGAACGGCACAGCGGCTTTGCTTGCCACCTCCAAAGCCGAAAAGCCAGGGCCACCAACATGTGGATGCATAAGCCAGCTCTTGCACGTCAATAAAATGAGACATTCCTCAGGATTAAAAGGGGATGGACTGCTGATAACATGGATACATCTCAAAGTAATTAGGCTGAGTCAAAGAAGCCAGCTCAAAAAAAGAGTACATATTGAGTGAGTCCATTTATATAATATTCTAACAACGGGAACGAATTTGCAGTGTCAGAGAACACTTCAGTGATTTCCTGTGAAGAAGAAGCAGGAAAGTGAGAAGGTGTAGGAGGCTGGGATTGCCAAGGCATACATTTGATGGTGGTGACTATCTTAATTATCTTGGCTGTAGTGATATTTCATTTGATATACATCTTAAAAACTACTAAACTGTATACTTTAATTATGTGCAGTTTATTACATGTCAATTACATTGCAATATAGATGTTGAAAAATGCTTTAGGTAGAAAATCACTTATACTATCATCTTTTATAATGGCAAAAACCCAGGAGGAAATCCAAGTGCCCCACAAAAAGAAAACAGCTCAGTAAACTATGGTTCATCGATTTATCATAAAGCCTTTCTGTTGTTAAATAACGTATGTGGTGCCATGTAGCTATAAGTTAGTATTCTCTCATAGTAGGATATGAAACGATACATATAACATAACTACAAGTATACAAAACCCTGTGATTAGATGTGGCTGAAGACTGAAAGAGGCCACGGAGAAACTAACAGTTGTCATCGCAGAGTAAGAAATCATATGTATAGCTGTAGAGTTGTTGAAATACATTTTTCCTTTTTGAAAAAGAATAGGAAGTTTGGTTTTCAGAGTTTTGTTGACATCTTTCTAAAGCTCTCTCTAAAGTAGTCAGTAAGGTCAGGGACTTGTCTGGTTGCCCAGTGGTTAAGAACCTGCCTTGCGATGCAGGGAACATGGGCTCAATCCCTGGGCTGGGAAGTAAGATCCCACACGCCACGGGGCGCAGCAACTCCTTAAGTCCACGTGCCCAGAGGCCCCGCTCCGCAGCCAGAGAGAACCCCTTCCTCCCCGCGACTGCGCAGGCCTGCACACAGCCACGAAGACCCTGCATGCCAGAATAAATAAATAGAAGGTCTTAATTTTCTTTCTAAAAAATAAAAACGTATTCAGGAAGTTCAGCAGTAAGGAGACAAAGAAACCACGTGAAATTTCGGTGTTGACTCTCCAGCAAGGTAGTAATTCTTTGCCTCTTTTCTCTCCAGGCCCTCTGCTCCATTCCCACTTGTCCCCTACTGCTGGGCGTCTCTATCCCCAGGACACTGCTTTCTTCACAGCCTTGCTGCTCTTGCCCCAGCTCCGTCACGATTCTGCACACTACGCCTCCGTCTCCATGCTGCCTTCAACACAGACTGCATCGCCCATTCCCCGCATTAAAACCATGAGAAGACGCCCGCGCTGCCCATGAATACGGTCAGCTACTTAGCAGCAGCCTCTCGCGAGCCACCGCAACCTCTGCTTCACATCATTTCCTTATTCCCGGAGTCTCGTTTCTTAGTCCTTAATTCCTAGGCACCACCCTAGGTTCTGGGAGTATAAAATGAACATTATTATTTGTGTGATGGCTAATTTTTCGTACCACCTTGGCTAGACTGTGGGGCCTTTCTGTTTGCTCAGACACCAGCCTAGGTGTTGCTGGGAAGGTTAATTTTTAGGTGTGACTAGCCTCTAAGTCAGGAGACTTTGAGTTGGCAGGTTACACTCCAGGTTGGGTGGGACTCATCCAACCCTTCGAAGCTCTTATGAGAAAAGAGTGAAGTTTCCCAAAGAAGAAGTGATCCCGCCTCCAGGAGGCAGTCTAGTACCTTGTCTGAGGGACTTTCTGGCAGTCCAGTGGTTAAGACGCCACGTTCCACGGCAGGGGCAGGGGGCAGAGACAGGTTCTATCCCCGGTCAGGGAACTAAGGTCCCACATGCCCTATGGTATCGCCAAAAAAGAAACAAATATAAATTAGAAAAAGAAAAGAAACCTTGGCTGAGCCTCCAGACTTCCCTGTGGACTGCAGCCTTGCCAGCTCACAATCATGTGAGCGGATTCCTTAAAATAAATCGCTCTCCAAATGCGCACGTCTCCTATAGTTTCCATGTCTCTGGAGAACTCTAATGCCTTAATGGTTCCTGCGTGTATGGAACTCGACGGCCAGCCCAGGAAACAGAAATATACGCAGAACTTAGAAGGCACCAGAGTAGCCCTTCTGCCTGAAACAGTGAAAGACACGTTTCACAAAATGGTTTTCAGGGATTGGACAGCGAAGAGCAGGGCCTGTGATTCTGGAGAGGAAAAGCAGAAGCGAGCCCGGTGACTGTCCTGACTTTCTGCCTAGAGGTGCCTCCAAACCGGGATGCAGGGGAGGAAACGCAAGCGGGGGAAAGCGGTCGCCCTGAGCTGAGGAGACAGAGGTCAGAGTTCAGGGCACGAAAGTGAAGCCGCTCGGTCGTGTCTGATGCTTTGCAACGCCATGGAGTGTAGCCCGCCAGGCTCCTCTGTCCGTGGGCTTTCCCACAGAGCACCTAACGTATTCCGCACCAGGGGCATGTCATTTCTTAAACACCTCTCTCCTCTGCGTGATGGAATTATTTTCAGTAAGAATCATGTAATAATCAGCAATAACCATTATGTTCTTGATTTAGTCTCTGGTTTTAAAACAAACCATTAATAATGCAAAGAGGAGAATAAACATCATTTTATCAAATTTTAGTCAAATTCTGGTAAAATAGTTCATGTGTAAACTAAAATTTCTACTTAACAAACATAAACAGGACGCCTCTCATCGTCTACTTGGTTTCACTACTTTACATTTTAAACACAAATTGAAACTCTTAAGTGGTCACATACAGGGAAAGACTTAACTCACATTACTTGTTTTCACAGCCGCGGTGCTGTCATTGTTCACACCACCCCAGGTCACTTTTATGATTAGCTTTTATTGGAGTTGAGTTGCTTTACGCTGTCGCGTTAGTTTCTACCGTGCAGCAGAGTGAATCAGCTCTGTGTGTTCATATTCCCTCTCTCTTTGGGGGTCTCCTTCCTCCTTCCCATTTAGGTCCCTGCAGAGCGTCGGGTACAGCCCCTGCGCTGCACAGCATGTTCTCATCAGTTGCCTGTTTAATGCCTGGCATCAGTAGGGTGTATATGTCCATTCCAGCTCCTCCTCGGCGTCCATACAACTGTCCTCTGCAGCTGTGTCTCCACTTCTGCTTCGCAAATGAGATCACCTGTGCCGTTTTCTAGACTGCACACATACAAACCTACCGTTTAAACAGGGGAGTTTCTTATACTATAGGGGATGGAAACGAAAACTATTGGGTTGGCCAAAAAGTCCATGTGGGTTTTTCATAAGATGTTTATGGAAAAACCTAAAAGGACTTTGTGGCAAACTCCACATATTCGAAGCCAGTTCAAAGGATTCTGAGTGGCTGCTGCTAGAAACTCAACTGTTTAGGGTCCCTTGGGCTGCAAGGAGACCAAACCAGCCAATCCTAAAGGAAATCAATACTGAATATTCACTGGAAGGACTGACTGAAGCTGAGGCTTCAATACTTTGGCCACCTGATGCAAAGAGCTGACTCATTGGAAAAGACCTGATGCTGGGAAAGACTGAAGGCAGGAGGAGAAGGGGACAACAGAGGATGAGATGGTTGGATGGCATCACCGACTCAATGGACATGGGTTTGAGTAATCTCCGGGACTTGGTGAGGGACAGGGAAGCCTGGGGTGCTGCGGTCCATGGGGTTGCAAAGAGTTGGACAAGACTGAGTGAACGACAGTAGCAGCTAGAAAGTACTTCTATGTGCTTTCAAAATAAGTGCATGTAGCTGTTTAATAAAAGGAAGCTATAATACTGTACAATTTAAAGTTTACATGCATAACATTAAAACTCAAAAACTAACCTCAGCAACTGTTTAGAATGTAGGCCAGCAAAAGTCCCATTCCCCACCCCACCTGTATTTTATCATCTGGTTTGTCAGAGCTGTAGGGACATGAGGGCAGGTAGGGTTTGAATCATTTCGATAATTATTTAAAATTCTCTTTGGATTTTGTTGTTGTTCAGTCAGTCGCTAGGTCATGTCGGACTCTCTGTCGCCCCATGAACTGCAGCACGCCTGGCTTCCTTGTCCTTCACTGTCTCCTGGAGCTTGCTCAGGCTCATGTCCATTATGTTGATGATGCCACCCAACCATCTCATCGTCTGTCATCCCCTTCTCCTCCCGCCTTCAGTCTTGCCCAGCATCAGGGACTTTTCCAAGGAGTCAGTTCTTTGCATCAGGTGGCCAAAGTATAGGAGTTTCAGCTTCACCATCAGTCCTTCCAATGAATATTCCGGACTGGTCTCCTTTAGGATGGACTGGTTTGAGCTCCTTGCAGTCCAAGGGACTCTCAGGAGTCTTCTCCAACACCTCAGTTCAAAAGCATCAACTCTTGGGTGCTCAGCCTTCTTTATGGTCCAACTCTCACATCTGTACCTGACCACTGGAAAAACCATAGCTTTGACTAGATGGACCTTTGTCAGCAAAGTGATGTCTCTGCTTTTTAATACACTGCCTAGGTTTGTCATAGCTTTTCTTCCAAGGGCATATCTGCAAACTCCCAGCCCGGTTGGACCGCTTCCTCACTCTGGGTTGGGAGTGGCTGAAAGTCTGGAATTTGCGGGGTGGGGTCCCTCGGAGAAGGAGCCCTGCAGAGAAAGAGCTCCAGGATCTGCTTGAAGTGAAGTGAAGTGAAGTCGCTCAGTCGTGTCCGACTCTTTGTGACCCCATGGGCTGTAGCCTACCAGGCTCCTCCCTCCATGGGATTCTCCAGGCAAGAGTACTGAAGTGGGGTGCCATTGCCTTCTCCAAGGGATCTTCCCGACCCAGGGATCGAACCCGAGTCTCCCACATCCCAGGCAGACGCTTTAACCTCCTCACCACCAGGGAAGCCCACCAGGACCTGCTTGGGATACCCTGAGATATGCAGGGATGAGAGTGCAAAAACCTGGGGCAGAATTGCCAGGGATGAGCCAGTTGAACAAGCTGATCTCAGGCAGGGCTTTTTCCTGTCAAGACTGGAGAGACTGCACTGAACACTTTGGCTATTCAGTAGACTCAAGAAAAGCCACACCTCAGGAGCAGGGCTAAAGTAGTTGTAGAGCAAAGAGAACTCTAAAACTATACAGTCCACCCTTGAAACCACAGGACTGAACTGCACGGGTCTTTATACGTGGACTTTTCTCCCCAGTAAATATGGTTCCTGTATTTTCATTTTACAGATCTTTAACTAAGTGTGGGGAAATGTTCGGGTCTGATTATAGATCACAGTGAGTGAAGTTGCTCAGTTGTGTCCGACTCTTGGCAACCCCTTGTAGGGAACCCCTACCAGGTTCCTCTGTCCATGAGATTTTCCAGGCAAGAATACTGGAGTGGGTTGCCATTTCCTTCTCCGTGAGATCACGGTACATGGATTCAAAAGAACTAGAGTCTGAGTCCTGATTCTATCCAAACCGTTTCAGCTTCCTGACCTTGGGTGAGTCATCTTTCAATTTCTGTTTTTTTTTTCATGAAGATAGCAGTAGGTGGGTTTTTGACTACAAGAGGGTCAGTGCTCCAATCTTCCCGTTGTTCAAGAGTCAACTGTACAAAGCTTATAAATATGCCTTGAAAAATCAAGCCGATTTGCAAGTAAATTTAACACCTGCCAGAAATAAATCTCAATACTCAAAAGAAGGCATCAAAAACTTTGACTCTCGACATCAGAACACTCGTAACTGTGGTATGCAGAATTTCAAGGAATGGCCTTCAATATTCCATATTCTCTAGTTCCCAGACTCTGTAAATGTTATGAGAGGGCATTCCCATGGTTGTTATATAATCTAGGTGGCCCTAATCTAATCATATGAGCCTGTAAAAGCAGAAAGTTTCTCCAGCTGGAAGCAAAAGAGGAGATCAGCGAGGCTCAAAGAGTTAAGAAGCATGTGACACGCCACTGCTGCTTTGAAGACAGGCCTACGCGAGCAGGAATGCAGGCGTCTTCAGGAGCAGGCTGACAGCCAGACAGAGAACAAGGGCCTCTGACCCACAGCCACAAGGAACGGGGTTCCGCCAACAACCCACGTGGGCCTGGAAGCAGATCCTTGCCATGAATTTCTAGATAAGAGCTCAGCTCAACCAACACCTTGACTCTAGGCAGAGAACTCAGCAGAACACATCAGACTTACACCCTGCAGAACCGTGAGATCAAAACAGGCTGCTCCGAGCTGTTAGGGTCCTGATAATCCGCCACATGGCAACAGGAGACTCATAAAGTCCATATAGAATCCAATAAGACATTACTGTACATGCTGAAAAGAAAATATGACCCATAAACAGGAGAAAATTCAGTCAAAAGAAAGAGAACCAGAAACAACAAAGATGGCAGAATTGGTAGATGAGGACTTTTAATTATAAGTGTGCTCCAGGACTTAAAAAAGATTAAATAAACACACTGAAGAGAGGAATGGAAAATATAACTGCAGAAGAAATTCTTTGTAAAGTTAAAGAAATGGAAATAGAAACTTTCCAAATTGAATCTGAGAAAAAAAAGGTTGAAAGCGAAATGGAAAGAACATCGGTGACTTGTGGAGCAACACGCAGTGGCCTAATTTATATGTAACTGGAGGACCAGGCATCAGGGAAGAAGAAAAACAGCTGAAGCAATGATGCCCAAACATTGTCCAAATTTGGTGAACACTAGAATCCTGATCCAAACTCAGCACACTCCAAGCAGGATAAACAAAGAACACTATTAAAAGGAACATCGTAATCAAATCACTAAAGACAAACAAAAACCAAGTCTAAAAGCAGCTAGAGAAAAAAGACACATTTAGAGAAAAAAATATATAAAAATCACCATTGACTTGTCATCAGAAATAATGGAAACCAGTTAGAAGGACAACTTTAAAGTGCTGAAATATTCTTCAAAAATGAAAGGATAAAAACATTTTCAGAAAAACAGAAGCTGAGAAAATTTCCAGCCAGACTAGAAATGTTAAGGAGGTTCTTTGAAGTGAAGTCGCAGTTGCGTCCGACTCTTTGCGACCCCGTGGACTGTAGCCCACCAGGCTCCTTTAGGCTTGTCAGAAAAATACAGCATGGAAAACTAGATCTACAGAAAGGAAAGAAAGAGTCCTGGAAATAAAGGTGAGAAAGGAAGAGAGAGAGAAAAAAAGGAGATACAGGAAATATAAAGATGACAGGCTTAAACCCCACCATATTGATAATTACATTAAATGTAAATATGATAAACACTGATTAAAAAGCAGAGATTGTCAGAATGAATAACAAAATGACCCAACTATATGCCAGCCTTAGGAAATCCACTTTAATCATAGAGACAGAGATAAACTGATAGTAGAAGAATTTTAAAAAGATAACAGAAGAGGAATGGCTACATCAATATCACTTCAGAACAAAGAATATTATCAGGGATAAAGAGATTTTGTATAATAATAACAAGCTAATCAATTAATCAGGAAGACATAATCTAAATGTATCTATACCTAATAACAGAGCTTAAAAACACATGAAGCAAAAATCTGAGAGAACTCAGAGAAGAAAGAGGGAAATCTATTATCACAGCTGACTCTGTAATGCTCCCCTGGCAGTAGAGGGTCGACCACAAAGAGAGAGCATCAGTGAGAGTGACGTGAGTGAGTGACGCTAGCAGCCAACCTGGCCCAGAGGATATTTACTGAGCCCCACTCCCACGTCTAAGAGACGCTCATTGACTCCATTCTCACGGAACATTCACCAAGACAGATGATGAGACACAAAGAAAGTCACAATAAATTTAAAGGAACTGAAATGAATTAAATTAAAAATCAGTAACCAAAAAAATCTGGAAAATATCCAATTATTTGGAAATTAAGCAACATATTGGTTAATAACCCATGGTCCACAGAATAAAATACAAGGAGAATTAGAAGCTATTTTGAACTGGATGATAATGAAAACACAAAATTTCTGGAATGCAGTTAAAGCAGTGCTTATTATGGAAATACAAAAATTTAAATGCTGACATTGAAGATGAAAAAGAAAAAGAAGACTAGAATCAATGATGGAGACATCTCCCTGAAGAAGCCATAAAAAGGTCAAGTAAACCAAAATGAGGAGAAGGAAATAGGAAATACAACAGCAAAGACCAATTAACTAGAAAATGGAAGAATAACAGAGAAAATGAACGACACGAAAGATGGTTCTTTAGGAAGATCAATAAAATTAATGAGCCTCTAGCCAGACTGATGAGAGGAAAAAAACCCCACAAATTACCTATATTTGGATTGAAAGTGATACGGATCTTAGTTATTAGAAATACTGTTAAGAGAATGCCATGTATAATTTGTGCCGACAATTTTGAGCTTGGATGGAATGGACACATTTCCTTCCCATTTAACATTTCTTCTAAAAAAGAGAACAAGGAAGCAGAAGGCACACTCAAAGCGAAGACGGCAAAATGTCCAGACCTGTTAAATTTGGTTGATAGGTACGTGGGCGTTGGCCATGTTTCCTTGATGCTTGAAATGCTTCTTAACTGAAATTCTAAATTAACTGAGGGAAATGTTTCTCAGGATCATTCAATCAACAAACGTGCGTTGCTCACTTCCTGCGCGGCGGCGCTGCAGCGGGTCCTGGGAACACGGGAGCCAGGCAGAGACAAGGCTCCGCCCAGCGCGATGCCACTGGCCGGGGGCGATGAGCAAGGAGCCAGGCGAGCTGCGGGCAGACCCGTGCGGGCTGCGAGGCAGACGGGCCTGTGAGGACGGCTCGCAAGGGGAAGGGGCTGAAGGGGAGCAGCCACGCGGGAGAGCCCGGGGAAGTGAACCCAGCAAGAGAACACTGCAAACGTGGGGGCCCCGAACCTAGGTCGAGCCAGAAAGATCAGAAAACACAGTGGTGTGAGGGGAGACTGGAGAGGCTGGATTTTTAAGCACAACAGCACGTCATTGGAGGTTTTCAGCAGAAGAGCTGGTTTTAAGGCACGTGGGTCAGCAAGTAGCAAACGGATCATCGGAAGGGGCGGCTGGAAGCTGCAAGAGACTTCAGGGGAGGGGAGGCCGGGAGCGGCAGGCTGGTATGGTGCCGATGGAGCGGGCTGGCGGCGTTTGAGATTTGCCACCCGTGACACGAGCTGACTGCTCAGAGACTCGAGCTTGTCTTCTTTCCCCTACAAACACGCATCCACATAGAAACAGCCGCCCACTCCCTGCTCTTGGTCGTTGCTGTTACTACAATGACCGGCACACGCAGCAGCCTTGGGTAGGCTCTCCGCCACCATCAGCCTCAGGGGCTGGTCCGAGTAATCCTGAAGCCACCGCGTGACACGGGTGACGACCTCACTTCTCGCTGGCACTGCGTTCAGGCCCAGACACAGCCAAACGCAGGCCAGACCCGCGGGGCCACTTCCGGTACCTAGTACCTTATCAGCTGCGATGTAGTCAGGACATCGGAAAAGGCAGCAGCCATTTACAAGAGAGGATTTTACATAATAAATAGATAGGAGTTAGGGGACTAAAACAGCAGCATGGAAACACTGCAGTTATTTGTTAAAAAGAAGAGGGTCGGAACCATCACCACACGAAGCCTCTACCATCGTCAGGGCTGGAGACACAGAGGGGAGAGCCTGAGGTTATGAGGACCGAAAGGCTGGTGGCCGGCCAGGAGCCTGGAGCCCAGCCTCGAGGGGGCTGCAGCTGGGTCCCTGAGGGGTCCACGGTGAGAAACAACGGGGAACTGGAACCAGTGGCAGGCGCTGGGACGCGGCGATCCTCGGGGGACCCCAGGACCTGGGAGGAGGCAGGCAGGAGGAAGTCGGGGAGTCACCCTTCCCCAGCGCCCTGCACGCACCAGGAGGGGTGCCCAGCGGGGCTGCTAAAGCAGAAAGGTAGCTTTCCAGTTCTCGGCCCGACTGGCCGCCCGGGGTAGAGAAGGGTGGGTTTCGGGCTGAAAGACAGGAGCTTCACAGCCAACACATGTTGCTACACCCCACGGTCCTGTTTCGTCAAAGAGTTCGATTCATTCTTGACGTGTGCCTTCATGGAAATGGCTTTGTTATCAGCAGAGTCACTTTTAGAGATTATAAATCTACTTTCCAGGGCATGTCATTCTCACGTCGGGAAAGCTGTCTGGAATACAGGGCTCTGTAAATGCCATGCTTGGTACTGACACTAGATGCTTTTACCTGAAGCTACTTAGTGTCTGAGCCAGTTCCTAAGCAGGCTGATCAGAAAGCCAGGGTCCCCAACAGGAGAGGGGTCTGGAATTTTCAAGGAGGAGGAAAGGACAAAAGTATTTTTTTTTCCCCTCTACGTTCCTTAGTCTTAGTCACAGAAAACATTTTTTTTCTTTAAGCCCGGCACTGATAATTACACAACAGACTCAGTTTAAACTCTGCAGTAAGGGCTATAGAACAATGTACCCTGCTCGAGGACAGTTTCTCCTTCTTGAAAACCTTCTGATTAATCCTGCTGTCTTAGAATGCATATTATGGGGTGGGTCTGGTAAAATCCTTCTATGGTGAGTTCTGATCCTGTCGTCTTAAAATGTAAATTGTGGGAGTGGGTCTAGTAAGATCTTTACCACCTTGAGACATTCTTTTGATTTATTGTAATAGCCAATTAAAAAAGCGTAAACTCCCTTGCTTAGACTAGCAAGGGGGGCACTCTCTGCCCCTTTCTGATATCTGTGTCAGAAGTCTGCTCTGTCCCTTTTTCACTTAATAAAACTCTGCTACACAAAAGCTCTTGACCAAGCCTTGTCCCTGGTCCCGAAGCTAAATCTTCGGAGATCACGAGTCCAATATCGTTCACCATAAGCTATCATATCTATTTGCATAACATTATAAAATGTATGTTTCGGGTTTCTTTTCCATTGACTCTAAGATATATATATATATATATATAATTATGACCACTAATAAATGAGATGTATATTTATGATCACTAAAAAAGAAATAAAGAGCCTCTTGATGAGGGTGAAAGAGGAGAGTGAAAAAGCTGGCTTGAAACTCAACATTCAAAAAACTAGTATCATGGTATCTGGTTCCATTACTTCATGACAAGTGAGTGAAGTCTCTGAGTCGTGTTCGATTCTTTGAGACCCCGTGGACTATTTAGTCCATGGAACTCTCCAGGCCAGAACACTGGAGTGGGTAGCCTTTCCCTTCTGCAGGGGATCTTCCCAACCCAGAGACTGAACCCAGGTCTCCCGCACTGCAGGCGGATTCTCTACCAGCTGAGCCAGCAGGGTAGCCCATGACATGGGATGCCTTCATGGTGGACAGACGGGGAAACAGTGGGAACAGTGAGAGGTGTTCTTTCCTTGGGCTCCAAAGTCACGGCAGACAGTGACTGTTTTAAAAGATGCTCGCTCCTTGGAAAGAAAGCTACGACAAACCTAGACAGCATATTTAAAAACACAGACATCACTTTGCTGACAAAGGTCTATATAGTCAAAGCTGTGGTTTTTCCAGTGGTCATGTATGGATGTGAGAGCTGGACTATAAAGAAAGCTGAGTGCTGAAGAATTGATGCTTTTGAAACTGTGGTGTTGGAGAAGACTCTTGAGAGACCCTTGGACTGTAAGGAGCTCAAACCAGTCCATCCTAAAGGAAATTGGTCCTGAATATTCATTGGAAGGACTGATGCTGAAGCTGAAGCTCCAATACTGCAGCCACTTGGTGTGACGAGACGACTCATTGGAAAAGATCCTGATGCTGGAAAAGACTGAAGGCGGGAGGAGAAGGGGACGGCAGAGGATGAGATGGCTGGATGGTATCACCAACTCAGTGGAGGACAGAGGAGCCTGGTGTGCTGTAGTCCCTGAGGTCGCAAAGAGTTGGACATAACTTCATGACTGACCACTACCAACAACAATACGTAGCCACTTACTGGATTGCTTTAAAAATGATCTTTAAAGGCTTGTTTGCAATGACAGCCAATATTTGCAATTATGAGTGAATAACACCAGGCAGGAGACTGGATCCATTGAAATTTCCTTTCTCCTTTATTCACCAATTTTATTAGGTGACCTCCGTAAGCAGCAAAATCTCCCACTGACTGAGGCTACTTCAGGCCCAACACTCTTTTCTGGTTCAAAGTAAAGTAAGTGAGAACATGTCTGATAAGTTTGAGAGACTTTGGAAGAGAACCAATTCTTTTCATAGGATATGTTTTCATGAAGTCTCATTTTCCTATTAAGTCCCCTAAGGCAGTACTGCTTAAATTCTCTTTGGTAAAGGACCACCTTCAAAAAATTTTCCAGTGTGTTGCAAACTGATACTTCATAAAACTTAATAAAAATGAATCACTAGAAAAGTGAAATAAAAAGACACGCAAGATAAAAACTGCAATTTTGTATTCCTAGTTCAACCAACAGGAAATTATATTGCAATAAATAGTACCAGATAAACAAAAGGAAAAAGGACTGTGGAAATTGTAAGCTGTTTGTTCACTGAAAGTTTGCATGTAGGCAACTAATACCTAGGATCACTATTACACTTGTAACTTTTTTCATTTTGAGGGAAAAAATGAATCCCCGTATTAAATGTCTATATATGGGGTCACACAGTCAGACACGACTGAAGCGACGCAGCAGCAGCAGCAGCTACACTGTGAGTGAACAGAGAGCACAGAAATACCGTGGCACAGCTGGTGAAGAATGCTGCCAGTGCAGGAGACGCCAGAGGGACCCGATCCCTGGGTCGGAAGACCCCTGGAGGAGGGCACGGCAGCCCACTCCAGTGTTCTTGCCTGGACAACCCCGTGGACAGAGGGGCCTGGCGGCCCACAGTCCATGGGGTCGCAGAGAGTTGGGCGACTGAGCGCACACAGAACAGAAGTTTTAATGCGGCAAATGGACTTGCTTCTCACCTGATGATGTTTCTAAGCCGGGTGCGTCTCGGCGCGTTTGCCAGCAAGGCTACTTGTAGGGGATCAAGTGCATCTAAGCTATTTCTAAGTCTTATTTTCATAATAATAATGTGATGGTGATGAAAAGAACAGGAAAGAAACTAGTCTCACAGAATGAAGCAGAAGAGGCTTTCGAGCAATTTCAGCAAGCTCGGTTTGTTCATTTCAGTTTCATCCTAAATGGAGAAAGTGCGACTACATTTTCAGAGTTTTTAAATCCTTCAACAGAAGCCAGTTCTAGCCAGTATATCTTGTAAGTTATGGTTAAATTTAAGTTATCTTTTGATGAAAGAAATGGATTCTGGATCCATGAATTTTCTGGGCATAGATCTTCTTTTGATGGAAAATAAAATTCAAAATGCCTTCTCAAACCTTAAGGTGTCTTGTGATAGCCTTTCACAGCTGTGCAGTGCCAAGACCATCGCCTGCATCACCGGTTGTTGCTAAGTTATGGAACGTGTGTCATGATGATCTGTAGAAACTCTGTTCTTCCAAGCTGCTAGCTTTCGTGTTTTACCCTTTGATCATATCAGCCATTGATAAACATGTTTCTTCTTTGCACGGAAGTACTAAGGTCGTTAAAAATCACCGAAGGTATTAGATACATAAGGAGTCCTGCTTGTCCAGTTCATATCTTCAACAAGCCAGGGCCAAACTGTCTTCTGATTTTACAGAAATGTACAGAGGTCTTCCGTAAATTGAACATTCTCAAACAACTGTCCTCTTGATCATCCTGATACCTCAGCACGTAGCAACGGCTGATCACGGCCTGCTTGCACAGGATCAAATAACACAGAATAATTCGGAATGTAACACAGCAGGCTTTACCTAATCGCGATCTTTAGGACAGCACTAAGCCCACGGGTTAGTTCCACCAACATTTCTTTTCACGGCAGGACTTTCTCATGAGAGAGGTGATCTATTGATTTACACCCTGGTGCAGCCTCTAAATCAGGGTGACGTCTTCAGGATGCTTTCTGCACCATCGGAACCTGCTCCCACACAAAATGTAAACTCCAGTCAACGTCTGTTGACAATCTAATCCTTCATCTATACAGTTCAGACTGCGTCGTTTGTCAGCGACAAAGCCGAAAAAAGAAATTCTTCCCTCCTATCACCATCATGTTCAAACTGCACGTAAACAGGAATGTGAGTGAAACGACCGTGCTACCATGAAAAAGCACACTGCTGACTTTAATCGCTCCGTGAGCTAGCCCTCTGCACCACGCGCTGGTTCTAGAACAGGCTGAGCTGTGGGGGCTCCGGGAGCAGGACTCAAGCTACGCTCTGTGTTAGGGACTCGCCCAACATTCCGAGCAAATACCTTTGAAACCATCTTTCACCAATGTCTCACCAACTGTATGTGGATTTTAGTCTTGGCGCGCTGAAACGCTACTTACTAAGAAGCCTGTAAAGCCCTCATGTTTATATGTGAAACCCTGAACATCTGCTTCAGTCAGCTTTCGAATCCAATATCCTTTTGTTCACAACCTTCTCATGGTTTTGAGCTGAACTTTTCTGGACGCCATTAAAGAAATATTTCCGTATCACCGTGGATCCTGCCGCCCTGAACGCTGTGACGGCCCCACAGCCTCACAGCCAGCAGGGCCCTACAAGTCACCAGCGCCATGCTTTCGGGATGTCAGCCTCAGTGACAGCCATAAACGGGACGCAGTGTGTGAGGGATCGCAGTTCCGAAGAAAACACACACGAACACTTGCCTTTGTTTCTTCACAATCACTTCCACCTGCACCTTTGGGTTTATGCTCTTGGCACATTCAGAAACGACGAGGATTTTCTCACCAGAAACCAGACAGACAAACCAAAGAAACTCCAGGGAGGCTTGTTTTACCTTCTGTAAACGGAGGGGGAAAATGACCCACACACATTTTATTTCCTCAATTAACTAATAATGTGAAATAATAAAAATGGGAAATTTTTGATTAAATATGAAAACTTGTAAGGTATAAAAAGAAAGGCTTACATTTCCACAGATTTTTAGATACTTTGAGAGTACCGCTGATAAACCAATCAGAAATAATCACACACTGTACCACGCAGGGTTATTAGCTACATAACTTGCACCGCGTATGACTCACTATTTGAGCTTGCCGGAACTGAGGTGGTCTACACCCTGTTCAGTGAGACGAGTCTGCCATTGCAAACTTGGCATCATGACAATGCCAAACCGCTCCAAAAGCTTCTGACTTCCCAGGTGGCGCTAGTGGCAAAGAATCCGCCTGCCAATGCAGGAGCTGCCGGAGACACAGGTTCAATCCCTGGGTGGGGAAGAACCCTGGAGCAGGCAATGGCAACCCACTCCACATTCTTGCCTGGAGAATGAATCCCATGGACAGAGGAGCCTGGAGGGCTGCAGTCCGCGGGGACGCAAACGTGCAGAGGTGGGCAGAGGAGGGAGTCGGGCAGGATGGGCCCCGGGCAGTGGCTCTGACGTGCGTCCCCGGGTCAGAGTCGTGTTCAGGGCTCCACAGGGAGCACAGGGGAGGAGAGAGCGGCAGCTCTATCCACAGAGCACTGCCTGTGGGAGCACTTAACAGACAAGCACGGGGCGGGGGGGACTCCCCTGGTGGTCCAGCCTGCCCTCCACTGCAGGGGACGCAGGTCCAATCCCTGGGCAGGTAACTGCCACAGGGCAACTAAGCCCGACCCAGAGCAAGAGCCAGGGCGGTCATAATCAGAAATTAATACCAGAAAGATTATGGAGAATCATTTAAATAAACATATAGAGAAGCCTGGGGTGAGCGACTGACGGACACGGTGGCCCTGGGCACTCACGGGCCTGCCGTCCTGGCCCGGGAACCCGGGGGCACTTGGGTTTATGAGCTGCCCAGTGACGATCTGTAGAGCCGCGTCCTCCTTCAAGCAGGTAACAGTTCCTTCGAGGAACAGAGCTCTTAAACGTTTGTGCACCATGAACCCTTGTGGCAGTTTGATAAAGATTCTAATTTCAAAGGCATAAAAGGAAGCCAATTATACTGAATAGATATGAGTATTAAAAAAACAAATTAGCAAGAAGGTATTATACCCAGTGGTGGGAAGAGGGACGGGAGGAGTCAAGGCGAGGAGGAGTCTCTGTGATTCCAAAGCAGCAAAGAGGGTGAGCGAGCTCAAGGTGGCCACAACCCCTAAATTATGATCCCAAAATATCTGTGAGCCCCTGAGGGCAGGAGAAGTGGGTGACGGGGGATGAGATGGTTGGATGGCGTCACTGACTCAACGGACACGAGTTTGAGCAAGCTCTGGGGGATAGGGAAAGAAGCTGCCTGGCGTGCTGCTGTCCATGGGGTCGAAAAGAGTCGGGCACGACTGGGTGGCTGAACAACGACCACCTGTTGGTGGCAAAGTCCGGGACACTGCTAAGATGACGCTGCTTGGTTGGCCACATTGCTAATTTAGAAAGATGCTAAATATCCATCAGAGATCTACGTTCACAGAACCCAGATGAAAAATCCTTGAATTGAAAGATTTCATTCACTTGTACCCTCACCACCACATTCAGGCTAAGTTCCAGTTTCCAAATGCATCTCTTCTTTTTAATAAGAAAAATCATATAATACACCAAAGAGTGGGCTTCCCGAGTGGCTCAGTGGTTAAGAATCTGCTTGCTGTTTCAAAGACTCAGGAGACGGGGATCCGATCCCTGGGTCGGGAAGACCCCCTGGAGAAGGAAATGGCAACCCGCTCCAGTATTCTTGCCTGGAGAATCCCATGGGCGCAGGAGCCTGTTGAGCTACAGTCCATGGGGTCACACAGAGTCGGACATGACTTTGACGCACACACAGGTCAAGAAGAGACTTGAGAGCAGGCCCCTGGGTAAAGGCGGGGGTGTGGAGCCGAGCTGGTGTGGACACAGTGGACGTGGAGGAAAAGAAAGGAACCCGGATGCCCCCAAGGGTTTGGGCATGAGCGACAGGAAAGATGGAGCTCCGCAAGGGTGGAGTTCTGGGATTAAGATGGAAAATGAAGCAGGTGTGGGGGAGAAGATCAGGCGTCTGGTTTTGAAAGTGGGGTTCTCTATCACATGTCCTTGCAGAGAGCTGGACACAGAAAACCTAAAGCAATTTAAATGTCGCAATAGGGGCTGATTAAGTTAACTATTATATATTGATAAGCTGTTGCAAGAACGGCAGTTATAAAGAATGAGATCTAATCGTACTATTACGGAAGTCTGTGACATATGCAGAGCGGTCTGCAGCGTTTCACCGATACTTCACATAGACACAGTCGATGTCTGTCTGTGCACTCACGTGTCACTTCACATGCTCGGAAAAGAATCTGCATGAACACCCACCCAACAGCTAATAACATTTACTTTATCTATTTCTACATTGTTAGAACTTTCCAGTGAAGAACATGCGTTATTCACATAATACAAAATGTTTTAAATGATGCTTGGTTCACATGTAAGCAAACACTCTCAAAGCTAGGCGCATTTCCTGACTGTTGCTTTGTTTTTTCATTCTATTGAAGCACAGCTGATTGATGACATTGCGTGAATTTCTTCTGCATAGCCAGGTGACTCAGATATGCATGCGTATTCTCTTCCACATTCTTTTCCATTGCGGCTTGTCACAGGATACTGAATACAGGTCGCCGCGCCGCATGATAGGACCTTGTTGCTTATCCATCCTATATATGACACTTTGCCTCTGCTAATTTTGGAATTCTGCTAATTCCAGACTCCCAACCCTTCCTCCCCGACACCCCCACCCCCGCCCTTTGCAACCGCAAGTCTGTTCTCTGTGTCCGTCGGTCTGTTTTTGCTTCATACATACGCTGATTTGTATCAAAGTTTAGATTCCACACATAAATGGTCTCCTCTGGTATTTGCCCTTCTCTTTCTGACTTCCTTTGCTTAACAAGATCGTCTCTCGGTGTATTCACGTTGCTGCAAAGGGCATTACTTTCTCTTTGATGGCTGATAATATTCCATTGTGTAAACACACACACACACACACACACACACTATATATATACACCACTTCTTCTTGATCCATTCATCTGTTGACGGACATTAGTTATTCTTTGAAATGAGGCAGAAACTTTGTGACTGCAGCTCTTGGCGGGAGCAGCAAGTAGTCTGAGACACGGGGTGGATGGAGGTGGGAAGTAAAGTGTGTGGAAAGGGGAAGAGAGGAAAGACAGGAGACAGGCACGCGCCAGAGCTCTGACACGGAGGCTGGGGCAACACTCAGTCTCTGGACAGGTTTGCATTTGGCGAGTATGTGTTTTTCAGTTTTTTAAACATGGAAGCCTTTAGGCAACTTGGGAGCTCTCCAGTTCACCACAAGCCCCACCACTCCCTATGACCCCCCCACCCAGCGTGAGCCACACATTTCCGTTGCTGCAGGCAATGACCTTCCCACCCCTGTGCTGACACGCACGGGGCTCTTACTCCGGGCTGGGTACTGCATCCGACTCTGCCTTCTACTCTACTGCGCACATCAGTCAGTTCAGTTCAGTCGCTCAGTCGTGTCCAGCTCTTTGTGACCCCATGAATCACAGCACACCAGGCCTCCCTGTCTATCATCAACTCCAGGAGTCCACCCAAACTCATGTCCACTGAGTTGGTGATGCCATCCAGCCATCTCATCCTCTGTCGTCCCCTTCTCCTCCTGCCTTCAATCTTTCGCAGCATCAGAGTCTTCAGATGAGTCAACTCTTCACATGAGGTGGCCAAAGTATTGGATCATCCTTCCAATGAACACCCAGGACTGATCTCCTTTAGAATGGACTGGTTGGATCTCCTTGCAATCCAAGGGACTCTCAAGAGTCTTCTCCAACACCACAGTTCAAAAGCATCAATTCTTTGGCGCTCAGCTTTCTTCACAGTCCACCTCTCACATCCATACATGACCACTGGAAAAACCATAGCCTTGACTAGACGGACCTTTGTTGGCAAAGTAATGTCTCTGCTTTTCAATATGCCATCTAGGTTGGTCATAACTTTCCTGCCAAGGAGTAAGCATCTTTTAATTTCATGGCTGCAATCACCATCTGCAGTGATTTTGGAGCCCAAAACAATAAAGTCTGACGCTGTTTCCACTGTTTCCTCATCTATTTCCCATGAAGAGATGGGACCAGATGCCATGATCTTCATTTTCTGAATGTTGAGCTTGAAGCCAACATTTCACTCTCCTCTTTCACTTTCATCACTGGGCACAGAGGTAACATCAAAAGATTGAAAGCGTTACCAGTGTTTTCTACAAAATCTGCATCTGCCTCATCTGTCTCTCTTTTAGCCATATTCATTTTTGGACACGTCAATAAAAGTTAAAGTGGCCGTAAGCTCACTGTTTTAGTTCACACTTGTGCTGTAAAGGAGATCAGCCCTGGGATTTCTTTGGAAGGAATGATGCTAAAGCTGAAGCTCCAGTACTTTGGCCACCTCATGCGAAGAGTTGACTCATTGGAAAAGACTCTGATGCTGGGAGGGATTGAGGGCAGGAGGAGAAGGGGACGACCCAGGATGAGATGGCTGGATGGCATCACGGACTCGATGGACGTGAGTCTGAGTGAACTCCGGGAGTTGGTGATGGACGGGGAGGCCTGGCGTGCTGCGATTCATGGGGTCACAAAGAGGTGGACACGACTGAGCGACTGAACTGAGCTGAACTGAGCTGTAAAACATGAACTGTGCTCGTCAGGAGGCCATGAGCCCTGACTTCTGACTTACCTTTGACAAATCCTTCTTTTCCTGGACTGGTAAGGGTTTCCCTCTGCTTAAGTAGAGAGTCGCACAAAGACAATATAACCCAAATCACCTTCAAAATGACGGCACCAAGGACAGACAGAGTCGTAACACAGAAGACGACGCTGAGCAGGTCCTGCTAGCAAGCTCATTCTGCAGATGGGGAAAAGAACCCCTGGCAGGTGAAGGCCAAATACGTAAAAAGGACACTCAGCATCTCTTTTACCAAGCATCTTTCCATCATCTTTCCATACATTAAATAATATCCATTCTAAGATGAGTTTAAGAGGCTGTTAACATAATTATTTGGGGCTGAATGATGAATGAATAAACAAACAGATGCTCAGCATGTGGCATCTCTTTATCTCAATGGAAAGAGAGCCCTAAAAAGTTCTCTGCGGAATTCTTTTTTTCAAGGTGGGTGATTTCAAGATCTAATTATGACCCTGAGGCTGATGTCTGGCCCTCGAGTTTTGACTTTGGAACATGGAGCTAAGAGAAACTTTACAATGAGTCCTGGAAGAGAAAAGATCATAAAGTTTAATCACATGTCTCCAGGGGGAAAAAGAACAATTTTTAAAATGTTCTATTCCTAACAATCATGGAACAAACATCACCTTTTAAGATCTGTTTCTCAGAAGAGCAGAAATCATTTAGTCTAGGAAAACAGTGTGGCTTAATTTTTAAATTTTTTTTCTCTTCTAGATTCTCTGCCAAGAACTACAGAGCAATGTGAAAAGCCAGCGCGGGCAACAGCTACTAAGGAATCTCTCTGCTGTATTTCTAATAAGATAGCGACGTCATTTCCGTTGCTGACATCTAGCTGTACTGGGTCTGAAATAAGCTGTTGCGGCTTTTTCCCCTCAGTGGACTCCAGTTGCAATAAGTAATACATCGTTTATAATTGGAAATGTGTATCCCTCCCCAAAAAGTTTGCTCCTTACGCCCTTGAGCACCCGGCTTGAAGCCACTGCTTGATTTGCACGCACGCGTCTGTGCTCAGTGGCTTCCGTTGTGTCTGACTTGCAACCTCATGGACTGCAGCCCGCCAGGCTCCTCTGTCCATGGGATTCTCCAGGCAAGAATGCTGGAGTGGGTTGCCATGCCCTCCTCCAGGGGATCCTCCCAACCCAGGGACCAACTGAAAATCTTGGTGTGAAAAAATATGATTAGCAAGTTCAATACAGCTTAAGAGAAATTAAATAAAGTGAAAGACAAAACTAAGAAAATCTTCCAGGATGCAGTAGAGAGAGATTAAGTTAAAAAAAAAAAAAAGGTAGCGGGAAAACAAACAAACAAAAAATTAAGGAGACAGATATGAGGAGAGAAAGTCAAGGAAAAGATGTAAGACACGGAAAGGAGTTTCAAAAGGAGGGGAGAAGCGGAGGAGAAAAAATGTAATGCTGAAAACATCCAATTAAGGGAGCAAAACAAAGTGAGCAATTTACACAAATAGGGAAAAGCATTCAAAGAAGGGCAGCACCTATTTACAAGCGAAAGAACTGAGCACATTTGGAATATAAAGGATTTTATCCTTCCACCAAAGAAAGTGAAAGTGAAGCCGCTCAGTCCTGCCCCACTCTTTGCCAACCCATGGGCTATACAGCCCGTGGAGTCCTCCAGGCCAGAACTCTAGGGTGGGTAGCCATTTTCTTCTCTAGGGGATCTTCGCAACCCGGGGATTGAACCCAGGTCTCCTCCATTTATGGGCGGATTCTTTACCAGCTGAGCCACAAGGGAAGCCCAGAAACCTTTCCATAAAAAGCTAGAAACACAGATGCTCACTCCGACCCCGACCAGGCAAGCTTGTATCAGAGGTCCTGACTCACAGAAAAGAGCTCTTTGAATGTGAGATTTTAGAGAGAGCGTACCTCCCGGTGAGGGCCCAGGTATCACTACGACTAAACAAAGGCCCTCTACGTGAGCCGTCGGTAAAGTAACGGAGATGAAGGTTGCCGGGCTGAGAGAGTACAGACACTGGAATCTGGAGTCCTGGCGGCACCCAGGGTGGCGTCACGGCTCTGGGTTTGGGAAGAGGCTCTAGCTGAGCCCCAGTGGAGGCGCTACGTCCACTGGGCTGGACGGACGACAGCGTCATGGATGCAGAGAGCAAATCAATGCGACCGGAGGACGGACAAAAAGGGAGGCGCTGCCGCAGGGCGGGAGC
Source organism: Ovis canadensis (assembly GCF_042477335.2). Classification (NCBI taxonomy): domain Eukaryota; kingdom Metazoa; phylum Chordata; class Mammalia; order Artiodactyla; family Bovidae; genus Ovis; species Ovis canadensis. The sequence continues at coordinate 111,917,867 of NC_091251.1, forward strand.
TGTCGTCTCCAGACACCACTGCCCTCCTGGAGCAGCGTTCCCGGGGCTGCCGGGGTGGTCCAGCGGTCAGGACCACATGCGTCCACCGCGGGGGCGCGAGTTCAGTTCCTGGGCCGGGGTCTAAGAGCTGCACGCTGAGTTGGGCAGCCAAGAAAAAAAAAAAAAAAAGCAGCAGCAGCGCTCCTTCACCGCGCTTCCCTGGTGGCTCAGACGGTAAAGCGTCTGCCCACAATGCAGGAGACCCGGGTTCGATCCCTGGGTCGGGAAGATCCCCCTGGAGGAGGAAATGGCAACCCGCTCCAGTACTCTTGCCTGGAGAATTCCATGGGCAGAGGAGCCTGGTGGGCTACAGTCCATGGGGTCACAAAGGGTCAGACACGACTGAGTGACGAACACTTTCACTTTCTTTTCCTTCAAAGGAGGAACTGAGCAAAGCGCCTGGGGAAGGACCCAACGTCAGTGAGAGACGGCAGGCGCGACCCTGCAGCCCGCAGGCAAGGTGCAGGAGGGCGCGCGCAGAGGGAAAAGGGCTCGGGGCGTCACTGGGAACGTTGAGCGAGGGAAGAGTGGAGGCCGAGTGAGAATTCCAGAGCCGAGTATCAGTAGAGCCAGCTTGAGGCAACCAGAGAGAGCGGAAGGGCTTCCGTCTGCAACGGAGGCGGCGTGGCGGGGAGTGTGACGGAACCGGGTGTCCTGGGAGAGAGACTAAGCTCTCTCTGTTGGTCTGCCCCAGCCTGGATACTGACAGGGGAACCCATGTCCACGTCTTAAGAAATGGTTCAGATGGCCTCTTGCGGTTACAATAGGAAGAAATTTAAAAAAGAAAAAAAAACTCTGAGGACTCCCCTGGTGGTCCAAAGGCTACGACCCCGAGCTCCCAGCGCACGGGCCTGGGCTCCAGCCCTGCTCAGGGAACTAGGCCCCGTGTGCTGCAGGGAAGATCGAAGACCCTGAGCGCCAGAACGGAGACCGGCGCAGAGCAAGCGAGTAAATAAGTACTTTTTAAGGGTAATGATTGATCTTTTTTTAAAAAGCAATGAAAGCTCAAAAGCAAAACCTCTGACCTCCAGATCAGAGCCACTCAGCATTAGCTGCACACTTCACATCTGGCAGCGCCTTTATCCTGCAGTGTAGTCCTAACTTTGACATACTCAACACAGGGACATTCTCATTTACCAGTACTGGAAGTCTAGAGAAATTAGGATATGTCATTAAGGAACACTCAGGGTTGCTTTCCTTTAGGACTGACTGATTCCATCTCCTTGGACTCTCAGGAGTCTTCTCCACACAGGAAATCGACCCTGAATATTCATTGGAAGGACTGATGCTGAATACACTGGCCACCTGATGGGAAGGGCCGACTCATCGGAAAAGACCCTGATGCTGGGGAAGACTGAAGGCAGGAGAAGGGGGCGACAGAGGGAGAGATGGCTGGATGGCATCACTGACTCGATGGACATGAGTCTGAGCAAGCTCTGGGAGATGGTGAAGGACAGGGAAGCCTGGCGTGCTGCAGTCCACGGGGTCGCAAAGCGTCAGACACGACTTATCGACCGAACAACAACGACATTAGAGAAAGCATCAGGACCAACACCGAGGCCTTGAATATAATGAATGTTCAGCACAGGGCCGTAGACTTGGACCCATGCTGAGGCTGAAGCTCCAGCCCTCTGGCCCCTGATGCGAAGAGCTGACTCATCGGAAAAGACCCTGATGCTGGGGAAGACTGAAGGCGGGAGGAGAAGGGGGCGACAGAGGCTGAGAAGGCTGGATGGCATCACCAACTTCATGGACATGAGTTTGAGTAAACTCCGGGAGTTGGTGATGGGCAGGGAGGCCTGGCGTGCTGCAGTCTGTGGGGTTTTTGACTGAGCGACTGAATTGAACTCAACTGTAGACTTGGAATATATTAATCGAAGTATTTAATGGCTTAATATTATGTTGAGGCTACTTGAAATATTCTATTTTACAATTTCAACATAGAAACTGTCTTGTACTTTGCATAATTAACTTCAGAGAAAGAGGTTTTGGAGACCAGTGTCTGTTGATCACTTAGCTTAGCTGGCCCCCCAAATCAACTCTCTCCATTACATCTGTCTTATCATCTCCCCTGATGCAGAACACGGCACGTGCAAGTCTTAGGGCGCATCCCTTTCAATAAGGAACAAGCTTCAAAACAAGTGAGGGTTGGCATCTGCTAGCCTGTGAATCTGGACTGTTAATGATATAAGACAAACACCATGCATTCAAGAAAATGGTGCCCATTCATCCACTTTCTTCAAAATGGAAAAGCAGTACGTTTAATTTGTGGTTCTCCGCATTTTAAATAGGCAACTCAATGAAGCAATAAATGTGTTCATAATGAATAGATTTCTCTACATAGGGGACTCTCAATGGGAGGAACATAGCTGAAGATTTAACCTAGTGAACATAAAAGTAAACAGCAGAACACACAGGAATAATCTGAATTAGCCAGAAAATGAGGCTTTGTTTTGTTTTTTTTTAAAAAAACAATCACTACTGTTAAGGGTAATTTTTAGGTTGTGATATAAATGCATCATTGTGTAAAAAGAAAAGATGGCTGTGATTAAATTACCAGTATCTAAAATAAGATCGAGCTCTCTTTGTTCCCTGCCTGTCTCCCCAGCACCTGCTACCCCTGGCCACTCTGGGGAGCCCCTCAAGCCTTCCAGACTCCCCTCTCCTCTTCCTCACGCTGCTCTGGGCTTTTTTTCCTCCTTTGATCCAAACTCCCACCACTCTCCTCCTCCTCAACCTTTCCAGTGGGAGCCGTGGCACTTCTGCTTCTAATTAAACCGTCCTGTGTCCTAACTTCGACGACAGAGGATGAGATGGCTGGATGGCATCACCAGCTCGATGGACACGAGTTTGGGTAAACTCCGGGAGTTGGTGGTGGACAGGGAGGCCTGGCGTGCTGCAGTCCACGCAGTCACGAAGAGCTGGACAACTGAGCGACTGAACTGAATACCCTAACTCCGGTGGAGCCCTATGCCAGAGGTGTGAGGCCTCGTATCACGGCCACAGACACAGAGCCCCACGCCAAGGTCATCTCCAGATCCGACTGAGCCCCATAGCAACTGTTGCCATGAGACCCCCTGATCCAAACCAGCCAGCTGCCTGACCCCAACCAATCACCTGATGCCAGCCTTCCAGCAGGAATCTTCTTTGTCTTGAGGCTATAAAGGTTGGCTATGCACCGTGAGAAGGGGGCGCCCTCCCGAGTCAGCCGGCTGTTCCAGTGGCCGACTCTCCCGGTCTGTCGGGGGTCAGCCCGCTGTGCTCGAAGCGCTCACGTTCTGAATAAACTCACCCCTGTCTGAAACACTCTTGTGTCTGGAGATTCCTCTGCAACCCTCATCCAAACCGTGACAACTTCTCCAGCTAACACTCACTCCGCCCTGTGCCCTAACCGAAGCTCGGTTCTCTGGTGGCGACACAGCTCCCCTCCAGCCGCCCCCGAACGCGTGTCTCTCCTCTGTCTTCTAGAACCTCGCCGCTGATGTAACAGCCCCCATTCTCTCTCCCAGCCGCCCCCACCCCTCTCCCTGTCTCCCCCTCCGCTCTCCTTGCTCTTCTGCTCCTGGAGCCTAACCGTCCCCTGATGCGCGTCTGGATACGGCAAGGACTCAACACTTACTTCCTTGCTGCTTAGTCTAGACATCGCCTGGAGGATCCCGGGGACGGGGGAGCCTGCAGGGCTGCCATCTATGGGGCTGAGACATCGCCTGCAGGATCCCAGGGACGGGGGAGCCTGCAGGGCTGCCATCCATGGGGCTGCGCAGAGTCGGACATGACTGAAGCAACTCAGCAGCAGCAGTCTAGACAGCACTCTTAATCACGCCGCTGACTTTTTATTTACGTTTTCTTAGATTCCTGGCTGCTTCCGGTCACAGGTGCAGAATGCAGGGTCTCTCACTGTGGGCTGTGGGCTTGGCTGCCCCACAGCACGTGGGGTCTCAGCTCCCCGACCAGGGGCCGAACCAGTGTCCCCTGCATGGAAGGCAATTTCTTAACCACAGGACCAGCAGGGAAGTCCCGCTTCTCTGACTTAGCTGACGACACTGGTCCTCACTGAGCCTCCTCCCTCCTCCGTCCCCTTGGTCTCAGCGACCGCACAGTCTCTGGGTCCTCGTCACTTTCTGGGCACTCTTCTCAGCCCTCTTTGCACACTCTTTGTTGTTGCTGCTCACTTGCTGAGCCGTGTTCGACCTCTGTGACCCCGTGGGCTGCAGCACGCCAGGCCTCCGCGTCCTTCACTGTCTCCTGTTGTTTGCTCAAACTCATGTCCATTAATTTGGTGATGCCTTCCAACCATCTCATCCTCTGTTATCCCCGTCTCCTCCTGCCTTCAGTCTTTCCCAGCATCAGGGTCTTTTCCAGTGAGTCAGCTCTTCACCTCAGGTGACCAGAGTATTGGAGCTTCTGCTTCAGCATCAGTCCTTCCAATGAATATTGAGGGTCAACTTCCTTTAGGGTGGACTGGTTTGATCTCCTTGCCTTACTTTTTAGCTTGTTTTAAATTGTCACAACCCTGAATATGGGTGATACTCGTACTTCCCATAATTCTGTCTTCAGACAGTCTTCCCTTCTTGCTTAGATTCTTCTCTCTGCAAGAGCCCACTCACCCAGCGTCTTCAGTTACCGTCCACGCGCTAATAACCGTCAGCTGCGTGTCTCTGGTCCAGCTCTTCCTCCTCAGCTTCCGGAATGGGCTGGGCGTCTCCCCTCGGGTATCTCGGGCACAGCTCAGTGGCTCTGCCTCTAATAACCTGGGCCTCCTGCTTTCCTTCTGTCAGTGAACTTCATCGGGCAAGACTCCCAGGTGCTGAATCTGAAGCCCAGATCCGGTCTTTAAAAAAGCTTTCTGGATGCATGTAGGATCTTAGTTAAAAAAATTTTTAATTGAAGTATAGTTGATGTACAATATTGTGTTGCTTCGAAAGCAATTCAGAGATGCGTGCTTGTCCTTTTCAGATCCTTTTCCATTTTAGGCCATAACAAGGTGCTGAGCTCAGGGCCCTGCGTTATACCGTGGATCCTGCCGTTACTCATCGTATAACAAGCACAAAATATATATAATATATATAGCACGTCTGTGCATCTGTGAATCCCAGACTCCTAAGTTATCCCCTCGCTTTCCCCTGTGGTAGCCACGTTTGGTTTCTACATCTGTGAGTCTCTTTCTGTTCTGTATATAAGTTCATTGGTCCATCACTTATATGTGGAATCTAAAAAAAAAAAAAAAGACACAAATGATCCAAATTCAGTCTTGATGCCTAGCCTTCTCTCATTAACTGCACCCAATCTGTTTAAAGCAACGGTTAGAACTGGACACGGAACAACAGACTGGTTCCAAGTAGGAAAAGGAGTGCGTCAAGGCTGTATATTGTCACCCTGCTTATTTAACTGATATGCAGAGTACATCATGAGAAACGCTGGACTGGAAGAAGCACAAGCTGTGATCAAGGTTGCTGGGAGAAATCTCAATCACCTCAGATATGCAGAGGACACCACCCTTACGGCAGAAAGTGAAGAGGAACTAAAAAGCCTCTTGATGAAGGTGAAAGAGGAGAGTGAAAAAGTTGGCTTAAAGCTCAACATTCAGAAAACTAAGACCATGGCATCTGGTCCCATCACTTCATGGGAAATAGATGGAGAAACAGTGGAGACTTTATTTTTTGGGCTCCAAAATCACTGCAGATGGTGACTGCAGCCATGAAATTAAAAGACAATTACTCCTTGGAAGGAAAGTTTTGACCAACCTACGCAGCCTCTTTAAACGCAGAGACATAACTTTGCCAACAAAGATCCGTCTAGTCAAAGCTATGGTTTTTCCAGTGGTCATGTATGGATGTGAGAGGTGGACTGTAAAGAAAGCTGAGCACCAAAGAACTGATGCTTTTGAACTGTGGTGTTGGAGAAGACTCTTGAGAGTCCCTTGGACTGCAAGGAGATCCAACCAGTCCAGCCTAAAGGAGATCAGTCCTGGGTGTTCATTGGAAGGACTGATGCTGCAGCTGAAACTCCAATACTTCGGCCACCTGATGTGAAGAACTGACTCGTTTGAAAAGACCCTGATGCTCGGAAAGATTGAAGGTGGGAGGAGAAGGGGACAACAGAGGATGAGATAGTTGGATGGCATCACTGACTCAATGGATGTAGGTTTGGGTAAAGTTCGGGAGTTGGTGATGAACTGGGAGGCCTGGTGTGCTGCAGTCCATGGGGGTGCAAAGAGTCAGACAGGACTAAGCAACTGAACCAAATTGAAACTGAACCTATATACCTAGATCTGTAAACATCTCCATACAAATGTCCCTTAAATCTGTCCACATCTCTCCAATACCCCGCAGGCCCTAGCCCAGGTTCCACCATCTCTTGATTTGGCTGCCGTTGGGGCAAGACCTCCCTTCTCTCAGCAGAGAGATCTGTCTAAGATGCAATCTGACGCCGCTGTCCTAACTTAACCTCCCCCAACCCCAGGATGCCCCCTTTCCCCCTGGGAGAGGTCCTCGCACCTCACACCTGGACTCCCAAAGCCCTTCACAAGGGGACTACCATCTTCCAGTCCAGGTCCGCGTCTCACCATCCCTCCCCCGTGTTACACACCACTTCTTTCACTCTGCAGTGAAGGCGTGACCTCTGGCACGGGGACTTTTGTCTAAGCACATGCTTTTCCATACACGCAAAGCAATCAAGCTCTCCGTGTGGCTACCTCTGACTCATCCTTCAGGCATCACCCGGGACATTCATTCCTCCTGGAATCTCCCCTAAACAGTGCCAGGGGCCAACGGAACATCGCCTCGTGCCCTTCCTGCGTGGCGCTCACCACACTGTTGGAGGCGTCTGTTAGTTGCAGGTGACTGTCAGTTCTGTGGGCAGGACCCACGTCTGTCCAGTACCCATACTTTCCCTGTACCAGCCCAGCCCAGCACATAGTAGGTATTCTATGCACACTGAATCAGTTGTTCTCAAACTTTCTAACTTCAGGATTCCTTTAAACTCTTAAAAATTGAGAATTCCAAAGGCTTCTGTTTACATGCATCACTATTATTATTAATAGTTATGCTAGAAATAAAAACTGGGGACATTTAATACATTAATTAATTTTTAAAATAATAAGTTAGCGACCTTTTAACATAAATATTTTTCATGAAAACCAAGCAAATTTTCCAAAAGAAATAGTGATAAGAGAATTATTTTACATTTTTGTGGGTCTTAGGAATGCTTACTATAGTATAAGCTGGATTCTTATTTCTGCTTCTAAATTCTTTGTGGCATCATGATTGTAGTATATAAAGAAAAATACAGCCTCACACAGATATATAGTTGAAAAGGGAGGAGTATTTTATAGGCTTTTTCTATAACAGTAGATATTTATTTTTATATCACACTATAACTCAATAAGTAGTAATCTCTTAAAGGCTAGCTGTAATGTATAATTTGAGACCATATCAATTAACTTTCCATACTCTGCTTTGGTGTATTTTGTACTTTCAATGGCCTTTTGCCCAACCATGATATTGTAACATCATACATTGGTTATCTGAAAAACATTAATTCACTGAGCTACACGGATCTTCTAAGACACTTCATTATGCAATATTTTTAGAACCACATTTGTGACTATCGCCACTGAATGTGCCAGTAAAGTCTTTTAGTATTGAGAAACTGTCAAGCTCACAGTGGTGGACACAAGTTTCCCAAATTCTAATTTTCACATGAAAGCTTGAATTTTAGCTTTGGCAACAAATACAGTCACAGTTGTTTTCCTTGAAATGACAGGCTCCCTTCATTCATTTTCAAGGAAATTTCGACCACATATTCAAGTCTTAATAACTGTAGTTTTTCCGTCATTCTTTCAAATAAAAATGGTGTTCCATTAAAACAGTGGCCAGTCACGATCTCAACTTATAAAACAATTGCGCAAGTGCTTTTCCTGGAGATAACCACCATGCCCTGGCATGTAATGGAAATGCTAGATGGATACATCTCAGAATGGAAAAAAAAAAAAAAAGATGTGCACTTGAGGATTAAGATTTAATAACGCAATATTTTACTGCTTCATCTAGGATATTCTTAAGTGAAACTGATTTCATTATTACTTTTCTAACTGTGAGGGCAAAATGATGGAGAATACAATGACTACCAGTGCGGTCTGGTGCTACTGCGCTGATTTATGCTGAGAACAGATGAAACAGCTCAGCAGTGTCACCTACCACAGATTTTGCATCATCAATGCAAATGTCAACAGAGGGAGATAAGGCAAACAGTGCCTTATCATCACGAAGATGGCTCTGACCTTGCAGGTCCCTTGGGGCTGGGATCACATGGACAGAATCTCTGGGTCAGATGAAGGAACACGAGGAAAGAGCCCACCGGCCAGCTTCGGTGCTGGTGGCACGGTGCCAAGCAAGGGCGTTCCTGATCCGGGTCCACCCTCGGCACCTCCGGCGCGGCCAGCTCCTCTGCTCGTCACTCTCGGGCTGCTAGCGGCTTCCTCGCTTCCGACTACTGGGTGTTGGCACCTGGATCTTAATAAAGCCTTAGCCGGATCTCGATTTCCTGGTTTCATTTTTTATATAATTTCTGAGACCCATAGAGAAGGCTGAGCATTAACGAACTGATGCTTTTGAACTGTGGTGTTGGAGATGACTCTTGAGAGTCCCTTGGACAACAAGGAGATCAAACCAGTCAATCCTAAAGGAAACCAACCCTGAATATTCATTAGAAAGACTGATGCTGAAGCTGAACCTCCGATACTTTGGCCACCTGATGCGGAGAGCCGACTCTTTGGAAAAGACTCTGATGCTGGGAAAGATTGAGGGCAGGAGGAGAAGGGGACGACAGGGAATGAGATGGTTGGATGGCATCACCGACTCAATGGACATGAGTTTGGGTAAACTCCGGGAGTTGGTGATGGACAGGGAGGCCTGGCATGCTGCAGTCCGTGGGGTCGCAGAGAGTCAGACACGACTGAGCAACTGAGCAACAACTGAGACCCAGGTGTGGTCATCAGCCCTCTGGCCTCAGGCCCCATGATGAAGAGTAAAGGAAACCCTCCCCGGTGTTTTCTCTTCTGGACCATTCTAGGGTGGACTGACTAGCTATGTGTTTTGCACTATGTGTGTGTTGAAGGAGGCAGTGCCAGAGGGGGAGGAATTTAATACAAACCGGTATTATTTAGGAATGTACCTAACTTTGGATGTAAAACAAAAACCGTTCTGCTGTTTAACTTCTTGCAAAAGGTACAGTGAACTCTGTTTGTGCTCTTGAAGACAGGGGTCAAATAAAAACCTTTGCCTGGTCAGTGATTACAAGCCGAGAGAAAGGATCAGCACTGAGGTTTTAAAGACGTGCGCTCATCCATGTCTCTCCCGTCAGTACCCTCTGGGCACGCAACAGGAGTGCATTCAAGGACGAGACCCTGGTGAGTGCATCTTCTAAATATGAAAGCTGAAGTTAGGCCTGCACGGGACAAGGCATCCCTGCCTGAAAACAGCTTTCAACAAGTAGCAAACTAATTTAGAAGCACATGAGGATGATTTTCTGGAGAAGGCACTGGCAACCCACTCCAGTACTCTTCCCTGGAAAATCCCATGGATGGAGGAGCCTGGTGGGCTGCAGTCCACGGGGTCGCGAAGAGTCGGACACGACTGAGCAACTTTACTTTCGCTTTCCACTTTCATGCATTGGAAAAGGAAATGGCAACCCACTCCAGTGTTCTTGCCTGGAGAATCCCAGAGACGGGGGAGCCTGGTGGGCTGCCATCTATGGGGTCGCACAGAGTCAGACACAACTGAAGTGACTTAGCAGCAGCCGCAGAGCATGATTTTCAAGGCAGTCCTTCCTATTGAGTAACTCGTTTTTATCATAACACGAGAAATGCTCTCTCCTTGCATGCCTCTTTTTTAAGGAAATATTGTGCCTCTTGAGGACTGAGGTCTGAAGGGTCCTTGCTCTTGGCCACACTGAGCCTCCCTGCTGTGCGAGGGCCTCTCTGGCTGCAGGAGGCAGGGGCTGCTCTCTAGCTGTGGTGTTCAGGCCTCTCCCTGTGGTGTCTTCTCTTGCCGTGGAACCTGGGTCCTAGGGTGCATGGATTGGGGTGCACGGGTTTAGCTGCCCTGTGACCTGTGGGATCTTCCCTGACCAGGGGTCGGACCCATGTCCCCTGCACTGGCAGGCAGAGTCTTAACCACTAACCCACCAGGGAAGCCCCTCCTTGCATACCTCTTATATCACTTTACTGAGAAACCCTTGAACTAAAGTTTTCATATTGGCACAACCACCTCCTTGCACTCTGAACAGCCAAGCTCCACCATACTCCTGCGTCAGTATGAAATGAACCTTTACTATTTCCAAGAGTTGGTGAGAGAATGAAATGCCTTTCCTGCCATTCTGCAGCATTCTTGCAAGTGGAGCCCAGAGGTTTAACCTCCAGGGGGACTGTGGGGAGACTTTGGGTGCTTCCCTGGCAGGGAGGGCATCTGGTGAGAAGGCAGCGCTGTGTGGGTGCTCGAAGGCGGAGTCTGCGCTCCAGGGTGGGCACCGCCCGCACCTCAGCCCGAGAGCACATCTCTGGGATGGTGAGAGTCCAGCAGAGGCTGGGCTTGGCTCCCCAGCCATGGTGGAGCGAGGATCCGAGTTCTGGAGGCACGAGGCCTGGCTCTGAACGTGGGCTCTGTGACCCACAGGCCGACTGACCAGGGGCAGGTGCTGGGGGCCAGCGTGAGGAGCTCTGCCCACGGCAAAGGTCATGAGGAAGGAGGCTTGGCATACGCAAAGGCGTGATCAATCCTCAGGAAACCCCCTGTTCCCGAGCATCTACCCCAAAACCAGAGTCTGTTTTATGCTCTCACCTACACGTCTGACTTTACGGGGGGCTCTCCCCCATAACCGTTTCTCTCTGAGAAGGAGTAAACGTGCAGCCCCAAGGCAGTAAAAATTCCTGGGCGTGACAAGAGTGTTTCAGCTTACGGACTCCTCTGAAGGTTATCTAGCCCACCTGTACAGGTTCGTCCGGCCACATGTGATTGTTTACAGCCTCCCAATCTGAAAGGCACGAGATGCTTTTTAGACTTACTAAAGGCAAATTCTTTTGGGGAGTTGGAAATTATTACTATAGTGGGTTGGTTAGGAATTATATTGGTGAAGGGTTTTTTCATTTGTTGTGCCAATAATTGCTGCTAATTCCCTGCCCTGGGTGTGACAAGGGTGTCTCAGGTCAAACCTCTCTGCTGACAGACTAGCTTGTGTGACAGGATTATCCATACTCCTGCCACTACGCACATGATTGTTTACTACCTCTCAACCATAAACAGCACAGAGAGTTTTGGAGTATTTTGAGAGTCTTAATTAGCTGAGGGCTTTTCTCATTGTTGAGTCAATGATTGCCGCCAGGCCTCCATATCCTTAGGCACCTGGGAATATATTAATCAATGTATTTGGAATATAGAAAAGGAAATACAGTAGTTTTTAAGGTTAGCAATACTAGACTTTTTGAGTTAATGAATTTTCTCTTTTGTAATAGATCACTGTACTTTGTTATAAATCACTGTGTCCTTGCTATGTAAAAATGTAGCTTTATCATTATCTTAAGACTAAATAGATCTTAAGGGGAACATTGGTAAAAGGATTTTCATTTGTTGGGCTGATGTTTGCTGCTAAATCTCCATATTCCCTGCCCTTATAATGAATATAACTAACATATAGGAGAAATAAGTATTAACCTTTAAGCATATAGGAGAAATAAGTATTAACCTTTAAGATTAATCATGTTAACCTTGGGTTAAATAAATTCCTTTCTTGATTGTAACTCACTACACCCTCACCCTATAGGAATGTAACTTTATTTGGAGGGTGGTGCCTGGCTTAAGAAAAAACACCCTTGGAAAAAATAAGTTTTTTGGTTATCAGAAATAAAGGGTCATAAAATGTCAGCAGGTCTCATGGCCAGAAGATGATGTAAAACCCCTAAGACCTTTTTTTTATACATTTACGTGAAGCACGCGATTTTGATAAAGGTCAGGACTGCTGACCCCCGCGTGACTCTGTATTCATCCCTATGTGTAACAAAAGGTATATAAGCAAACCCAAAAATAAAGAAATCGGATCAGTTTCCAGAAAGACCGATTCCCCCATGTCGTTCTTTCCTGCTCCCCATTTTTCTGGCTGAATTCCCATCTGGAGCGTGGGTGCTCGCCATGTCTGCTTACTTGCCCCGGTTTTCAAGCCCATGTGAGAAGGAGCCCGAGGAGGGGCACCTTCCGATGTTCAAGTGGCACCGGCGGTGGCCCAACGTAGATGGTGCAAATTCCTTGTCCTAGAATTTTATTGGTATCCCACGTAAACCCAGTTATTCAGCCTCTTTTTCTCTCTTACTATTTTCTGGCCAAATTCCCATCTGGTGCATGGGTACCCACCAAGCCTGCTAATTTTGCCTGGGCTTCCAAGATCAGACCGGGGGGGCCTCAGTGCCTCCTCTCCTTCGGGAGAACGGGAAGACGCCTGTGGCCTACGTAGGTGGTGATTGGTACTCCACGTGAACCAAGTTATTCAGCCTCTTTTTCTCTGCTAATTTTCTAATTCCTCTCTATCCATAATTAAATAAGTTATTTCCAAGGACGCCAACTCCGTCCCCACCTTTGAATCACCCTGGATCCACCGGGGCTGGGCCCTGGGAGGCAGGGACTTCTCTAATTGTCAGAGCAGTCATCTACAAAATGGAGAAAATGCGCCCAGCTCCTGGAACTGTTACAAGACAGTAAAGAATCATCAACACGGGACCTCGCTGGTGGTGCAGGGGTTTGGAACTTGCCTGCCGATCCAAGGGACACGGGTTTGTTCAGTCCCCGGTCCAGGAAGGTTTCACATGCCACGGAGCAGCCCAGGCTGGGCCCTAACTACTGAGCTGTAGGGCCCGGGGGCACAGGAGGAGCTGCTGCACAGAGAGGGCCGCACACAGAGACCGGAGGGGAGCCCAGTCGCCACAACCAGAGCAAGCCCGCGCAGTAAGGCAGACCCAGCACGGCCACAGGACAACAAACACATAAACGTTCTTTAAGAAATCTCCTGCACCGAGCACTTAGCTGGCAGGTGGCGCTAGCGGTAAAGAAGCCGCCTGCCAGTGCAGGAGATGCGAGAGACTGGCTTGAGCTCTGGGTCGGGAAGACCCGCGGGAGAGGGGATGTCCACACACTCGCACTCTTGCCTGGAGAGGCCCAGGACGGAGGAGCCTGGGAGGGGCTACAGTCCCTGGGGTCACAGGGGTCAGGCACGACTGGGCGACACGCGCTTTGACTCCTCACAGTAGCTGGCGTGTAGCAAGGGCCCGCTGCTACTGGCGTCAGCGCTGCTCTTCTGCAGGCATGAGCTGTACCTCCCCTGGTGTTTTCCGCATTAGTTTCCATATTAGCACAAGCGCCTAAAAGGCGAAGAAATGAATCTAGGGCTTGTATATAATTCCTCCTCTGCCAATGCCAGGAAGAGGCTCCTGAGGAAAAGCTGGGAGATCCCATCTAATCTTTCAGGCGTCAGTTAAAGAGTATGTCACTCCCTGAGGCGGTCCTGGAACCTGGGACCCTTTGCTGCAGAGCTTATGCCAGGACACACGGCTCCTGGAGCTACAACATACAAGGAAACTATATGGGACTAAAAATAATCATGTGCACGCACAGCTGGGGCAAATTCTGGACCAAAAGATACAAAAAAGGACCAAAAAACCCAACTGCCATTTCTGAAGAGCTGGGAGCACACAGTAGGTGTGGGGAGCAGAAGCCCGGTACTGCCCCCGGCCCCCCGCACACAGCGGCACCAAGGGGTGGGCAGACCAGCCCGGCCCCTGACACAGCCCTCGCCCCACCCCGACGGGCGAGCAGGGGAACCGCTACTCGTTGGCACGCTCTCCTGCAGCCCGCGCAGGAGCGCCAAGGAAGCCTTGCTTGAATCTCCAAGCTGGCCCCTGGTCAATCCCTATTGCTTGGAACAGGCCAAGGAAAGCAGTGTTGGTATCCTGCCCAACAGGGGCGTTTATGCGCTGACTGGGAGGGACCCCTTGAGATAGAAACATCTGGACTAATAACAAAGACAGACAAAAAGATGCAGTCTCGTCAGATGAAGGCTCAGGAAGGACCCCAGTGCGGGGTCTCAACCACAATTCTAGGCCTCGAGTCCCTCAATCTTCTCAATCCTGATGACCTTTACTTCGACTCTGCTTCAAGAGTGAAAGTGCAAATCGCCCAGCTATGCCCAGCTCTTTGCGACCCCATGGACTGTAGCCTGCCAGACTCCTCTGTCCGTGGGGTTCTCCAGGGAAGAGTACTGGAGTGGGCGCCTTCCTTCTCCAGGGGGTCTTCCTGACCCAGGGACCGCACGACAGGCTGCAGTGGGCTCATGGGCCACAAGGCCCAGACGCTGTTCCTTTAGACCGGGAGTCAGAAACAACGGGGTCAAAGTCAGGCTGTGAGAACAGGGCTGGGCTGAGACGATCCGTGTGAAAAGGGATCCCGCTTGGCGACGGCTGCAGACCTGAGCCTCTCGGGCTCCCCGCTCAGCCTCCCCTCCATGCTCCACTGAGTGCAGAGCTCCCCGCTGCTCCAGGCGCTGTGGCCCCCCACCTGGGGGCCCCTGGCCCGGGACACCGTCCCTGCAGCCGCCGTGTCCCCCGGGCTGACCCGGTTCTTCTCACCGTTCAGCGTGGACCTTCCCCACAGGGGTTGCTCGGGAGAGGCTAAATGCGAAGCCACAGGAGTTAAGTTGGAACAGCGCCAAGTGTGACACTTGGCAGACGGCTTACACAAATTACACCGGTTTCCAAAACACACGTGGCGTGACCCTACCTCAGTGCGGATAGAAGGGGCTCTGGGAAGCTGATGCCCAGGGGTTTCAACGGTGATTTTCTAAGTAACGGGTGGGGTGGTGTGCGTCTTTTTGGTCTATAGTTTTCTGTAAGAAGCATGTGTTGCTTTTGTAATAAGAAAACCTATTTTTGTGAGATCCATTTCATTGTCAGTGTCTTTGCATTCCAGTTGCTCACAATGATAGACCATTCTGGACAAGGATGGTGGCTGCACAGAAAAAAAGAGCCTGGACTGTAATGGAGAACAGGCAGACGGTTCTGTGCGTGGTTTACAGCGGCATGCGTCTATCACATTACAGCTGTGGAGGTCAGAAGGCTGGAATGTGTCTCATGGGGCTATGAGTGAGGTGGTGGGGGCCGCCTTCCCTTCTGTGGCTCTCTGGGGGAGTCCATGCCCATGCTGTCTCAGGTTCTAGAAGCTGCCGGCGTCTCTTGTCTGTGGCCCGTTTCCTCCACCTTCAGAGCGAGTCCTGTCGGCCTGAGTCCTCCCCCTGCTGCCATTTCCCTGATTCTGACTCTCTTGCCTCCAGCTTCCCCATTAAAGAACGCTTGCAATTACCCTGGGTTCACCTGGATCTTCCAGGATCATCTTATTGCTGGTTAGCCACCCTATTGGAGAAGGCGATGGCACCCCACTCCAATACTCTTGCCTGGAAAATCCCATGGACAGAGGAGCCTGGTAGGCTGCGGTCCATGGGGTCGTGAAGAGTCGGACACGACTGAGTGACTTAGCAGCAGCAGCAGCCACCCTATTCCAGGTACGACTGTGCTTTCTCCTTGTCGGGTACGGCGGCACACTCAGAGTCTGGGGTCGGGATGTGGGCGCCGCCCGGGGCCCATCTTCTGTCCACCGGGAGCTCCCAGGTGTCTCTCTCTAGTTCAGCCTGGGACCTATCTTTCTACCTGACATTCCCTCGGTGTGTAAAGGCATCGTGGCCAAAGCTGACCCCCTGACCTTCCTCCGAAAACAGTTTCTCCCCTGGGGTCCCCTCTCCATCCTTCCAGCTTCTCAGGCCCCAAGCTGAGAGTCCTCCTTGACTTTCACCTGTATCCAGCCACCGGGCTCCTCGCATCCCAGCTCGCTGCCTGCACCTTCCTCAGGCAACCAGGACCTGACCACCACCACGTCCATCACTGCCCGGCCCAGGCCAGCATCGATCCTTAGCAAGACCACTGCGGCAGCCCACTCACTGTTCCTCCTGCCTGCCTGGGGTCTCCTCCTGTGGACGAGTCTCAGGAAAACAAGCCCTTTCTGCCCCTCCGCAGCTGCTTATCCTGTTTCCTTCACCTCGCACTTCGGTTAACATACACCACACGGTTATTCATTGTTTTCCTCTGCTCTCCCCACCAGAGCATAAGCTTCCTGAGGGCAGGGAAGCTCTTTTCATTCCCTGCTGCACCCCCCCGAGCCTAGAACTGTGGCTGGCAGTGTAGGCACTTGGTGAATGCTTGGCATTTGAATAACAGACCCTCCTCCCGCTCACTTCTCTGGACTCTGCCCCATACGGGTGCTGGGAGAGGGCTGGGGACAGAGGCCATAGGAAGACCAGAGCCTTCAGAGGCCTGTGGATCAGCTCTGGGCTCCTCACCGGTAACTTCCGGGTCAGCAGGGACCCAGGGTTTGTGGGCTCAGCTGGGGAGCCACCTCCCTCCTGTTGAAACCCTGCAGCCTGACCCAGGGATCTAATGAAGGGTACACGCTGCTCGGGGCAGACCGGCTGGCACCCTGAGCTCAGTCTCTGCCCCCTCGGGAGGGAAGGGCCTTGGGCCACCATCCCCCGTACACAGGTGACCCCTGCTGATGGCAGTGAACCCCACTGAGAGGAGCTGGCAGCGTCTACTCTTGTGTTCAACCAGCAGAAGCACCTACTGTGTGCCCAGTCCTGTTCTGGGAGCTGGGGAGACGTGAGTGAGCAAGGCGGACAGGCGTCCCTGCCCCCGGGACACTGACGTGAGGGGGGGCAGACAATGAACAAAAGGGCAGCACACTGCCGAGGGGAGACGCCGCGTGAGGGCGAGGGGAGAAGGGGACGCCGCATGAGGGCGAGGGGAGAAGGCATGGGGTGTGCTAGGAGGTGCTCCCTGGAGCGGGTGGGAAGGAAAGCGGTTCACTCCGCTACAGTGCCTGCCTTTTTCCTAGACACATTACCACCTAGCTACGTGGCCTTGGAGGAGTCACACCTCCCAGGACTAAACTGGGCGACATTAAAACATTGGCTCAGCAAGCTAAAATGTCTGAGTTATTGTTGCTGTTCAGTTGCTAAGCTGGTTCCGACTCTGTGACCCCATGGACGGCAGCACGCCAGGCCTCCCTGTCCATCACCACCTCCCGGAGCTTGCTCAAATTCATGTCCATCGAGTCAGTGATGCCATCCAACCATCTCATCCTCTGTCACCCCCTTCTCCTCCCACCCTCAATCTTTCCCAGCATCAGGGTCTTTTCCAATGAATTTGAGTAGGGTTAATGAATTAAGCTCCAAGTCTGGCTTAATCCAGTACTTCAATGAGGAGGCTCTTTTCCTCCAGAACTAAGGAAAACAGGTCATTTTTAATCCCATGTAATTCATCTTAAGTGAGTGAAAGTGAAAGTTGCTCAGTTGTGTCCAACTCTTTGTGACCCCATGGACTGTATAGTCCATGGAATTCTCCAGGCCAGAACACTGGAGTGGGTAGCCTGTCCCTTCTCCAGAGGATCGTCCTAACCCAGGGATCGAACCCAGGTCTCCTGCATTGCAGGTGGATTCTTTACCATCTGAGCCACAAGGGAAGCCCAAGAATACTGGGGTGGGTAACCTATCCTTTCTCCAGCAGATCTTTCAGACGTAGGAATCAAACTGGGGTCTCCTGCATTGCAGGCGGATTCTTTACCAACTGAGCTATCAGGGAAGCCAACTCATCTTATGGTACACAAAAATTACCAGAACTGAAGAAATCAGACACCAGAAAGATTAACTTCCAACTAAAGTGTGATTCCAGAAAGATGATCAGGTTAACAATTATATTTGACTAAAGTCTTCACTATCCGTAACTCTACCTTCTCAGGAGCTCTCGTGAATTTTCAAATTTTCCCTTTTCCATTTCCTTTGATTGTTAGGAAAACAATCAAATTCCTCAGGGCACCCAACATCTACTGTGATCAGAGCTCTATCTAGTTCTTGACACCTCTCCTGCCACATGCCCCCCTCCCCCCAAAAAAACTCCACGCCCTGGCCAGCTGTGCGCCCTCTGCTCTGGTGACACAGACTCCACATCCCTGAATGTGTCTTGTGACTTCAGTTTCCATGCCTTTGTATGTGCTATGGGCTCTGATATGCCTTGGAAACACATCTGTACACACACAGTGATACAACGTGACTAATAAGGTCACAGCAACGTAGAGCATTAACATTAGCCCTTTCTGCCCTAAGGACATGACTGCGCCTTCTTCACTTTGGAGTTCTCAGTGTCTCTGGAACTTGGGTCCCCAAAGCAGGGTCTGCACACCAGCGGGATCAGTATTACTTGGGCTTGCAGACATGCAGGTTTTCAGGCCCTGCTACAATATCTACTGAACTGGAGACTCTGAGCACGGGGCCCAGGAGCATGTGATCAAAACGACCTCCATGCGAGGCTCACGCGCCACAAGTTTGAGAAGCCCTGACCCAGGCATCCGTCCACGTTGGCTGAATGGACGGATAAACGGTTAAAAACTGCGATGCTGCTCTTCATTTCTAGGGCTTCCCTGGGGGCTCAGACGGCAAAGCGTCTGCCTGCAGTGCGGGAGATCCAGGTTCAACCCCTGGGTCGGGAAGGTGTCCTGGAGAAGGCAGTGGCAACCCACTCCAGTACTCCTGCCTGGAGAATCCCATGGGTGCAGGAGCCTAGTAGGCTATAGTCCATGGGGTCGAAAAGAGTCAGACACGACTGAGCAACTTCACTTTCTATATTTCTAAAACCATACCTCCCTTCCAAGCTTTTTGCCTTCGAACGTGTCAGTTCAGACCTATGTGTATGTACATTCATCAGTTAAGTTCAGTCGCTCAGTTGTGTCCGACTCTGTGGGACCCCACGGACTGCAGCACGCCAGGCCTCCCTGTCACCAACTCCCAGAGCTTACTCACACTCACGTCCATCAAGTCGGTGATGCCATCCGACCATTTCATCCTCTGTCGTCCCCTTCTCCCACCTTCCATCTTTCCCAGCATCAGGGTATATACACAAATACAATAAATAACCGATCTTTTTAAGATGTCCAGTGAAATTTTGATTTGATCACTGCAGGACGTTAGACGTTTTCCTCTATTAAGGAGCAGTTAACAGAGGACTTTGTGTATCGTTAGTTAGTTGTTCAGTAGTTACATGTACACACACAATACAGTTCTGAATTTTGGTTGGAAGAATGGAACCCCAGGGAGTTAAACTCAGTGTCTGCCCTGGGATCACAGAGCACGTTTAGCGGGAGGCCAGGATCAGACCCAACAGCCCTGAGTTTCCCACTATGGCTGAGCGCGAAGCCACAGATGCGCTAGTGGTAAAGAACCCGCCCACCAACGCAGGAGACGTAAGAGACGCGTGTTCAATCCCTGCGTCTGGAAGATCCCCTGGAGGAGGGCATGGCAACCCACTCCTGTATTCTTGCCTGGAGGATCCCACAGACAGAGGAGGCTGGCGGACGACAGTCCGTGGGGTCGCAAAGAGTCGGACACGACTGAGGGACTAACACAGGCAGAGACCTTGGAAGGCTCCCATAAATACTTTGTTTTGTGGTCAGGCAATGAAACGTGTAAAGGTCCCTGCCCTCTCTCTGCTTATTGCCTAAAGGACTTTCCTCTGGGGCCAGAAGGATTTGTCGGTGTTGTCATGAAGGCAGCCTTTTCGCATCTCCCTCGGTAGCTGCGGAAACCCTGGCTCGCACCCAAGTGCCCCACTTGGGTTTTGTTCAGGAAAGAGTTCTTCCAGCTGCTTTATTTGTTCCATGATTACATGTATGAGCTTCCAGAACGCACAAGATCACAAGTCAAATGAAAGGCTTCAGTTCCCAGTTCGCATAAAGAGATAAAATTTGAAACCAAGGGAAACAACAAAACATGGCTAAATGAAGGCCTAAGTATTATAGAAATGAGACTGAATAGTATTCTTACTAAAAGGTCAGCAGGAGCCCGCGCGGAAGGAAAATGAGACCCCGTGGGGTAATCACAGTATCCTTGCGCTGTATTTATGGCCCCGCTCGCAAAGGAAGTCAGACGCCCTCTTTACCATTTACAATTTGGGGCATGGCGAGCTGCTAGAAATGAAAATATATGTCTGCACTTAAAAATAAAACGGTGCACACTCACATTCACGAGTCTCATTCGCAATAACCAAAAGGTGGACACGACCCGGATGTCCACTGCCAGACGACGGGATAAGCCAAATGCGGAACAGACACACGACAGAATACTACTCGGCCTTCTAAATGCAGACGGCCCTTGAGGACGTGCTGCCGACAGAAATAAGCCGGCCCCAAATGAGAAACGCTGTAAGATTCCACTCATACGAAGTACCTCGTGTAGTCTAGCTCACAGAAACACAAAAGCGAATGGTGGCTGGCCAGGGCTGGGGAGAAGGCAAATGGGAGTTTCCGTTTGCAAAGTGAAAAGGTTCTACAGGTTGGTTTGCACAACAACGTGAATGCGGTTACGGCTGCGGTGCCGAGAGTGCAGTTACCGCTGCGGCGCTGTACGCGCACACACTGTTAAATAAAAACAAAACCAACAATGGAAACAAAACAAACAACCCCCCCCCCCCGCCCCCCAAACAATGACACACGCAGGACTTCTCTTTTAAGGGCTGGAAGAGCGCATCTAAGAAGGAAATTGGGGCATCCTGGACATTGGCCATCATTCACGTCAACAGCCTGGGGGTGAGTACTAAGATGCGGGCCTAAATGGAAAATGTAACGGGGCAGGCGTGGTCGGTTACTGTGGCAGATGGAGAGACACGGAAGAATCCGGAAACAGAAAACTACAGCCACACGGCGTGAGAGGAAGGTGACCTTTGGCACAAACATGGAGAGCTTGAGCGATCCCCCACGCAAAGTAATCAAATGTCAAAAAAAAAAAAAAGAGTCTGGAAATGTAAGAAGCAAAATGCTGAAGTTTCATGGATCTTGAAATTTATTCTGGAAAGTATTTAGAAGCTGATGGAGTCCCAAACATCATTTGAGCATTAAACACATCCCACACATTTATCTACTGCGATTAAGCCTCACAGTCTTACTATATCACAAAGGGGACACCTGGTGTATGTAATGATTAAATGCAGTGAGACTTTCAGAAGAGCATGCATAAACAGTGAAGACGCTCTTGTCTGAAGCCATCTGGACTAAAAGTCAATTCAGTTCAGTTCAGCTGCTCAGTTATCTGGCTCTTTGAGACCCCATGGACTGCAGCACGCCAGGCTTCCCTGTCCATCACCACCTCCCAGAGCTTGCTCAAACTCATGTCCATCAAGTCAGTGATGCCATCCAACCATCTCATCCTCTGTCATCCCCTTCTCCTCCTGCCTTCAATCTTTCCCAGCAGCAGGGTCTTTTCAAATGAGTCAGTTCTTTGCATCAGGTGGCCAAAGTATTGGAGTTTCAGCTTCAGCATGAGTCCTTCTGATGAATATTCAGGGTGACTTCCTTTAGGATGGACTGGTTGGATCTCCTTGCAATATAAGGGACTCTCAAGAATCTCCTCCAACAAGCAGTTCAAAGGTGCTCAGCTTTCTTTAAGGTGCAACTCTCACATCCATACATGACTATTGGAAACACCATAGCCTTAACTAGACGGACCTTTGTTGGCAAAGTAATGTCTCTGCTTTTTAATATGCTGTCTAGGTTGGTCATAGCTTTTCTTACAAGGAGCAAGCATCTTTTAATTTCATGGCTGCAATCACCATCTGCAGTGATTTTGGAGTCCAAGAAAATAAAGTCTGCCACTGTTTCCACTGTTTCCCCATCTATTTGCCATGAAGTGATGGGACCGGATGCCATGATCTTAGTTTTCTGAATGTTGAGTTTTAAGCTTTTTCACTCTCCTCTTGCACTTTCATCAAGAGGCTCTTTAGTTTCTCTTTGCTTTCTGCTATAAGGGTGGTGTCAACTGCCTATCTGAGGTTATTGATATTTCCCGCGGCAATCTTGATTCCAGCTTGTGCTTCATCCAGCCCAGCGTTTCTCATGATGTACTCTGCATATAAGTTAAATAAGCAGGGTGACAATATACAGCCTTGACGTACTCCTTTCCCAATTTGGACCCAGTCCATTGTTCCATGTCCAGTTCTAACTGCTGCTTCTTGACCTGCACACAGGTTTCTCAGGAGGCAGGTAGGGTGGTCTGGTATTCCAATCTCTTGAAATATTTTCTACAGCTTGTGGCCCACCCAGTCAAAGCCTTTCGTATAGTCAATGAAGCAGAAGTAGATGTTTTTCTAGAATTATCTTGCTTTTTCTATGATCCAATGGATGTTGGCAATTTGACCTTTGGTTTCTCTGCCTTTTCTAAATCCAGCTTGAACATCTGGAAGTTCATGGTTCGTGTATTGCTGAAGCCTGGCTTGGAGAAGTTTGAGCATTACTTTGCTAGCTTGTGAGATGAGTGCAATTGTACGGTAGTTTGAGCATTCTTTGGCATTGTCTTTCTTTGGGATTGGAATTAAAACTAACTGTTTCCAGTCCTGTGGCCACTGCTGAGCTTTTCAAATTTGCTGGCAGCACTTTCACAGCATCATCTTTGAGGATTTGAAATGGCTCAACTGGAATTCTATCACCTCTACTAGCTTTGTTCATACTGAAGCTTCCTAAGGCCCACTTGACTTCACATTCCAGGATGTCTGGCTCTAGGTGAGCAACCACACCATTCTGGTTATCTGGGAATCCAGCAAAGGGACTGAGAAGCCCCAGGGAATTTGACTTTGGAGGCCAGTGGGGTTCGATTACAGGATTCCACAGGGCTGGGGAGACAGACTCTGGGAGGCACAGACAGAACCTGCGCACACCAGGGCCCAGGAGAAAGGAGCAGCGGCCCTGCGAGGGATGGGGCCAGACCCACCTGCGAGTGTCTGGGAGCCTCTGGGGGAGGCGTGGGTCGGGGCACTGAATACAACAACCCTGGGAGTGATAGCACCTGGTGGCATAAGCCCTTTTGAAGGCGGTCACCATTAACCCTGGTGGCTCAGAGGTTGAAGCGTCTGCTTCCAGTGCAGGAGACTTGGGTTCAATCCCTGAGTCAGGAAGATCCCCTGGAGAAGGAAATGGCAACCCATTCCAGTATTCTTGCCTGCAGAATCCCATGGATGGAGGAGCCTGGTAGGCTGCAGTCCATGGGGTCGCAAAGAGTTGGACACGACTAAGCGACTTCACTTCACCATTAACCCTACCATAGTTTGGCCTCCAGCCAAAGCACAGGGAGGGAACATAGCTCCTCCCGTCAACAGAAAAGTGGATTAAAGATTTACTGAGCATTTGCACATCTCTGGAGAGTGGCTGGCACCCGTCTCCCCCCGGGCATCCTCTCTCTTTCTCTCGGTCCTCCCTCCCTCACTCTCATCCAGGCCTGGATCCGAGAGCGCTCACTCCCCAACGAGCTTCCTGCACATCTCCATCTCAGTTTATTCCCCAGGAGCCCAACCTAAGACACACACGTGACTTAAACGTGTGACTTAACATTTTAAATATACATGTGTCATTTCCTTACGCTCTGATCTACGCCAAAGCCTCATCTTTAAGAAATGGTACACGGATCAGCAGGACTTGTTCTCTTTCTCGAATGAACCACACCTAAGACGAATTACCTACAATGTCCAATTTCAGGTTCCTGAAAATAAGAAACCTTAAAAGACCACTAGAAAACCACCTAGATGCGGGATTCCTCCAGCTTTTAGATCCCCTGCTCGCCAGGCCCTAACAGCTCTCCAACCCACAGCTCGTGTGACAGATTAAAACAGTCTTTAAAATTGTAACAAAATACACATGACATAAAATTTACCATCTCAGCTCAGTCATATTAAGTGGCACACTCATTTCGCAGTCATCACCACCATGCATCTCCAGAAATGCTGCGGCTGAACCTCGGTCCCCATTGAAGAAGAACTCTCCGTTTCCCTCCCCTGCAGTCCCTGGCAACCACGATTCTACTTTCTGTCTCTGTGAGAATGACCACTCGACGTCCTCAGAAGTTTTTGTTCAATTTATTGAGTTACTTTTATTAAGTCTTTCCAAAACTTATGTTTTTTTTTAATAGAAAAAGCATCTGTCTTTTTGTACTGACATTCTGTTCGCTTAATATTTAATTAAATCACCTAATTACAAGGACAAGTTCAGCTGGCATAAGGAGGTTTGAGAACAAACAACATAGACGAGGTGTGGGGATGAAAACCGCTCAGGAAGTTGGAGCAGACACGCGTGACGGCGCTGCAGGGACGCTTCTGGTCACAAATGCTCAGCACGCTGCAGGCACACACCAGGTGGCTCTGGATAAGGACTGGAAGCTTCCGTTAAGCTGCTGAACTGGCTAAGAGAACACCTTCTACTGTGTCAACATAGATATTGACGGCGTTTACTGGGCACCTGTTACACGGCAGGCTCTGTGCCAAGCATGTGGTTTGCACTGTGTTACTGAATGTCCACAATCCTCGAGGCAGATACCATCACCTTCATTTCCCTACAAGGAAACCAAGGCCCGGAAGTAGTGAAGCAATTTATCCAAAGTGGCGCCACTGAAAAGTGGCCGAGCTGAGTTTCAAGTTGGTGTGACTCTAAGGCCCGTCTCCCCTCTTCCTGCCCACACTGGCTTTGCAAATGAATATTAAATAAAAGGTGTAACAAGAATGAAAACACAGAAGGGAGCCTTTGCTTGCCATTGGCATCGTACAAAATGACAAAATATGTCACTTGCTTCTTCAAGACTATAATTTAGCAAACAAGGGGTGTACTTAAATTCTCGTAAGAAAGGAGGATAGGTAATACAATCTGCAATTGGTATTCGTTTACATAAGAATGATTTCAGTTAATTAAAGGCAGAAGAGCTGGGCAGTATTTGTAAGGAAAGAACTGAAGTCAGACGTTTTAATTATGCTATCAGATTAGCACAAAAAAAGAGAATAAGCTGTGAAGTTTTACCGAATATAATAGAAGCAAAGTGCGTTGTCTCAAGATAACTCTTTGGATCAAGACAGAGAGAAACAGAACATCTGAAATAATTCATAGACTCAGACAATAAATGACTAATCAAAGAGGTCTCACTACAACCACCTACGTCAACAGCCACATGGAAGAACCAAGTTTATTAACAAGCATATTCCCAAGAAAATAAAAGAAGAATTTGTGCTTTCTTTTAAAAAAGAAATTGAATGACATTTCAGAACAGATACCAACATCATTGAAAGCTAATAGCAAATTAAAAAAAAAAAAGGAGGTGTTTAAGATTGCCAAGCCATGAGTAGAAGCAAGCATCACTTAGCAGCCTCTGCAAGACTTGGCAGAGTGCTGGGCCCTCATCGGCCAGGAAATGCGGCAGCTCCCATCTACATCCACAAGCAAGAGCGCACCCACTCTCCCCCAGTCTGTCTGGGACACTGAGCTGCAACGATCCACACCGAGAGTCTCAAAAGGTCAGCACAGCCAAGAAAGGCTGCCTGTGCCCCGAAGCTCTTTCTACACCAACAATCCATGAACCATCATGAGACACAGCTAAGCCCCAGGCCCTCTCCCAGAGAGCCTGGCGACTCCTCTTTGCTGTAGCCATCAGACCTAGAGGTCCACGTCTAGACGGAACACCTGCCCTGGCTGTCCCACGGACGCGCCCCAAGCTGACATCATCATCAAACCCTCTCCCCTCCCCTGCCTGTGTCCCCGTCACACTGAGCGGGGCCACCATTCACTCAGATCCCCAGGCCAGGGGCCTGGGGGCCACGCTCAGCCTCTCCACCCCTCCACCGCACACCCCGTCCCCATGGTAATTCACACATTAGCCACCACTTGAATGCACGTGCTCATCCACTGAGCCCTTAGTTTAGGACCTAGACCTTTGCAGGAAGGCTTCCTATAGTGATCAGTTTAGTCAGGGGATCCATAACAATCTCCTCATTTACTGATCTCCAACTTCATATCTGTAATTTTGCAATAATGATCAGAGCCACAGTCAGCCCCTGGTCTTGTTTTTGCTGACTGTATAGAGCCTCTCCATCTTTGGCTGCAAAGAATATAATCAATCTGATTTCAGTGTTGACCATCTGGTGATGTCCATGTGTACAGCCTTCTCTTGTGTTGTTGGGAGAGGGTGCTTGCTATGACCAGTGTGTTCTCTTGGCAAAACTCTATTAGCCTTTGCCCTGCTTCATTCTGTACTCCAAGGCCAAACTTGCCTGTTACTCCAGGTATCTCTTGACTTCCTACTTTTGTGTTCCAGTCCCCTATGATGAAAAAGACATCTTTTTTTGGTGTTAGTTCTAGAAGGTCTTGTAGGTCTTCATTGAACCGTTCACCTTCAGCTCCTTCAGCATTACTGGTTGGGGCATAGGCTTGGATCACCGTGATATTTAATGCTTTGCCTTGGAAATGAATAGAGATCACCCTGTTGTTTTTGAGATTGCACCCATGTACTGCATTTCGGACTCTTTTGTTGACCATGATGGCTACTCCATTTCTTCTGAGGGATTCCTGCCCACAGTAGCAGATATAATGGTCATCTGAGTTAATTCACCCATTCCAGTCCATTTTAGTTCTAAGATGTCCATGTTCACTCTTGCCAACTCCTGTTCGACCTCTTCCAAGTTACCCTGATTCATGGACCTTTCGTTCCAGGTTCCTATGCAGTATTGCTCTTTACAACATCGGACTTTACTTCCATCACCAGTCACATCCACCACTGGGTGTTGTTTCCGCTTTGGCTCAGCCTCTTCATTGCTTCTGGAGCTATTTCTCCAGAAGCATATTCTTCGTCAGTAACATACTGGGCACCTACTGACCTGGGGAGTTTATCTTTCAGTGTCCTATCTTTTTGCCTTTGGGAAAGATTGAAGCCAGGAGGAGAAGGGGATGACAGAGGATGAGATGGTTGGATGGCATCACCGACTCAGTGGACATGGGTTTGAGCAAGCTCCAGGAGATGGTGAAGGACAGGGAGGCCTGGCACGCTGCGGTCATGGGGGCACAAACAGTCAGACACGACTGAGCGACTGAACAACTTCATATCTAAACACTATGTTCAATTCTTTAACATCAACCTGGGTGGAATCCCTGAAAAAAGTGGAAAAGAGAAAGAGACTTTCCCACAGCACTCTAGGTGTGAGAGCTTTTTTGCATACCGCTTAGAGATGAAAGCACATCAGTTAACACCAAAAACTGGTTTGTAGCCCACATGCAATAGGCCAGCTTATTTTCAATATTCTTTTATTTGGTTAAAAAAACAAAACAAAACTGTCTCCTTCGAGCAATCTCGCTTAAACCATAGTGATTCATTCTGGGTAAATACAGAGATATCTCGTAAGAAACTTTTCCCGAGGACGACATTTGAGGCCTCCTGACACACAGGTGACTCTGAGAACCTTCACAACCCCATCTTAGCTGATGAACCAAACTGAGACCTAACTTTGAGCCCCAAACTCTGCCACTTACTAACTGCAGACCTTCAATCAAGTTACACAGTCTTATAGAGAAGAGGGAGACAACGGTGTTCAGCTGGATGAGGCTCGTGGAGGTCAGCGGACAGTGAAGCTCTGCTCAGGGCCAGGCACCGCCTTGAGCATCTGATTCAGGGATGAAGTCACAGCTCTGCGCCTCACACATGCAGGCTAGTGGGCAGACAGACGCGGACCAGGGAGTGTGCAGAACAGGAAGGCCAGAACCAGGAGGCTAGTGGGCAGACAGACACGGACCAAGGAGCGCGGCAGCACAGGAAGGCCAGAACCAGGGTGTGAGCAAGTTTCATGAGACAGAAGACTGGGCTGATGGAGGAGAGCTGAAAGAGAACTTCTCTGAAACAGGGTAATTGTGTAAACACCTGATACCTGGCTTACTTACCACTTTTGTTAAGCTGGGTATTGTTTATTTTTTTTAACCCACATTTAGGCTGACCACTGCTACTGACATAACCTTTCTCTTTTCTTCCTGAAAGTTCATGTATGAAATCACCAACAAAACACCTGATGGTCCCTCTACCGTGAAGACACTCCCACAGCTCTGACAGCGGGCCTCATGAGGATGAGAGGCACCAGGATGCCAACATCTGCGGGGGCCACCTGGGGGGGGAGTCCTCTGGCCCCAGTCAGCCCTTCAGATGACGGCAGTCCCAGCTGACATCCTGAGTGTAACTTTACGAGAGGCAAGGGAAGCCAGGACCAGCAGCTCAGTCATTCCCAGATTCCCAACCCACAGGTATTACATGAGATACGAAATGTTTATCGCTTTATCTGCTAAGACTCACGGTTTTTTGTTACTCAAAAATAAATAAGACACAGGCCAATACGGTATTAATGATAAGGGCTTTGTATTCAGGATAGCATAATATTCTTATTTAAAAACCAATGCCATCTCTCTTCTCTGGAGCAAAGAAATATGATATGATCACGAGCTGTGAGGTGACTCAGTTAATGCTGGTTCACATCACAACCTATCAAGAAACTATAGCTTCAAATACCAGAATTATCTCACTGAAAGAGACTGATAGGTTGTGAGTTCTTCAGTTCAATTCAGTCGCTCAATCATGTCCGACTCTTTGCAACCCCATGAACTGCAGCACGCCAGGCTTCCCTGTCCATCACCAACTCCCGGAGTTCACTCAGACTCACGTCAATCGAGTCCGTGATGCCATCCAGCCATCTCATCCTCTATCGTCCCCTTCTCCTCCTGCCCTCAATCCCTCCCAGCATCACAGTCTTTTCCAATGAGTCAACTCTTCGCATAAGGTGGCCAAAGCACTGGAGTTTCAGCTTCAGCATCATTCCTTCCAAAGAAATCCCAGGGTTGATCTCCTTTAGGATGGACTGGTTGGATCTCCTTGCAGTCCAAGGGACCCTCAAGAATCTTCTCCAACACCACAGTTCAAAAGCATCAATTCTTCGGCGCTCAGCCTTCTTCCCAGTCCAACCCTCACAACCATACATGACCACTGGAAAAACCATAGCCTTGACTAGACGGACCTTAGTCAGCAAAGTAATGTCTCTGCTTTTGAATATATTATCTAGGTTGGTCATAACTTTTCTTCCAAGGAGTAAGCGTCTTTTAATTTCATGGCTGCAGTCACCATCTGCAGTGATTCTGGAGCCCAAAAAAATAAAGTCTGACACTGTTTCCACTGTTTCCCCATCTATTTCCCATGAAGTGATGGGATCGGATGCCATGATCTTTGTTTTCTGAATGTGAGCTTCAAACCAACTGTTTCACTCTCCACTTTCACTTTCATCAAGAGGCTTTTTAGTTCCTCTTCACTTTCTGCCATAAGGGTGGTGTCATCTGCATATCTGAGGTGATTGATATTTCTCCCGGCAATCTTGATTCCAGCTTGTGTTTCTTCCAGTCCAGCGTTTCTCATGATGGACTATGCATAGAAGTTAAATAAGCAGGGTGACAATATACAGCCTTGACGTACTCCTTTTCCTATTTGGAACCAGTCTGTTGTTCCATGTCCAGTTCTAACTGTTGCTTCCTGACCTGCATACAGATTTCTCAAGAGGCAGGTCAGGTGGTCTGGTATTCCCATCACTTTCAGAATTGTCCACAGTTTATTGTGATCCACACAGTCAAAGGCTTTGGCATAGTCAATAAAGCAGAAGTAGATGCTTTTCTGGAACTCTCTTGCTTTTTCCATGATCCAGTGGATGTTGGTAATTTGATCTCTGGTTCATCTGCCTTTTTTAAAACCAGCTTGAACATCTGGAAGTTCATGGTTCACATATTGCTGAAGCCTGGCTTGGAGAATTTTGAGCATTACTTTGCTAGCATGTGAGATGAGTGCAATTGTTCGGTAGTTTGAGCATTCTTTGGCATTACTCTTCTTTGGGATTGGAATGAAAACTGACCTTTTCCAGTCCTGTGGCCACTGCTGAGTTTTCCAAATTTGCTGGCATATTGAGTGCAGCACTTTCACAGCATCATCTTTCAGGAGTTGAAAGAGCTCAACTGGAATTCCATCACCTCCACTAGCTTTGTTCGTAGTGATGCTTTCCAAGGCCCACTGACTTCACATTCCTGGATGTCTGGCTCTAGATGAGTGATCACACCATCATGATTATCTGGGTCATGAAGCTCTTTTTTGTACAGTTCTTCTGTGTATTCTTGCCACCTCTTCTTAATATCTTCTGCTTCCATTAGGTCCAGACCATTTCTGTCCTTTATCGAGCCCATCTTTGCATGAAATGTTCCCTTGGTATCTCTCATTTTCTTGAAGAGATCTCTAGTCTTTTCCAATCTGTTGTTTTCCTCTATTTCTTTGCATTGATCACTAAAGAAGGCTTTCTTATCTCTTCTTGCTATTCTTTGGAACTCTGCATTCAGATGCTTATATCTTTCCTTTTCTCCTTTGCTTTCCACTTCTCTTCTTTTCACAGCTATTTGTAAGGCCTCCCCAGACAGCCATTTTGCTTTTTTGCCTTTCTTTTCCATGGGGATGATTTTGATCCCTGTCTCCTGTAGAAAGACATGAACCTCATTCCATAGTTCATCAGGCACTCTATCTATCAGATCTAGGCCCTTAAATCTATTTCTTACTTCCACTGTAGAATCATAAGGGATTTGATTTAGGTCATACCTCAATGGTCTATCGGTTTTCCCTACTTTCTTCAATTTGAGTCTGAATTTGGCAATAAGGAGTTCATGATCTGAGCCACAGTCAGCTCCCAGTCTTGTTTTGCTGACTGTATAGAGCTTCTCCATCTTTGGCTGCAAAGAATATAATTAATCTGATTTTGGAGTTGACCATCTGGTGATGTCCATGTGTAAAGTCTTCTCTTGTGTTGTTGAAAGAGGGTGCTTGCTATGACCAGTGCGTTCTCTTGGCAAAACTCTATTAGTCTTTGCCTTGCTTCATTCCGCATTCCAAGGCCAAATTTGCCTGTTACCCCAGGTGTTTCTTGACTTGCTACTTTTGCATTCCAGTCCCCTATAATGAAAAGGACATCTTTTTGGGGAGTTAGTTCTAGAAGTCTTGTAGGTCTTCATAGAACCATTCAACTTCAGCTTCTTTAGCATTACTGGTTGGGACATAGACTTGGATAACTGTGATATTGAATGGTTTGCCTTGGAGACAAACAGAGATCATTCTGTCGTTTTTGAGACTGCATCCAAGTACTGCATTTCACTCTTTTGTTGACCATGATGGCTACTCCATTTCTTCTGGGGGATTCCTGCCCACAGTAGTAGATATAATGGTCATCTGAGTTAAATTCACCCATTCCAGTCCATTTTAGTTCGCTGATTCCTAGAATGTCGACGTTCACTCTTGCCATCTCTTGTCTGACCACTTCCAATTTGCCTTGATTCACGGACCTAACATTCCAGGTTCCTATGCAATACTGCTCTTTATAGCATCAGACCTTGCTTCTATCACCAGTCACATCCACAAGTGGGTATTGTTTTTGCTTTGGCTCCATCCCTTCATTCTTTCTGGAGTTATTTCTCCACGGATCTCCAGTAGCATATTGGGCACCTAATGACCTGGGGAGTTCCTCTTTTGGTATCCTATCATTTTGCCTTTTCATGCTGTTCATGGGGTTCTCAAGGCAAGAATACTGAAGAGGCTTGCCATTCCCTTCTCCAGTGGACCACATTCTGTCAGACCTCTCCACCATGACCCACCCGTCTTGGGTTGCCCCGCAGGCATGGCTTGGTTACATTGAGTTAGACAAGGCTGTGGTCCTAGTGTGATTAGATTGACTAGTTTTCTGTGAGTATGGTTCAGTGTGTCTGCCCTCTGATGCCCTCTTGCAACACCTACCATCTTACCTGGGTTTCTCCTACCGTGGGCGTGGGGTATCTCTTCACGGCTGCTCCAGCAAAGCGCAGCCGCTGTTCGTTACCTTGGACGAGGGGTATCTCCTTACCGTGCCCTTCCTGACCTTCAACGTGGGATGGCTCCTCCCAGCCCTCCGACGCCCACGCAGCCACAGCTCCTCGGGTTGCTCCTCCCAGCCGCCGCCCCTGGCCTCCAGCCCAGGGTGGCTCCTCCTGGCCACTGTCCCTGGCCTCAGGCACGGGGTGGCTCCTCAGGGCCACCACTCCTGACTTCGGGTGCGAGGTGGCTTCTCCCGGCCACCCCTGACCTCGGACGCAGGGTGTCTCCTCCCGGCCGCCACTGACCTTGACACGGGGTAGCTCCCCCCGGCCACCGCCCCTGGCCTTGGAAGCGGGGTAGCTCCTCTCAGCCGCTGCCCCTGACCTCGAATGCGAGGTGTCTCCTCCTGGCCACCACTGACCTCGGACGCAGGGTAGCTCCTCCCGGCTGCCGCCCCTGACCTCAGACTTGGGTAGCTCCTCTCGGCCATTCCTGCGACCCAGCGCACTCAGTGCGGGTGGCTGCAACCGGCGCACTCAGCGTGGGTGGCTGCAACCGGCGCACTCAGCGTGGGCGGCTGTGACCCATTCTTACAGACAATTTAAAACAAGGTGTATGGCAAGGCAAGATCAAACCATTCAATCCTAAAGGAAATTAACCCTGAATATTGACTGGAAGGACCGATGCTGAAGCTGAAGCTTCAATACTTTGGCCACCTGGTGCAGATACTTGGAAAAGACCCTGATGCTGGGAAAGACAGAAGGCAAAAGGAGAAGCGGGCAGCAGAGGATGAGGTGATTAGATAACACCACTGTCGGGGTCCAGCCCTGGTGGATCCAGGGTAATTCGAAGCGGGGACGGTGTGGCGAGAGAGATTTATAGATTTAGAGAGAGATAAGGAAAGAGTTTGCAGTTAAGAGAATAGAGGAGAGAAAGAGGCTGTATTCCTTGGTTTACGTAGAAAGCCAACAAAGCCCCGAGACAAGGGACTTGAACCGTCTACGTAGGGCCACAGGCGCCCGCTTGAATAGCGGAGGGTGCCCTGCCTTGGGCTCCCTCTCGCATGGGTCTTAGAAGCCCAGGCAAATAAGTAGACATGGCGAACCTCTATGCCCCAGATGGGAATCAGCCAGAACATAGAGTAAGAAAGAAAAGAAGACACGGGGGAACCAGTCTTTCCAGGAACTGGCCCGAGAAACTGGTCCGTCCTTTATTTTCCAGGAAAAGCTTTTATACTTTTAGTTGTACATAGAGATAAGTGTAAAAGCAAAGTCTTGCAGGATCAGCAGCTCTGACCCAGGCTTTCTTGATGCATACCCATCTGTATACACAGGTCTTAGGTGATTTACATCATCTTCTGGCCAGGAGGCCTATTAGCATTTTATGGCCCTTTCTGATAAGGGTCCATCAACCAGAAAACTTATTTGCCTTAAAAGTGTTGTTCTTACTAAAGTCTGGTGCCACTCTCAGAAAGCACTAATTAAGGTTACATTCTCACATAGCAAGGACACAACAATTTATAGCAAGGAAAGAGGAGTACAGTGATTTATAAGAAAGAGAAAGTTCATTAACTCAAAGTCTAGAGTTGCTGACATCAAAACTACTATATTCCTATTTCTGCATCCCGACTACATTGATTAATATCCTCCCAGGTGCCTAAAAGATAAAGGATATGGAGGCCTGGCGGCAAACACTAACTCAACAATGAAACCCTTCACCAAACTAATTCTTAGCTCTAAAAGGCTCTATATCATTGAGATGTTTTAAGCTTCGTGCCTCTCGCGGTTGGGGGGCTGTAAACAATCACAAGTTGTAAAAGTCTCTAACTGTCAGGCAAGTTAAAGAGCCATCAGAAGGATTTGAGCTGAGACACTCCTTTCATACGCAGGAGACCAGTTGGAGCTCTGAGTTAACTTTTTCCAGAGAAAGGTGGTCGGGGATAGCCCCCTGTAATGTCAGAAGAGTATAGTATAGCAGACAGTAAGCAGACAGATTTTGGTTTCGGGGCAGATGCTCAGGCAGAGGACCCCTCGAGACCTGATTCACCTTGCCCCATCAGGTGTCTCCGCAAGACCTGTCCTGGTGGGATCTCCCGTGCTGGCTCCCGGCACACCACTGACTCAGTGGACATGATGTAAGCAAACTCCGGGAGACGGTGAAGGACAGGGGAGCCTGGCGTGCTGCAGTCCATGGAGTCTCAAAGAGTCAGACATGACCGAGCGACTGAACAACAGCAATATGGGAAGGCAAGTAATAATAAAAGGAAATGACTCATCACTAAACTGTAAGAATTAAGCAAATAAAGCAAAGGAGTTCTAGCCACCATTATTAGGTGACAAACCATCAATTTTAAAATTTATCAGAACTGGTAATTTGGGCATTCAATTCATTTCATTTCTTAAAAAATAGAATGTATTATGAGTAGTATATTTAAAGTTTCAAGGTGTTACATCTGCAGCCAGAAGAAGGAGCATTTTGTTCTCATTTATCATTAATCTCAACGTTTAGATTTTGTTCACAAACACTGCGTCCCTACTTTCTGCAGAGATTACCCCAGGGGCCGGGAATGAACTGATAGAAACCATAATCTGGGACCTCCAGGAACTCACAGATGGTAGATCAGCGCTTCTCACATGAGCATGGCCGATGGAGATATTTTTAAGTATGGATGTGAAAGGCCAATTTATAGAAACTCAAATACTGAAGGTGGCTGGCGGGGAGGGACGTGGAGATCTCCATGGTCTTAAGCTCATAATCACTTCTGATGCTTAGTCTGATGGTTCTGGGTGGAGCATAATACACGACAGGCCGTTTACTCAGTCATCAAATCCTTACCGAGCACCTGACCTGCACCATAGGTGCTGGGTGCTGGGGTGTGGGGGCTGGGGGCTGCTGGATGCCAGAAAATACACACCAGGCAGTTAGAAGGATGAGAGAGTCAGCCAAACAAAGGGGCAGATGATGCTCCACCGCAAACAGAACATCTCCAAATGTGGGATCACACCATACGGTAGGCTTGATGACTAAGTTAGATGATAGAGTATATTCACGGATTCTGAGATTTACTTCATTATTTTCTTTTGGTAGCACATTCCATGACAGTTTTAAGAAAACAGACTTTTCTTTATCTTAGAGCACAGCTGATTAACAATGCTGTGACAGCCCCAGGTGGAGTGCAGAGGGGCTCGGCCATCCATACACACGCATCCTTTCTCCCCCAAACTCCCCTCCCACCCAGGCTGCCACACACACTGAGCAGAGTTTCCTGGGCTCTACCGTAGGTCCATGGTTGCTGGAAGCGGGGGAAGGATGGCAGGAAGGGATGTTTGGGGAGTTTGAGGCTGACATGTCCACACAGTTCAGTTCAGCCGCTCAGTTGTGTCCGACTCTGTGACCCCATAGACTGCAGCATGCCAGGCTTCCCTGTCCATCACCAACTCCTGGAGCTTGCTCAGACTCATGTCCATCGACACACTGTTCTATGCAAAATGGATAACCAACAAGGATCTTCCGAGATTTTTTTTTTTTGAAAGAGACCTAATTGACCTTCTACTGCAGTCTCCAAGACCACACAACAAAGAAGGGAACTGAAGCTAGGTCCCGTGACTCCTGTTCTTACGCACTTTTTGCCTTGGCTGGAAGCTTCTGCTCAGGAGTAAAGGAACCTCTTCAAGAACCAGGACAAAAACAGAGTATATTTCTCAATTCTCAAAAGCTTGTGTTGTTACTACAGGCATACTATATCCCAGGAGCTATCAATCTGGGGTGTTTTGGAAAAGATACAATCAGCAAAGGAAAAAAACAAGGTGGATGTGAAAAATGTCTCTGAAGCTATTTCAGTTGCTACTCTCAGAAAATGTTTGAATTTCAACTCTAGTAGGCATAACATAAGCTCATAGGAAATGCTGGTTTTGAAATCTGAATCAATGACCTAGAAATAAATCTCCGAGAGGGATAAACGAAATTTTGAAAGAGTAGAATCAAAGAAAATAAAAATGTTATCTTCAAATGGTTTGTAAAAATAATGTTTTGGGGTGACAGTGTGGAAATAGGTACATTTTAGATCTACAGGTATTAATGACATACTGGCATTTTCTGACACAACACGAGTCAGCTAAGAAGCAGGCTTCCTTCAGAGGGGCTCATCGCTGGAACTAACCGAGGGAAGGCTCTTGTCTACGGTCTCACCAAAGATACAGACATGGCCTCCCTACTCAGGTCTTTGCCAGATGGCACCCCCTGCTGCCACTTTCCTGAGGCTCCTCAAGTGTCAGCAAGGCGCTCTTCTCCAGGACAAAATCAAACTTAGACCTCTTATTTCTTGACACTTCTGTCCACCCTGTCTCCCTGAAACACCCCGTCTTCCCCTTGTTCTCATGGAGCTGCAGATTGCGGGCTCTCTCCTGCCCTCTCCTTGCCCGGCTGCCCCCCAGCCACATGCATCCTCTCAAGTCTCTGCCTGGACTGCTTCCCACTCCAGTCCTCCATCTACACTAAGAGGTGGGGTGGGACGTGGAGATCTCCAGGTTTTAAGCTCATAATCACTTCTGATGCTTAGTTCTCCACCACCAGGGTGAAGCATAATACAAGACAGGCCATTTACTCAGTCATCAAACACTTACCGAACACCTGATCTGCACCATAGGTGCTGGGTGCTAATGGACAGCTCTCCCACCCATCCAGGCTTCCCAGCCCTGGGAGCTCACAGACAGTTCTCTTGGCGCTGCTTCCCAATATCCAATCAGCCTCAGAGGCAATCAGATTCTTTCTGTGTAACGGTCCTAAGCTCTGACTTCCTCTTCACCCATCTGTCTCCTTTACTGTGGAAACACGACTCCTCGATTAAGCCTTGGACAGTTAATGTGGCTTCCCAGGCACCAGCTCTGGTTCATCCTACAGCCTGAAGCCAGATGAAGACCATTCTCTCACGACCCATCCCTGTCCAAGAATAGGTACCTGCCCTGCTGAATCCCACCTCAGTGCCCCTTACCTGGCACGACTCCCCTCCTTGTAAGCCAAACCTTCTACTTTCTCCAGCATGAAATTCCTTCTTGGACGATACCTGCCCAACCTACTCATCTTCCACGGTGAATTTTAATTTCCCCAGCAGTCATATCTGGATCACTCACACTCACTTTATTGCAACTAAAACGCAGTTTGTGTAGAGCCCACAGTAACGGGGGGCCAGCCAAAGGGTTGCCCTGTTTGCTAAAATGAACTGAATTTACTGCAACTCTGCCAAAGCTTAATTGAATTATCCAAAGACTGAACGAACTGAGCAAACATCTGGCTTCAACCATAATAGTCATTACTTTCATTTCTTAAACTATAGTAATAGAAATAGATACACGCGAAAAGCATTTTTTAAATTAGAAAGATCAAGGGAACAAAGATCTTCATACGTTCTTCCTAGTTTTCCGTCCCCTGACGTCTACGGGGACTTTATCACTCTGATTACAAAAGGGTCTTTTGGCGTCTGAGGCGCTAAGGACGGATGACAGGGGGCAGACTCAAATATGTAAAGGATGAGTTGTGTCCACAAGTCTGCGGGTCAGAGAGATGTTTTCCAAATGGGAAATGAATTCTGACAGGAAGCCGCCTGCTGGGCAATGAAGGACAGCTTTGAGAAGCTGGTGATCAGATTCTAGCTACATCGACTAGTCTGAAATACACAGGCGGCGTCTACAGTGTGGAAGCTGCTCTGAGAAGAACTTGATTATGCAGAAGAGGCAGCCAAAGGTCTTCTAAAGTGTGAATGTCCACTTCATTGGGCGCTGATGTGTCACAGAGAACAGGCCCTCCTTACAAAATAACTGATGGTCAAAACCATGAGCCTCCTTGAGAGGCTCATAAATCCTGCCTCCTTCAAATCAAGATTAGCTTCTGACTAGGTAAGCTCAGCAGGAAGTTCCTTTCATAGGGCGGACTGTTTAGGGGGCTTCCCCGGTGGTCCAGCGGTTAAGAATCCACCTTGAATGCAGGGGTTCGATTCCTGGTCAAGGGACTAAGACCTCACGTGCCGAGGAGCAGCTACACCCAAGCGCTGCAACTGCTGTGTCTGCGCTCTGGGGCCCGAGAACCGCAACTAGAGAGTCCGATGCCACAGCCTAAGAGCCTGCCTACTGCCTCCCGCCTGCCGCAATGAGGACTGGACGTAGCCAAATCAATACTTTTTTTTTAAGATTGTTTAAAAAAAATACAGGTGAAAATTAAAATCATACATGTGTATTTATACCTAATCTCCTCCGTACGTCTTCTTTCTAATCATACGTAAACTGCTGCTTTCATTCATTCACTAAGCTTTCATCAAGCACTACTCAAAGCTCCAGGGAGCTGATGAGGCCTCCCCAAAAGGAACTCACAGGCCAAAGACGGGCGCTCACAGACTTGGTGGAAAGAGATGGAGAGTCAAGGACAGGAAATGGTTAACGGGAAGAAATAACACTAAACGGAAACTTCCTGTTTACTCCTAATTTATTGATTGAAGACTAACCCAACAAATTAATGTCAAATAAATCCAGGGAAGAACTCTGCCAGCTTGCTTGTAGTCAGATTCCGTTTTCTGAAATTCTCACGCGTGAATGCGTCAAGTCAAGGCCACGGTGAGGAGCAGATGCTGGAAGACAGTGACTGTCGGTAGAACAGTCTTTATCTCCTACGGATAAGAAAGGGTCCCTGCCTTTATGTCACGAGAAATACACCTGTTGATGCTTATATCTTCTAGTTTGCTTTTGGCAATAGTTTTGTCCTCACTATAAAAGAAATTTAGAATTGCATCATTGTAAAATAATTCTAAGAGAGCAACAGAGAGCCACTACAGAAGTCTTGGAGAACGCACAGAAGTGATCCGTGAGACCAGGTCCTAACGACTCTATTGCTGCCGCTGCTCAGTCACTGAGTCCTAGCCCCCCTGCCTTCACTGTCTCCCGGAGTTTGCTCAGATTCATCGCCGCTGAGTTGGTGATGCTATCTAACCTTCTCATCTTCTGTCATCCTCTTCTCTTTTTGCCTTCAATCTTTCCCAGCATCCCAGCAAGTCCACAGGGAACTGTAATATACCAAAGCAAATCTTGGAATCAAACAGTATCCTCTAATAATAACTTCGGGGGAAATGGAATAAGATGCAACTGCAAAAGCAAACTTACTTGGCAACCTGTGAGGTCCTCCCCTTCCTCACAGGGTCAGAGCCTCTCTCATCCTCTGCAGGACCACCCCTCCCTGAAGAATTGCTCCCTTTTCTGAACTGCTTATTTCATCTCACCTAGTGGAACTGGGGGGCTTCCCTGGAGACTCAGACGGCAAAGAATCTGTCTGCAACGTGGCAGTTCAGTTCAGTTCAGCCGCTCAGTCGTGTCCGACTCCTTGTGACCCCATGAATCACAGCACGACAGGCCTCCCTGTCCATCACCAACTCCCAGAGTTCACTCAGACTCACGTCCATCAAGTCTGTGATGCCATCCAGCCATTTCATCCTCAGTTGTCCCCTTCTCCTCCTGCTTCCAATCCCTCCCAGCATCAGAGTCCTTTCCAATGAGTCAACTCTTCTCATGAGGTGGTCAAAGTACTAGAGTTTCAGCTTTAGCATCATTCCTTCCAAAGAAATCCCAGGGCTGATCCCCTTTAGGATGGACTGGTTGGATCTCCTTGCAGTCCAAGGGACTCTCAAGAGTCTTCTCCAACACCACAGTTCAAAAGCATCAGTTCTTCAGCGCTCAGCTTTCTTCACAGTCCAACTCTCACATCCATACATGACCACTGGAAAAACCATAGCCTTGACTAGACGGACCTTAGTTGGCAAAGTAATATCTCTGCTTTTGAATATGCTATCTAGGTTGGTCGTAACTTTTCTTCCAAGGAGTAAGCGTCTTTTAATTTCATGGCTGCAGTCACCATCTGCAGTGATTTTGGAGCCCCCAAAAATAAAGTCTGACACTGTTTCCACTGTTTTCCCATCTATTTCCCATGAAGTGATGGGACCGGATGCCATGATCTTCGTTTTCTGAATGTTGAGCTTTAGGCCAACTTTTTCACTCTCCACTTTCACTTTCATCAAGAGGCTTTTTAGTTCCTCTTCACTTTCTGCCATAAGGGTGGTGTCATCCGCATATCTGAGGTGATTGATATTTCTCCCAGCAATCTTGATTCCAGCTTGTGTTTTCCTGGGTAGGGAAAAATCCCCTGGAGAAGGAAATGGCAACCCACTCCAGTATTCTTGCCTGGAGAATCCCATGGACAGACAAGTCCACGGGGTCACAAAGAGTTAAGACACAACTGAGCGACTAACACTTAGACTTAGTGGAAACAGGCAGTAAATAATTTGCTCCTATTCATGCTCCACGTCCTTGTCTTTTTCTCCACATAGATCATGCGCTGGTCTCTGAGGACAGGAAGATCGCCTTCTATACCTCTGTGTCCCCGGCAGCTAGGAGCACCCTGCGCAGGAGGCATGTCGGTCGATGTGGCCTCCAATGCTTGTTCTCATAGTCACCACTGAACGTGAATACTAACAAAATGCAGTTGGTTAACATTTTGAAGAAAGAACCTGGGGTTAAAATTTTCTAGTGTAATATATTTTGCCTTATTTGCCAAGATTTCTGAAGAATTCAATATAGCGTATGATTTAGACAATAAAAATTGTAAGAAATAAAACCATTCCTGTTTTTTAAAAATGGACATTCATTTATTGTGAATTTTAAAATCTCTTTAGGACTTCCCTAATCCCTTGGACTTCAAGGAGATCAAACCAGTCCATCCTAAAGGAAATCAGTCCTGAATATTCATTGGAAGGACTGATGCAGAAGCTGAAACCAATCCTTTGGCCACCTGATGTGAAACTGACTCATTTGAAAAGGCCCTGATGCTGGGAAAGATTGAAGGTGGGAGGAGAAGGGGACGACAGAGGATGAGATGGCTGGATGGCATCACTGACTCAATGGACATGAGTTTGAGTAAACTCCGGGAGATGGTGATGGACAGGGAGGCCTGGTGTCACAAAGAGTCAGACACGACTGAGGGACTGAACTGAGGACTTCCCTGGTGGTCTAGTGGGTAAGAATCTGCCTGCCAATGCAGGGGGCATGACTTGGTCAGGGAACTAAGATCTCATCTGCTGCAGAGCAACGAAGTCCACATGCCCCGATCAGTGAGCCCGCGCACGGGGCCCGCGCTTCACGAGAGAAGCCGCTTGTGAGAAGCCCACGCATGGCAACCAGAGAGTAAACAAGTAAATAATAACGATAATAAACTCTTTAAACTTAGATTAAATACACAGAGAACAAAAGATCACGAAGCTTCTCACTGCCATTAACCCTTGTTTGCCATTCCCCTCTACAAAACTCCTGTTGATACAGTCATTCTAATACGTCAATGAGGAACACTGTTCAACATGTTTTAAATAAGTTTTAAATAATGCATAACTGTCCTAAACAAATAGGATCTACACCTTTTTTGAATTCCACCTGCCACACCCCCACACTTAGCCTACTTAAACTCACATCTGGGGCTCTCCAGGTGGTCCAGGAGCTAAGCCTCTGTGCTCCTGATGCAGGGGGCCGGGGTTCAACGCCTAATCATGGAACTAACTAGACCCCACACACGGCAACTAAGAGTCTGCCTGCCTCAACCAAAGACCGTGAGTGCTGCAATGAAGAGCGAAGATCCCTCATGTCCCAAGGAAGACCTGGTCCAGCCAAATAAATAATAAATAAATATATATTTTAAAAAATCAGGCTCTCCAACGGCACAGGAGTGTCAGAGACAAACACCACAGGTACCTTGAGAGCTATGAGCAGACCGGTGGCCGCCCGAGCGTGTCAGGGGAAGGCTGGTGTGGGGACACGGGCTTCAGGGACTCTCAGACGGCCTCACCGTCGCCTCTGAAAGTAACGCACTCCCACTCTCTCACTGATGCCCACGTCTCCGTAAGGTTCTGTGAGGAGGTGTAAGGTTTAGGACATAAATATGCCTATGCTGCTGGCACTGCTTAGCTTCCCTAGAAACCCCAGACAGTCCCCATGGCTGTTGTCAAGGATCCCCGTGACTTGGGAGGAGAAGACCCCACCCACTCCCACGGGTGAGCTTGGCCGAGCAGCAGGGTGCCAGCGCCTCACCTGCAACAACAGGTCCCTGGATGAGCAGGTAGTCTTGGGCCTCGTAACTGGTTGAGGAGGGTCCCAGGACCGTAGCGGGAAGCCCAGAACCTCTCACCGGCTTGTCTAAGCACAGTGGCTTACATGAAGCTCATAAATGAAGGGCACCCCCCACCTGTGGTCTTGAACCTTCCTTTCCTTCTAGAGAGATTCCCTGGGTGGCTTTCTGGTGGCTGTGCTATAGGACATGGCAACCCACTCCAGGATTCTTGCCTGGAGAATCCCACGGACAGAGGAGCCTGGCGGGCTATAGTCCACAGGGTCGCAAAGAGTCAGACACAACTGAGCAACTAACACTCACGGTCTTTCCCACCAAAATAAGGAACGGATAAGCACATGTCAACAGAGGAGCCTGCAGGCTACAGTCCACGAGGTCGCAAAGAGGTGGACATGACTTAGTGACTAGACAACAAGTACAGGTGGAGACAAGTCCCCACAGAGCCGAGGCGCGGACCTTCTGCCAAACGCTCTCCTGCAGACACTGCCCTGGGGCTCTCCCCCGTCTCAAGCACCAGCACCTGCCTTCCAGATGCTGCCGGCCGGGGCATCCCCCGGGGAGGCTCCTCCTGCTTCTCTTCTGCTGCCTTCCTTGTTTTAGGTGCTCTGTAAGTCAGATTAAAGTGTTTGTTTGTTTATTTTTTCAGCAGCCGACTAAAGACAAATCTGCAAGTTCAGGATAAAGAAAGACACTTCAAACTCTGCCTCTGAAGCCTGGTTTTGAGTCAAGTAATTCACTTCCCTCCTAGGGACCAGTTATAGATCAGGAGGAAAGTGGCATGCGTAGCTTCCACGAGAAAACTAGAGACAGAAGCGCAGTCCGCACCCTGCCTGCTTTCTCCGAGAAACAAAAGCGTGCGCGTGCGAGAAATGCCACCACGTGCAGCAAGATAGAAACTTCTCCAAGGTGCTCGTCCCTCCTCTTTGTACTTTAGAAAAGTTAACTCCAGCTTATGCAACAATATTAAGCACGCAGATCAAAACACGGTTCTGACAAGAAGGAAAAGTATCAAAGTCTCTAGAAACAGGGGTAACAGGATCCCAGCCTGCCTGGAGGTCACAGAGCTCAGCCACCTGTCCCCCTACACAGCTTCTGATGCTCACGATGGAAGAGAGTTCCTTATGCTCCCACGTCACTGTTACAATTAAGCTGTCGCATGGCTAAAAGCACAAGCTGTAGGATCTGCAGAACAGACCTCGCCTTCTGGCTAGAGCGACTCCACGGACTGCAGCACGCCAGGCTTCCCTCTCCTTCACTGTCTCCCAGAGTTTGCTCAAATTCAAGTCCATTGAGTCAGTGATACCATCCGACCATCTCAGCCTCTGTCAGCCCCTTCTCCTCCTGCCCTCAATCTTTCCAAGCATCAGGGTCTTTTCCAGTG
The DNA here is from genome assembly GCF_042477335.2 of Ovis canadensis. Classification (NCBI taxonomy): domain Eukaryota; kingdom Metazoa; phylum Chordata; class Mammalia; order Artiodactyla; family Bovidae; genus Ovis; species Ovis canadensis. Next base: position 111,961,260 of record NC_091251.1, read on the forward strand.
AGTTGGCTCTTTGCATCAGGTGGCCAAAGTACTGGAGCTTCAGCTTCAGCATCAGTCCTTCCAATGAATATTCAGGGTTGATTTCCTTTAGGATGGACTGGCTTGATCTCCTTGCCGCCCAGGGGACTCCCAAGGCCCAGTGCAGCCAAACAAGCAAACAAACAAACAGAAAATACGAAACGGAGGTGATGAGAGCAGCCACACTGGGCGTGCTGGGAACAGTGCACGCGACAGAGAGTGAAGGCGCTGAGCCTCCAGTGGCGGTGAAGACGCTCAGCGGTGCGATGACGACAGCACCCTAGGGGTGACCTCGCAAAGAGCCTACTGTCTTGACTCTCCAGGTCAGCTAGAGCCAGGAGCTGCTGTCCTCCCACACCAGGAGGGGCTGGAGAGCTCCCAGCAGCCTCCTGCGGGGCTCAGCTGTCAGCAAGGAGCAGCGGCCATTCTTGGGGGATAAAAAAGGACAGACTTCTCCTTAGAGTTTCACTGCCTGAGAAAGACTTCGAGGGTGCCTGCCCTCTCCTCTCTCTCTCTCTCTCTCTCCCCTAGATAGAAGGCAGAGTTAGGAAGGGTAATAAGACTTCTCCATTCTCCTGGGACAGAGAAGTGTGTAGAGTACCTAGAATGTTTTCCTAAATTTCCCAAATGCCTGGATAAAGCCCCCTTAGCACCATAAATACATAAAACATTTACAGCCTGCTTTTAGGAGCAATGAAAAAGAACAGAATCTGGAAATAACTCTTAACTGATCTTAGCTTAGGCAAATATGAGAGCACTTCAGTTGCAAAAATGTCATGATATCCTGATTATCTAAGAAGGTCAAACACGGAGCCTCTCCAGTATTTCCTGCACAAAGCTGGGCAAGGTCCCATTTTCCCATTCGATGAGGTAGCACTCTCAAGGAAAGACACTAACCTGTACTCTACTGAAATCCACATAGGAATCTAATAGCTGCTACGCCATTCACAGCAATCCAACAGTATTAGTTACAAACTAAACTTCCCTAACCTGGTCATAAAAATTTATTATGTAATAGTTGATACACACGAAAGAGTGAATAAATGTTCACAAACAGCTACCTCATGAAGCTTGATAATGAAACCGAAACCTACGAGCCCACTCCCACCCAAGAACTAGAAAACCGCCAATATCACTGTAGCTGCCTCATCTCCCTTCCTGACCTCAGCCCTGTGCTTGCCTTCAGAAGTGACTGCTCTCTTAAACGTCAAATGTACCATCCCCTTGTTCCAACTTTTTCTTTTGCCAAGATGGACCTTCAAGAGAATATTGTTTAGTTTACATCAGTTCAGTTCAGTTCAGTCGCTCAGTCACGTCCGACTCTTTGCGACCCCATGAATTGCAGCACGCCAGGCCTCCCTGTCCATCACCAACTCCCGGAGTTCACTCAAACTCATGTCCATTGAGTCGGTGATGCCATCCAGCCATCTCATCCTCTGTCGTCCCCTTTTCCTCCTGCCTCCAATCCCTCCCAGCATCAGAGTCTTTTCCAATGAGTCAACCCTTTGCATGAGGTGGCCAAAGTACTGGAGTTTCAGCTTTAGCATCATTCCTTCCAAAGAACACCCAGGGCTGATCTTCTTTAGAATGGACTGGTTGGATCTCCCTGCAGTCCAAGGGACTCTCAAGAGTCTTCTCCAACACCACAGTTCATAAACACTGCAAAAGCTTGGAGACCTCTCCCTCCAAATGGATCTGAAGTGGGCGCCATACAGCCTAGGACGGCTCAGCTCTTGTCTTTCTTCCTCAGCAGGCATCATGTGCCTTCATTTCCCTGGAGACTCGGCCAAAGCCCTGAGGACTCTCCTGGCACCTGCCTGCCGTGGTCACAAAATTTCCTTCATTCTCAGAATAGGTGTCTGTCTACACAGCTGTTATCTGAAATGGGGTAGAACTTCCTGCCCACTCAATAGGGACCGGTGTACTTGTCATTTCTAGCTTGTATTATGGGGACTTGAGGCTGCCCGCCGTATTGGTGGGGTAGCCCTCCTCCCGAAGAAGAGGAAGTGCAACCCAGACGGCTCTGGACAGCTATCTGTGAATTCACTGCAACTACCTCCCTAACAGCTCTTCATCAATAAGGACCAAAGCAGAGACCGGCCAACTGCCTGGGTGACTGTATAACTTGGTCAGCATATCCGCAACCAAGTCCTGCAGACTTGCTTCAACTTCTGTTAGGAACCGTGATTTCCTAATCATTTTTCCAGAAAGCCGTGTCACTGTGAGCATCCCATCCTCACTGATGAAACCCTTAAGAACTGTGAAGGATCTGAGAGTTCAGTCTCACTGCAAGCTACCAAAGTAGCCCATCGGTCTCACGGATGCTGCAGAAGGTCCAGGTCTCCCGGCGCAGAGATGAAGGACGTCATAACCTACAGCGCAGCGAGCAGCGCGAGCATCGTGCCTTCGTGTCGGCTTCCAAGCCTCCGGATGCTGCAGGGGGATGTGATGTGGATGGGCTATGCACGTAAAGAGCCACATCCCCGAGGAGGGGCCTTCAGCCTGCAGAGCCCGGGCCCTTTAGGATGGCTGGTAAGCATGCCTGCCTTTTGTTCTGGAAAGAAACACTAACTCCATCCTCTAAGGATGCTTGCTAACCATTCTTGAAAAGGGACGGTGGCACAAAAGGCAGCCAAGTGCCTTACTCATAAGATGTGCAGAAACAAGAGAGGTCCGGGAGTGCCCGTGGTCTATCATTACCTGTCATACATCAATTAAAAATGCTATTTAAAATGTTTTTTTTTAATTTTTATTTAAAATGTTTTAAACAGCATGATTGTTTTAAATTCCATCTTGAACCCAGAAGTGACAGAGCCTTGTGGGAGAATGCGTGACAACGTGCAGGAAAGTGTCCCCCCCCGGAGATGCGCAATTATCAGCGCTGACAAGTACGTGCTTTACAGGTTCATACGTTCGGAGGCTTTGAGGGAGTCTTTCTGACTCCGTTTTTTCTGTACTAAACAAGCATAATGATTTTTCTCTGCAATATTCACTTAGAGTGTAATTAACAATCCTAAAAGACAGGAAGACCTGCTGCGAGACGGAACGAGAGGCCAGCACGCTTCCTGGACAAGCAGCTCACCTGTACAGCAAAGTCTCCACTTCACATTATCCTGCGGTTTGCACCTTTTCTTCCCAAACCTGCCAGTTTCCTCGTGTTACTAATGTACTGACCTCTGCTTTATATTACCCCGAAATTTATGCCTTTTCTTTAAGTCCATCACATTCCCTGAATCACTAACAGACTGACCTCCCCTTGATATTATCCTGCAATTCACACCTCTGCCTCCTGACTCCCATCAGACCTCCCAGCGCCACCGCTAACGTGCTGACGGCCCACAACCTGTACTGCATCTCTTGCAATCTGCACGTATTTTTCAGAAAGGCCGGGGAAAGCCGTCCCGTCACTGTGTGCCTAGGGCCAAAGACCAGAGGCTGCTGGAGCCGGGGCTTCCTGACAGGCCTGTGGACGCGGCTCCCGACTCAGGAAGGCTTTAGGAACTGACCAAGTTGATGAGCTGGGTCCCAAGGTGTTGAGGAAGACGTATATGTCCTCCCTGTCCTCTGAGAAAGTTTTAGGGGCTCCGCAGGATGAGAAAAGTCTTACATCGCACATATTACATATTTACTTACATTTAACACGTTTTCCCCCCGTTACATTCACATGAATGAGAGGCTTTTTCATATGTTAACAGTTTTCTCTCGTTTGTCCTCTTGCTATTTGTTGCATTTCCTCCTGGTCACCCGGAAGCTAAACCATCCTGCGGAATGTGTTAACTACATGGAGTCTGAGATGAGTGAAAGCTAGTAAAACAAAGGGAGGTAGGGATAACCAGACCACCTCACCCGCCTCCTGAGAAACCTCTGTGCAGGTCAGGAAGCAACAGTTAGTACCAGAATGGAACTGACTGATACAAAACCAGGAAAGGAGGCCGTCAGGCTGTGGGCTGTCCCCCGGCTTATTCACCTTGGAGGAGGAAGCGGCAACCCATTCTAGTATTCTTGCCTGGAGAACCCCTGGCAGGCTACAGTCCATGGGGTCACAAAGAGTCGGACACGACTGAAGCGACTTGGCAGGCAGGCAGGCTTATTTAACCTATATGCAGAGTGCATCATGCGGCATGCCGGGCCAGATGTGCTGGAAGGAGCTCAACCTGCAATCAACACGGCCAGGGGAAACACCAACCTCAGGCACACAGACGACCACCCTTATGGCAGAAAGTGAAGAGGAGCCAAAGAGCCTCTTGATGAAAGTGAAAGAGGAGAGTGAAAAAGCTGGCTGAAAGCTCAACATTCAGAAAACTAAGATCACGGTATCCAGTCCCATCACTTCATGGCAAATAGACAGGGAAACAGTGGAAACAGTGCCAGACTTAATTTTTTGGGGCTCCAAAATCACTGCAGATGGTGATTGCAGCCATGAAATTAAAAGAGACTTACTCCTTGGAAGGAAAGCCATGACCAACCTAGATAGCATATTCAAAAGCAGAGACATTACTTTGCCAACGAAGGTCTAGTCAAGGCTATGGTTTTTCCACTAGTCATGTATGGATGTGAGAGTTGGACTGTGAAGAAGGCTGAGCGCCAAAGAATTGATGCTTTTGACCTGTGGTGTTGGAGAAGACTCTTGAGAGTCTCTTGGACTGCAAGGAGATCCAACCAGTCCATTCTGAAGGAGATCAGCCCTGGGATTTCTTTGGAGGGAATGATGCCAAAGCTGAAACTCCAGTACTCTGGCCACCTCATGTGAAGAGTTGACTCATTGGAAAAGACTCTGATGCTGGGAGGGATTGGGGGCAGGAGGAGAAGGGGACGACCAAGGATGAGATGGTTGGATGGCATCACTGACTCAATGGACTTGAATTTGGGTAAACTCTGGGAGTTGGCGATGGACAGGGAGGCCTGGCATGCTGCGGTCCATGGGGTCACAGAGAGTCGGGCACGCCTGAGCGACTGGACTGACTGAACCGAGGCAATCTAATTGTGCGATGAGAGGGATTCCTGGAGGCCCAGGGGTTCGGGGTCTGTGCTTTCCCTGCACGGGGCACGGGTTTGACTCCTTGTCGGTGAATTAAGATCCTGCATCCTGGGCCACATGGCTGAAAACAAACAAAAAGCACAACAGACAAACAACAAATATATATACACACACAAAATCGGCAGGCACTGCAGAGTTTCGCAGAGACTCGAGTGGGTAGCCTTTCCCTCCTCCAGGGGATCTTCCTGACCCAGGAATCCAACCAGGATCTTGTTCATTGCAGGCGGATTCTTTACCAACTGAGCTATCAGAGACTCAAAAGGCACCCTTCATATAGTAAGTCACTGAGTAACTATTTCGAGAGCCAACTGTGCACTTCAGCTGATCATTCCCAAAACAGTGAGCAGGGAAAATTCTAATTCACGGAAAGTTGCTACACTGTATCATGAGTAATGACATTTAGGTCCCAAACTCAGTAATAAAGAGACTGATCGTTACCGTTTTTTGTTCAATTGTTTCTGCATTTGTAATGAAGTCCGTGCCTTCTCTCTAAGACTGTTGGAAATGTTGATCCCACTGCGGCGATGCTGATCACTCACCACCTTGTTGCTTAACTGCTCAGTTGTCCTTCTCTGTGACCCCGTGGACTGCAGCACGCCAGGCTCCTGCCCGTCACCATCTCCCAGAGTCTGCTCAGACTCATGTCCACTGAGTCTGTGATGCTAGCCAGCCATCTCATCCTCTGTCGTCCCCTTTTCCTCTTGCCCTCAATCTTTCCCAGCATCAGGGTCTTTTCAAATGAGTCAACTCTGCATCAGGTGGCCAAAGTACTGGAGTTTCAGCTTCAACATCAGTCCCTCCAATGAACACCCAGGGCTGATTTCCTTTAGGATGGACTGGTTGGATCTCCTTGCAGTCCAAGGGACTCTCAAGAGTCTTCTCCAACACCACAGCTCAAAAGCACTGATTCTTTGGCACTCAGCCTACACAGGTCAGAGGAAGACAACTTGAGACTCTCAAAAGAGAGAAGGAAAATTCTAGTTTGCAGTTCAGACAGACTCTGAAGAATATTTTGAGACAGTGGTGTTTCACCAGATGAATTCTATGGTAACTGTGGTATTTGAGGTTTATAATGCTTTCAGTGTTTACAAGGTCAAATCTAAATTTATATATTGAAATGCGTTCTATTTTCACTGTTGAGTATGGGTGGAATCGATTTATTTGCTTATTTTGAAATGCGTCTACTGGCCTTTAGAAGCTATTATTTACATAAAGGTGCTTTTGAACTTTACAAACATGTTGGATGCTACCTGCTATCCTAAACATTTTAAATAAAGTATTAAATATGTACAAAGCAACAACTTATATCCAAAATAAGAAAATGAAAGATGGAAATTATTGCCAAATGCCTTCTTAAATCATATTTTTACGTAATCATTTTCACAGATTTGTTTTTATCATACTGAATTAAAATACACTTTCTTAAAATATTAAACCATATGAATATCTAAATCTATTTTCAATGTTTTACACAAAGAGTATGGAGAACATTTTTGATAGCAATCAATAGGTCTACTTTGGACAATTATTTTATTTAATGGTTATTACAAACCAGTGTCTGTTTTTTAAAACTGACCTAAGAGACAATTAACAAATGTGAATGTTATTTATTTTAATGTTCTTTAAGGTCTAAATTCACTTTTCATCTTGGCTTGTCTCCTTTTCACCTTGTACCTGATTACTTTACAAGGCATATGTCTCTTTAATTGCTTTTTGTACTTCCTCTTTCATTTTTTTTTAAAATTGCTTGTTGCTAAGCAATGTGCATGACATTAGGGTATACATTCACCATCTGAGAACATGGCCCGCTTGGCTTCATTTTCCTCTATTCCTTGACCTCATTGGAATTGACCTAAACTGTAGTTTCTGCTTCCTTTTGACTTTCTTTTTGCCAAAATACGTTCCCCCATCTTCCTGTCCTTTGATCAGGACTCAGCCGCTACTGTTTCCAGTATTTAGGCCCGCGTTCTGCTGTTTTCCGTTGTTTTTGCTGAGCTCTGGTGGGCAGGCTCGTATTTTACGATTGTTTCTCTGTAGTCTCCTCTGTCTTCTTCTTTCTTTTGTATTTAAAGACGTTAGAAACATAGCTCTTCTTTTATGAAGTTTAGGACCTTTCCCGCTTTTTTTCCTTTAATCACTTTTTCTGTTCCAGATGCTGGCATTGGTTTTTACAGGACCATAGCACCTGTTCTGCCCTCTTCCTCGTCTTACTGATACTTTAGCAATTATAATGCTGATTACGGTATAATTCTATGAAACCACTCCACTTACCCAACTTATATTTGTTGTATTTTTCAATGAACTACACTGCATTTAATTTATTCCCCCAGAAAACCAAGAAACAAAACAAAAATCAAACACATATCACTTTCTTACAGGCATCCATGGTTCTCTTTTACACACACGCCTGAACAAACACGTCGGAGAGCACTCGGCGCACACTTTGCCTTTGCCGAACCAAGCTCGCCTGTAGGCTGCCGTGTACTGCCAGGCTCATACAGACTCCTGTTCCTATTATTCCTGGAGACAATGATTTCTAAGCATGGGGTGAATGCGTTTATGACATAGGATTACCTAATATTCAGCTTGACTGACTCTGAACATAACCTTCTAAGGTCTTGCTTTTTCTAATTATAAAAAGAAAGAAGTGAGGATCCTCCTATTATAATACAGGGGTGTTACAGAGTAAGTTTAAGCAAGATTCATTATGGATAAACTCTCTAGAACAAAGCTGCTCTACCAGATATGTCAGAGAGACGTTTGGGTGTACACGTTAATGTTAGTACACCCTCTTTCACATCTGGCCTATTAACACGCTCTAGTTCTCTTTAACCTAAGCTCTGCAAGTGTGCCCTTCTGAATATCTATGTGTATGGCTCCCTTCTCTGGAGTATCAGCCTGCACAGTCAGATGAAAGGGCTCACATTAACTGACATCTCAGTCAAAGAGTCCTTCCATATTTCAAACTGATCCTAAACTGAGAATTCACTTCCAGTTTTTCTACTGAAGGTGGTTTATAATAAGTTGAAAATTAATAGTGGAAACAAAATAATAAAGTGGAAAATGTTTAAAAACTGATAAAAACATAAAAATGAAAACAAGTGATAAAAAGGCACCAGTGATGCCTGTCTGTAAACTCTGGCCTACTGAGAGGCAGTAAGTGCAGTTATCAAGAATATAGGCTTGGGGGTCAGTTGGCTTGGTTCTCTTGACTATGTCATTAAAATGAAAGCTAATAAAACTTATGGAGCAGTAATATGGTGGTTAAGAATGTGAGCTTGAAATTTTATAAGGCACTGCACCGAGTTTAGGACAGTCAAGACAATTTTGAAGAAATCCTAAGGCTCTAGGACTTACACATACTAGATATCGGGACTTATCAGTTCAGTTCAGTTCAGTCGCTCAGTCGTGTCCGACTCTTTGCAACCCCGTGAATCGCAGCAGGCCAGGCCTCCCTGTCCATCACCAGCTCCCAGAGTTCACCCAAACTCATGACCATCGAGTCCGTGATGCCATCCAACCATCTCATCCCCTGTCGTCCCCTTCTCCTCCTGCCCCCAATCCCTCCCAGCATCAGAGTCTTTTCCAATGAGTCAGCTCTTTGCATGAGGTGGCCAGAGTACTGGAGTTTCAGTTTTAGCATCATTCCTTCCAAAGAACACGCAGGACTGATCTCCTTCAGAATGGACTGGTTGGATCTCTTTGCAGCCCAAGGGACTCTCAAGATAAAATCATATAATTAAGAGAGTGTGGTATTGGCACAAAGATAGACAAATATAAAGGTCAAGGGAAAATAACAGAGAGTCAGGGAAGAGTTGGAATTACAGTCTCTCAAGTCTGAATCCAGTCTAGAGGCAGAATTCCTCCTTACTCAAGAAGTCTCAGTCTTTTCGTATAGACATTAACTGGTTAGATGAGGCCCACCCACATTAGGAAGGGTAATTTACTTTACTCAAAGTCTACCATTTAACTATGTTGCTTAGTTGCTAAGTCATGCCCAGCTCTTTTGCAGCCCCATAGACTGCAGCCCGCCAGGCTCCTCTGTCCACGGGATTTCCCAGCAAGAACACTGGAGTGGGTGCCATTCCTTCTCCAGGGGGTCCTCCTGACCCATGGATCAAATACCTCTCCTATATGCAAGTGGGTTCTTTACTGCTGAGCCACCAGAGAAGCCCCAGGTAAATTAATTAAACATTAATCACATCTTAAAAATATCTTCACAGCAACAGCTAGACTGGGGTCTGATGAAAACCTGGACGCCACAGTCTAGCCAGGGCCACACTTACAACTAACCGTCACGCTTGTGTTAGGCAAAGAGTGAGACCCGGAAAAGCATGGATCCTAAAAATATGACAAACTGGATCTCATCAAAATAAAGAACTTCTGTCTTTAAAAGAAAATGAAAGTCACAGGCTGGGACGTGCATCTGGAATACGCAGAAATCTCCTACAACTCAGGAGTTTAAAAAGAACATTAAAATACAGGCAAAGATGTGAACAAATCCTGCATTATGAAGGTACGGATGGCAAACGGAACAAGAAACCAGTGTTTGAGTCATCAGTCATTAGGGAAGCACGAATTAAAAGCACAATGAGATACCCTTATACACCTATTAGAAACGGCTACAGATAAAAACAAAACAAAAAATTAATAATGCTGAGTGCTAGTAGCAATGGACAGCAACTGGGGTCTCATTCTCTGGGAATGAAAAAGAATAAAGTGAGTTCAGAAAAAGCTTCCCAGGTTCTTTATAAAATCAAACATACACCTCTCATGTGGCTCAGAAATCACACTTATTAACTCAAAAGAAATGGGGGTAAATATCCGAATAAAACCTGAACACAAACGCCTACGCAGCAGCAACATTCAGAGTCACTCCAACTGGAAGCGACCAACGGCCATGAGCAGATAAGCTGGGGCCTCCGAACAGCAGGGTGTGACCGGTGATTTAACCTGGTCTGCGCAACGACATGGATGAGCTTCACATGCTTTACATTGAGGGAAAGAAGCCCCAACGCAGAAGGTTCCGAATTGCGTGATTCCACTTACATGGCGTTCTGGAGAGGCAGTAACATAGGGACAATAGCAATGATAATCAGAGGTACCAGAGACTGGGGGTACAGGGAGGGACGGAAAGGATAGAAGCATTTGATATGTTGATTATGGGGCTGGTTTCACAACTGTATATATTTATCAAAACCCATGAGACCATAATACATCTGTTAACGGACAAGTCTATGATCTCTAAACTGTATCTTAATAAGCCTGACTTAACAGTACTAGCAGTGAAAGCCAAAAAGATGAAAAAAATATTCCATTAGGAAGAAACTCCCTCAGGAGGTGGCTGAATGGCATCACTGACTCCATGGACATGAGTCTGAGTAGGCTCTGGGAGTTGGTGAAGGACAGGGAAGCCTGATGTGCTGCAGTCCCTGGCGTCACAAAGAGCTGGACACGACCGAGGGACTGAACTGAACTGAACTGAAGGCAGAACCTTAGTGGGGGAAGAAAAATTGAAATGCAAGTTCAGAAGGGAAGGATGTAAAATTCCAGATGCAAAGAACATTTTCACATGATTTTAAATGCTCGCTCACATATTTTTTTCTTTTCTTTTTTTTGTTCACACAGTTTTGAAAGGAAAATGATGAGTGTCAAATCACTGTGGTATGTACTCAATAAATACATTTAAGAGCGACATAACAGTTTTATTTTTAAATGTCAATGTTTGCAACACACTGGAAAGTATATGCTTTGCAACCATTAAACTTACTTTGACAAGTTTTAGCATCAATTTAAAAATGCGCAAGGAAATGCACAGTTTTAAAGAATCCTTTTAGGGAACTGCAAAGACTCCTGCTCCAGAAGACAGCTTCCCCAAACTCTGCCACAGATGGTTGGCAGGTGTGGCAAGATTGAGCCCCAAAGTCCCTTGGGCAGGCAGGCTGTCTGCCTTCAACCAAAAGCGACCTGCCTGTTCACTGAAATGCGCTTTTGCAGAGACTCCCATTGTCTCTGATGCAAGAAGGTAGAGGAGCCTGTAAGACACTGCGTTGGAGAGACCCCTGCGCCTCAATATAGGCGGAAACACAGAAAGACACCTACGGCACAAAGAACGGCAATGAGCCGCTGAGAGCAAACCCAGGGCCCAGCCGCTCACAGACAGACAGACGCCGTGAAGAAGTGCCTTTCAGTGGGGCCATGTGTGGCAATGACAATGAGTGAGACATGACAGCTTATTGATAATAGGCGTCATTACGGATGAATCTCCAAACGTTGATGTGGAGTGAGAAACATCAAGGTCATGGTTACACATACTGTGATACTATGTATGAAACATTTTAAAACATGCAAACCAAGATAATGAATTGTTTAGGAATAAATATCTGTGCAACTGTATTAGAACATGCGCAGGATTGACAAATAACCAAAATATAGACCGCCTGGTTCTCTCTAGAAAGAAAGGTTAAGGAATCAGGGAAGGATGCATAAGGGTTTCCAACTCTTCGTGTAATATATTTCTTTAAAAAATCTGAACCAAATATGGCAAAAGTTGCCTGAAGAAAACTGAGTAGCTGGGTTGCAAGTGTTACATTATATTACTATCTACGCTTCTCTGTGTTTAACGTATTTCCAATAGACACACAAAAATAAAGTATGTATTTGGTATCCTGAAACTTGGCAAGAGTTCTTTGTCATGATTTATACCAGATACAGAATCTTCAGGTCCGAAGAATCGGAAAGGGTGACTAAGCTTAGAGATTAAATATACACTTTATTACCTTTTTAGTTAGTTAATCACTGGAACCTAAATCCAGGGTCAGCCTGGATGTCCTCCTCAAGTTCCCAGAAACCCAAAGAACATCTGCTGCACGTGAGCAGGAAACGACTGAACACCACGTCGAGCACCAAGCCCTGACCTCTCTGTGCGTGCTGTGTGCTGCTGCCTCAGCCCGCCCTACTCTTCGCGGCCCTGTGGACTGGAGCCCCCTGGCTCCCCCATCCTTGGGGGTCTCCAGGCAAGGATCCTGGAGTGGGCTGCCACTCTTTCTCCAGGGGATCTTCCCGACGCAGGGACTGAACCCGCACCTCCTGCGTCTCCTGCACTGGCAGTTGGGTTCTCTACCACTAGCACCGCCTGGAAAGCCCATCTTTAATAAAGTAATTCTTTGATTCGTCAGACAAGAGTTAAATGACCACATGCTTTGCGGTGACTTGAACACCCACAGGTAGTCAAGACAGACGAGAGACAACGCTGGCCTCGTGGAGCTTTACAGTCAAGGGTGAGAAAGAGTGAGCAAAGGAAGAGAAGCGACGGTCTCAGAGATCAGTATCGTGAGTGATATGAAACGGGTAGTAGAGATTTCTTGTTGGGGGAAGGAGGGATAAGCTGAAGCCACTTAGGATACAACAGGCCTCTCTGAGGATGCAATGTTTGAACAAGGAACCTCAGTGCAAAGACTCGGAATAGAAGGTAGCAGCAGTCTTGACCAACAAGATGAGTGAGACTGAGGAAGCATAACGAAGTCGACGTGAGCTCTATAAGCCTAAAGAAATAAAGGACATGGCCTTGGGTAGTGATTTAAAAGTTTCACAGTTCTTTCTAAAAAGTTATTAATAAAACTAAAAATACGTTGCTTCCTATCCGGGAGCTCTTGAAAGTATCACACCTCAGTTCTCTAGCGTGACTTCTTACCTGCTGTTTCAGTAAAAGTAGTACGTTGACATTATCCTGAGATAAAGTAACACTGAAAATAAAATAACAAGGAATCCTCAAGGTATTTACTGAACAACACCAGTAAAAATCAACCTTTTCCTAACATATGTACCAAACACTTACAAAAGACAGCAGACGGTAAATATATTCTCGGGAACAGGTGCTATGGAATAAAGCAAGAAAACTCACGCAGGGATCGAAAAGGCAGGTGACTATGAACAGTAAAACAATATTACAGTAAGACATTAGACATCTGTATCATATTTCAGCACATGTGTTAACACTCAAACTTGTCTTGCAGCTATAATGTATTCTCCTGGGAATGGATATGGTGAACAGTGGATCTCTTCATTTCAACCAGAAAAAAAAAAAAAAAATCTAAAGTTGACTGACAGAGAGGCAAACTCTATTAGCTAATAGCTATATCCCAGATGGCCACCTTAGGGGCACTCAAAGCCCATCGTCTACGTCATCATCTAGTATACGAGGTAGATGATAACGGCTAGCACCATGAGGATCACAGGGACGGAAATAAGACAGAAAATGCTGGGCACAGTGAAACCTCCCCCGGTTGCAGTTCTGCTGAGGGAGGTAGAGAGTGAATGCTATTTCGTCACTCAGGCGTATCCGACTCTTTGTGATCCCACGGACTGTGGCCCACCAGCCTCCTCTGTCCACAGGGTTTCCCAGGCAAGAGTACTGGAGTGGGTAGCCGTTTCCTTCTCCAGGGGATCTTCCCTGCCCAGGGATCAACCTGCATCTGCTGCCTGGACAGGCGGATTCTCTGCCACTGAGCCACCGCGGAAGCCCACAGCAGTGGGACTGAAATTAGTGGGCGAAGACCAGACAAGCCTTCTGTAGCAAAACGGAAACACAGAGCCCATTCAGATCCTCTAATTCAGAAACGCAGAGGCCTAGGAAAGCCTGTAACATCCGGAAAGGCCTGCATGCGGTAATCAGAATCATTTTCCAAGTCTGAAAATTAAAAGCCATGAAAATACACTGTGGGTTAAAAGAGATTATATGAAGACAATTTCTTTGAATCATGGCTGTGTGAAAATGTATAAAACATCTTACCCATGAGGTTGGACAAAATTAAAATAGTTTCAAAAAATTACTAAAGTGGTAAATCATGAATTCTGAAGCCTGAGCTTGAATCCTGACTTTGCAGGATTAGCTGTGCAACCCCGGACAAGCTCCTTAACCTCTCTGGGTTTCATCTAGGAAATGGTTGTTGTGAGGATGAAATGAATAAAGAACATACATTTATTCATTTTTGCCATGGAGTAAATTTAGCCGTAACTCCACGTGCAGACGAGAGCTGACACAGCAGTCCTGCTTGGTCACCCTGCTTCCAAGGACGGCTCCTGGCTGGCCACCCCCAGCACTGAGTCATGCGTGGATCACTGTGTCAGAAACAGCTACGCAAGAGCACGCTTCATGGTGAACCCTTGCTTTCCTTCTGTGAGCCTGGAATTCTGGAACATGCCCCTCACAGAATGCCTCAGTAATCATCCCACAATAAAAAGCCTAGGTGCTGAGTCTCTGGCAAGCTTCCTTGGTTGACTACACTCCACACGTGATGTCACAACTTGCTGGAAGAAGTGAGCACATCCCGTGTGACTTCAGTGAGAATGGACCCACAGCAGCGTGCCCCTGGGGTGCCTGGGACCAAGCCCCGCACGCCTTTCCCTCTGCTGATTCTGCTTCCTGTTCTTTCACTGCAACAGATTCTAGCTGAAAGTACAGTCAGATGTTGAATTCCTCTAGTGAGTCACAAAGCCGGTGGTGGTCTTAGGGACCCATGAACATATTCAGAAATAGATTATTACAAGCAATTATCTTACCTTGGGTCTAAGTATGCTTAAGACATGTATTTTAATAAATCTGGAAGTCACATTCACGAAAAGTGACTGTTAGAGATAACACCTTGATGAAAACGAACACTGCGTCGGTTTCTTTTCAAAAATAATAGATACGATTAAAAAGGTGGAATTCAGTAGCATGTTCATTAAATTACACCAATATTTCTTGATAACATGCTTTTATGTCCCATGAAAATAAATATTTAGCTGTTAATCTTTCTAAATGATATTCAAGACAAGAACATTAAGATTTCAGAAACACTCAGACAGACCCTCCAAACAGCGACAGGGGACACAGCACGACAGGAATGCCAGGGTCGCGAGACGTGGCGACGGGCCCCTGAGTCTGCACATTTGCATCGTCTCTTACAAATAAGTGGTTAGCCTTTCCCACAACTGAACAAATCCAATATTCTGCCCAATATATCTAATGTTCTGTCTAAAAAAATAAGTATCTGGAAAAGAGAATTTAGCAAGAAGAGCTCGAGAGAAAAAGTACTTAATAATTCATGAAGACTTTCTGTTTTTGGATAGTCAGATCAATTCCCGCTCTGGAAAAGACGGTAAGTAAGACACAAAACAAGACGACCCTAGAGGCGCTGAGTTAAAAAGACAGTGGGGACAGGCCTCACTCCTAAGGCAGCTCAAACTCAGTGAGGCTGCGCACCCCAAGGGCACTTCTGCTCTGAGCTCTGGTTTGGTGGCTTCACTGGAGAAGAGGCCAGGAGACAAGATTCAGGGCTGGCACAGCACGGATCATCTCACAGGATAACTTTCCCACATTAAGCTTATCTCCAAAAGGTAACGTGAAAGTTCCCTTAAGCAAAGAAGAAAAAGAACGAGTTTTTCAAAAATGATAAGCTATCTCTTAAAAGTTATGGCTACTGATTGCCCTTATATAGACCGGTAGCCTGAATCTAAGCAAACCTTGCTTAGGAACAAAAATTTCAATCTATGGATTTATTTTAATGTGGTCCTATGCTGACAGTACACATACACACACACACGTCTTAGGCAAAATATTAGCAAACTGAATATAACAGTGTATCAAAAAACAGTATCATGACCAAATTGTGTTTACATTAATACACACACACACATATGAGCCATTAAGCATGTTAACAGATTAAAGGGGAAAAAAAAAATCTCCTCAATAGATAAGGAAAAAGCATGTAATAAAATTTAATGCCCATTCTTGACAGAAACTCTTGTACTAAACTAGAGAGAAACTTCTTTAATCTGACACAGGATATAATTATAAAACATCTATAGCTAGGTATGATCAAAATAAATGATAAAAAGGTGTAGTCTCTCTCCCTGAGTTTGGGAACAAGACACGATCACTACTGGAAGTACTAGCTAGCTCAGCAAGTCCAGAAAAAGAAATTAAAGACACGAGACTGGAAAGGAGCAAAATGTTTCTATTTTTCACTGGTATCAGAATCTTCTCAGAAATACCTTCAAAAACCTACAGGTATACTTAACAAGGTTGCTGGTTATAAGATCTATATATAAAAGTCAATTACATTTCTATTTAATTGTTTCGATAAGCAGTTTAAAAAATAATTTCCAAAAGATACCATTTTAATAGCAACAAAAACTATAAAATATCATATTATAAACTCCAAATTTGCTAAGACTAAGTCTTAACTGTCCTCACCAGAAAAAGGAATGATCCTTAAGTGACCGGACAGAGGGATGAACTGATGCTACAGAGGCAGTCATATCACGATATGTAAATGAATCACATCAACACACGTGCACTTCAAACGGACATAACATCATGTCAATGATATCTTAATCTAAAAACCTGTAAGCATGTAGGGATAAATCCAACACACGCACAGGAACCCTGTGTGCAATACAGAGCCGCGACTGGAAGCGCCAGCTCTGCATCTCAGCCTCCGTGGCTCAGCGGGTAAAGAACCCGCCTGCGATGTGGGAGACCTGGGATCAGTCCCTGGCTCGGGAAGATCCCCCGGAGGAGGGCGTGGCAGCCCACTCCAGCATTCTTCTTGGGGCTTCCCTTGTAGCTCAGTTGGTAAAAAATCTGCCTGCAATGCAAGAGATCTGGGTTCAATCCCTGGCTCAGGAAGATCCCCCGGAGGAGGGTGCGGCAGCCCACTCCAGCATTCTTGCCTGGAGAATCCCATGGACAGAGGAGCCTGGAGGGCTACAGTTCATGAGGTCGCAAGAGTCGGATACGACTTAGCAACTAAACCTCCTCCTCTGCCATTTACTAGCTGTAGGATCTTGGGCAAGTCAATTAACTGCTATGTGCTTCAGTCTCCTGTGTAAAATATCAGACATCACTAGGACCACCTCATGAGGCTGGTGGGAAGACCGAACACCAAGTAACAGAATGAGGCCCGGCACGCAGGGAGCCCCTGGAGTGCTCCGTACGGTGAGAACGTCAGGACTACAATGATGATACCAGCAGCAGGATGGTGCACAAAAGTGCACACGCTTTCTGAAGGCTTTTCAGAATACTTAATTAAATGGGAAATATGCCATATTCATGGATAGGAAGACAATATTGTTAAGACATCAATTCTCCAGAAAATCTCTAGACTCAATGCAATGCTAATTAAAATATGAACAGGGTTTTTGATGCTCAATAAGCCAGTTCTGGAACTTAAATCAAAGAGCTCATAACCACTACACCACTGAAGAAGAGAAGTAAGGAGGGAGACTCGCCCCACAGACTGTAAGACTTTATGAGGACAGTGCGGTATTGGTGCTGGGATAGGTTAAGTGACCAAAGAAACGTGATAGAAAATCCATGAACAAAGGCAGTGTGCAGAGCTGCAGAGAGAGGAAGGCACAGTCAATAAAGAGAGCTAAAAATATTGGTTATCCATAAAGAAAAAAGAAATTCGGTTCTCACACACTTAAGCCATACTCAAAAACCAACTTTAGAAACTTCCCTGGTGATCCAGTGCTTAAGATCCTGCCTTGCAATGCAGGCGATATGGGTGCCAGCCTCGGCTGGGGAACTAAAATCCCACCTGCCACGGGCAACTGAAAGAACCTGCACGTCACGACTAGAGAGCCCACGCGCTGCAGTGAGAGGCCCCACGCGAGACGGCGACGCCGCCCCGTGCCACACGACGCCCCGTGCCACACCGGAGACCCAGCGCAGCCAAGTAAACAGACATTTAGAAATCAGCCCTAGAAGAATTAAGGGCTTAATTTTCAAGAGCAAAACTTTAAAAACTGTGACGAAAACAGGAGTATTTTTCTGAACTTGAGATAAGGAAGGGTTTCTTAAATGAGACAGTATCACTCTACTACCAAAACAATTCACAAATTTAACCAAATTAAATTTGATTTATATTTCAAAAGGCATACCTGAAGAAAGTGAAAAGACAAGCCACAAACTGGGAGAAAATATTTGTGAACTGACAACATATATGTATCAAGAACATATATTTAAAAAACGTTCAAATCAATAGAAAATGCAAGAGAAAAAAACGTGGGTGAAAACCACGGATATATCTATAATATACAGATATGTAACAAACATGAGGCAAGCTGATAGCTGAATCATTACTAAATCAAGCCCACAGTGAGTTATCACACCTAAGAAGTGCGACAATGCCAAGGGCTGGAGAAGACGCAGGTCAATAGACTCTCTCACACACTAAAGACGGGAGTGTAAGTTAACACAAATGGTTTGGAAGTATCTTTTGGTATTATAGTATTTTGGCACTAAGTAAATATTTGTATACCTTATAACCTAAGTCCATATCAAATAGAAACACCTGCACACAGCTACCAAGAGTGATGATATAAGGTTGTTCGTACAGTACCAACAGTAAAGGCAAAAATAGACAGAACTATTTTTTGTGGCGATTACTAAACGCCCACCAACAGGAAAATAGATAAATTATGATAAATTCATACAGTGGGATGTTAAATATACTTAAAATGAGCATAACTATACACCAAACAGGAATAAATATTAGAAATGTATTATGAGTGAAGAAAAACCAAGGCACAAAACACCTAAATTTGACACTCTTTTTTAAGATAGTTTTAAGATTTTATTTTCTGGGGCTCCAAAATCACTGTGGATGGTGACTGCAGCCATGAAATTAAAAGACATTCGCTCCTTGGAAGAAAAGCTATGACAAACCTAGACAGTGTATTAAAAAGCAGAGACATGACTTTGCCAACAAAGTTCTGTCTAATCAAAGCTTTGGTTTTTCCAGTAGACATGTATGGATGTAAAAGCTGGACCATAAAGAAGGCTGAGCGCCGAAGAATTGATGCTTTTGAATTGTGGTTCTTCGAGAGAAGAAGTCTTCTAGAGAAGACTCCTGAGAATCCCTTGGACTGCAAGGAGATCCAACCAGTCCATCCTAAAGGAAATCAACCCTGAATATTCATTGGAAGGACTGATGCTGAAGCTCCGATACTCTCGCCACCTGATGCAAAGAGTCAATTCATTGGAAAAGTCTCTGATGCAGGAAAGATTGAAGGCCAAAAGGAGAAGAAGGCGACAGAGGATGAGATGGCCAGATGGCATCACTGACTCAATGGACATGAGTCTGAAGAAACTCCGGGAGACAGTGAAGGACAGGGAAGCCTGGCGTGCTGCAGTCCAGGGGGTCGCAAAGAGTCGGACATGACTGAGCGGCTGACGGACAAGGTGAGGAAAATTTAGCATTCGGGAAATACACAGGCGTGTGTGCTTATACATGTGTGTATGTATTCTTAAGGCAGAGTAGCAAACACTCGACTCTGGACGGCAGCTCTCAAGCAAGGGAAGCAGGAAGCCGGGCTGCAGGAGTGCACGGTGTATGTGGGCTCATGATGATGTTTTAGCTCTTGGGCTGCATGTACTCATTTTATCCCTAATCACACCATTTTTAATGAATAAAAATTTATCCATGTGTGGAAAAATTGTAAAGAGCTACACACATTTACAAACTTACATCTTTACATATTTAAACTAGTTTTAGTTTAAATTAGCAGCATAGTAGTGTATGAAAATCCCATGGACGGAGGAGCCTGGTGGGCTGCAGTCCATGGGGTCGCTAAGAGCCAGACAGGACTGAGCGACTTCACTTTCACTTTTCGCTTTCATGCACTGGAGAAAGAAATGGCAACCCACTCCAGTGTTCCTGCCTGGAGAATCCCAGGGACGGGGGAGCCTGGTGGGCTGCCGTCTATGGGGTCGCACAGAGTCGGACACGACTGAGGCGACTCAGCAGCAGCAGCAGCAGTGTATGAAAACTGTTACTTTGCCACTTTGGAATAATTTGCTGTGACACTTAACTTACGCAACCTGTTGGAAAGACTAGCATGTCAGCACTAGCTAACCGAGGAAGGAAAACAGAGTCTACCGCTCCCATAAAGCCAGTGTGTAGACGCTAATTTACTGATACACTGTTCTCCTGGTGCTAAGTGAGTGAAAATGCCAGCTGCAAAGAACCGAAAGCTTCCAGTTGAGGAAATCCAGCCGCAGACACACACACCGACTGGATGCAGACAGAGAGTAAAGGCCCGACCTGTAATACATATGCTGCACCCTGAACGTCTGCATTCTCCCGAATGCCTGTGCTGAGATCGCGCCTGCAGAGCACTGCTCCTAGGAGGTGGGGGCTATGGGAGGTGATCAGGTCGTGAGGGTGGAGCCTCAAGACCGGGACTCCTGCCCCACAGATGGGAGCCCAGAGAGCCCCCTGCCTCTCCCACCGCGTCAGGACACACTGAGAAGACATCCGTCTGCGGATCACGGAGCAGGCCCCCACCAGACACGAGTCCGCCAGCACCTAGACCTTGGGCTTCCCAGTCTCCTGAAGCACGAGAAATAAATCTCTGTTGGTTAAGCCGCCCAGTCCGCGATCCTCTGTGCTGCGTGCGCGCTCAGTCACTTAACTGTGTCCGGCACTTTGATACCCCATGGACTGCAGCCCCGCCAGGCTCCTCTGTCCATGGGATTCTCCAGGCAAGAACACTAGAGTGGGCTGCCATTTCCTCCTCCAGGGGAATCTTCCTGACCCAGGGATTGCACCTGGGTCTCTTGAGTCTCCTGCGTTGGCAGGCAGACTCTACCCCTGCGCCACCTGGGAAGGCCCCGTGGTCTTCTGAGACGTCACGGCAACAGAGGGCACGCTGTGCTAGGGCAATTCCCAACCCGGTGATCGAACCTGGGTCTCCTGCATTGCAGGCAGACGCTTTACCATCTGAGAGCCTGTACCAAGGGTTCTTACAGAATCTTTTAATTGGTAAAAATCTATAACCCTATAAGGAACTAGGCTTCTCAAGAATTAACAAAATTGTGATGCAATTTCCTTATATAAGAGGCACAGTATTTAATCCAGATTCGACTGCCCTTGGATAATACCAATGTTCACAAGCTCTGAGGAGAGAATGAAGCATTATACAGCATCACCATAGGATTAGTGACAATGAAAAAGCAGAATTCCACACACAGAGTTTCCAAACAGTAGATATATTTGCTTTTTGGTAGATCAGAGGCATCTTACAGTATAGCATATTAACTATATTGAGGGAAAAAATTAAAGCATTAAGATTTAAACATTAAGCACTAAATTCTATCGTGTAAAAGAATTTGAAAAGTAATAGAAATCCTGCAGAAACAGTGTTCAAATTGCCTAAAACAGGGAAGACAGATTAGCAATTGTTCAAAAATAATATAAATACTTCAACAGGCAAAAAATCACAACACCCTATTAGTATGCTTAAGGGACACTACCCATATTCTCTACATAAATTCAGATTTTGGACACATCAAAGTCTCTAAAAGAGAAAGCCCTTTGACATTCCAGATATACATCAAAAGACACCGTATTTTAAAAAAATGTGAAGTCAAGCATCAAATAGGTAAAGACTTTCTGTACTTAAATAAGAAAGGATTAGTACGAAGAATATATAAAGAACCCCTACAGATTAAAAGAGACAGCTCAATATTCACATGTGGGCCAGCAATATAAACAGGCGACTGAGAGAGCAGGCTGGCAGACACGACGCTGAACTTGAACTTGACTGCAATCAGGGAAACCACAAGGGTAAGAAAATTCCAGTGCACACTCGGCAGCTTGGCCAGAACTAAAGAGTTGGGTGACGAGCGTTGATGGGGCTGTGGACAGAAAGGAATTCTGATGCTCGAGTGAGAGGGAGCGTGAGAGGCCGCTCAGGAAGCAAGTCAGGCTGCAGGTCCGCACGCCTGTGGCCCGACCGTTTCGTTCCCACGTACGTGCGTGCTAACGATCGCTGCCACATGTGGACAGGAAGACACCCGCGGGAAGACCCACTGCAGCGCATCTGTGACAACGGCTGATGAGTCCGTCAGCAGGAGGACGGATCCATAAGTCACAGGGCACTTGTACAATAGCAAAAAAAAGTGCTCTGGGGGAAAGTTTCTTCTCCCCATCTACTTCCACGCTGAGGGCCCTCTTTTGGAGTAACGCTCCCAGGCTCTCTCCACCTCCTCACTCATCGCTCCTGGAGAAACGACTTATCTAATTGGCACTCCCCTTCTTCTGTCTGTAAGAAGCTCCTGACTGCGAGGCAGGGGGCGTGCACACAGTACTCTGCTCCCCAGAGCCACGGGGGTGCCAGGCGAACTGCACAGCCTGCGATTAGAAGGGAGAGCATATTTAATACTGGCTGCACTCCAGCAAGCCAATCCCTCGCACAGAGCTGTCTCACACGTGCAGAGCTGATATATGTATTTACTGCCCTCCATCACTCACATCTATTTCCCGATTTCTTCTAGATGGCAAAAGAGAGTTCCAGTTATTCTGCCTTCTCAGGCTTCAACAGAATACTACACAGCGAGAAAAAACACACGAGAGCTATCAAGGGGGCTGAGTCTTTAAAATATAGTAAGAGAAAAGGCAATTTGCATTTATGCCAGCCTGAGAGATTAAAAAAAAAAACACAATGCTACACATTATTTAAAATACATAAATCTGTATCATAAAATATAAAGACACACATGAATGATTTTAAAAAATCAGGAATAGTGATTATCACTGGGGCAGAGGAGGGGAAATGCAACCAGGCAGGGTTAACCAAGGGGCTTCTCGACCATGTTTGGAATGGAATGGTTCGTTTCTCAGTTTGGGAGGAAAATATACAGAGATCTTGTTTTCAGCCTCAAGTATTTCAGACACAGACACACACTCGTGCGCGTGAGCACACTTACATGCCACAGACACTTATAGAGTTGGAGAAGCTGCGAGAACTGCCTGAAGGCGCCTGCCCTGCCGTCAGGCGGGCCAGCTCTTCCCCAGACCCCCTGGAACCAAGCCAGTGGGAAGAAGGATTGCCCTTCTGGAGACGGATATCAAATGGAGCGCTGGCTTCTGCAGTGTTACTCTAAACAGGAGGAAAATCTATTAGACCACAGAATCAGTGAGAGTCAGAAAGGATAAAGCAAGCCAGGGTCCAAGGAGTGGAATTGCTGGCAGCAAACCATGGAAAGCTCTCTAGAGTTTACTTTTGCCAGAATGAAACCTAGACCATCATCTTAAAAATATAAAAAAAGTAACAAAATCTTTGTATTATCTCTGAAGGAAGAGTCGGTAACTACTCCAAGCAACGCATTTCAGTGTCATATAAATCACTAGGATGTTAAGTTCAGTGGAAATTTTCAGTCAGTGTATTATGACTGCATATGGTCTGAGGCTGCACAGAAAGGAGATAATCTGTATTATTTCCTGATCCCTTGGCTAAACGAGACCCTCTGAATCGCCATAATAACGGAACAGAGTCTGCAGATCTGTGCTACTTCACTGAAGAGAATGCATCTTCTTTTTTAAAACTTTCATATATTTTATTAAGTTGTTAATTATTAACAACTTCCTTCCTCCAGAAAAGAGGTATTCAAATGATAAACTCTTTTTGGCCTGATGCACAAGCTGGCCTCAAAATCATTTTTTCTTGTCTTTTGTCTCCAATGAAGAGGAACTAATTAATGAAGAACGTGCTAACGTTACAAATGACTGACGTTTAGACGAGGTATTCAGTCCTTACTGCACGCTACGATTTGTAGCCTGGGGATAAATCAGATGTTGGAAGGTAAATAAGAGGTAGGTGATCACCGATCGAAATAACAGATACAATGCAGGCAGCTGCTTTCCAGGGAAAGCTGGCCACACTTGCTGCTGCACCCAACTGTAAGTGCCCAGTAGCCTCATCAGGTTCTCATGCCCAGCACGGATTCAGAAAGAACCTGCCGAACTGTATTTACCTGGTAATTAAAAGAAACACAGGAAGACGGTGAAGATCCAGGAAAGGAATACTACACACAAGCAGGATGCCTTCACATCCGGGGATGCTCAGAAACCGGAATGTCCTGAGGGCTCCAACGTCTTTCTCTAACCCGTGTCTCCCTGTTTACAACATACAGAGACAAGAGTAGGCAGCACGCAGAGACGGAGAGAACCAGCGTGCGGAGACCAGGGAGGCCGTGGGTGGAGGGAACCGGGAGACTGGGGCTGATATATGTGCACTGAACATGCAACAGGAGGCGGGCGGGAGCCCGCTGCACAGCTCAGGGGACTCCGCCCGGGGCTCTGGGCTGACCTGCGTGCGGAGGGAACCCAGAGCAGAGGGGGCACATGGACACGTGTAGCTGGTTCACTCTGCTGTAAATGCAACCGCACGCCAACAAAAATTAATTAAACAAAGATACCTTTCAAATTTCACTGCAGACTTGCCTCTTGCTCACTGCAGCCCTGCCACTCCGGTCTTGTATTTCTCAATCCTGCCAAGCTGAGCCCCCCCTCAGGGCCTTTGTGACTGCTTTCCTCTGTCAGGGTGGTCTTCTCTCAGACGGCAATCAGCTTTCCATCGTTTAGGTCTTATTCTGACGTGAGCCCCCAGAGGCCTCCCCTCGCCTCCCTGTCCCCGCTGTCAGTGAGCTGCTCTTCCCCTGACTCGCTTTCGCTTTCCCCGCGGCGCCTGAGGGAGCTCGCTTGTGTCCGCCGTCAGTCTGCCTGCTTACGACGGACCACGGACCGTGAACTCCTGGAGGGCAGGGACTTCCCTGCTTTGCTCACAGCTCTGGCCTGGGACCCAGAAAGGCATCAGGTGCACAGCAGGTGCTCAGGGACCCTTTAATGGAGGAGCTAATGAGAGTATGCCTGCTCAGTACAAAACCCCTCAATGTCAAGGGTTTCTCAAAGAATGTAACATACATATTCCCTAGTTTACCAAAGTCAAAGTCCTGACGCTGAGCCTACTTAAAGGTGGGGGAGGGCAGCAAACAAGGGAGCACTGAGAGGAAGATCAGAAGGGGGCGGAGCCTGCCGCACCGGGAGGGCCCCCGCGTCACGCACTTGTGATCACACTGATCCGGTCTTCAAAACCAAAAGCAAATCCATCCACTATTTTCACAGTCAGCACTGATTTCGTTGTATTCTGTCACTATAGCTATCAACATTATTTTCTATCCAAATTGCCTTGTACTTTTCTAGCAATGATATGAACTATCTCAGTTAAGTTCAGTGCAGTCGCTCAGTCGTGTCTGACTCTTTGCGACCCCATGAATCGCAGCACGCCAGGCCTCCCTGTCCATCACCAACTCCCGGAGTTCACCCAGACTCACGTCCATTGGGTCAGTGATGCCATCCAGCCATCTCATCCTCTGTCGTCCCCTTCTCCTCCTGCCCCCAATCCCTCCCAGCATCAGGCTCTTTTCAAATGAGTCAACTCTTAGCATGAGGTGGTCAAAGTACTGGAGTTTCAGCTTTAGAATCATTCCTTCCAGAGAAATCCCAGGGTTGATCTCCTTCAGAATGGACTGGTTGGATCTCCTTGCAGTCCAAGGAACTCTCAAGAGTCTTCTCCAACACCACAGTTCAAAAGCATCAATTCTTCGGTGCTCAGCTTTCTTCACAGTCCAACTCTCACATCCATACACGACCACTGGAAAAACCATAGCCTTGGCTAGATGGACCTTAGTCGGCAAAGTAATGTCTCTGCTTTTGAATATACTATCTAGGTTGGTCATAACTTCTCTTCCAAGGAGTAAACGTCTTTTAATTTCATGGCTGCAGTCGCCATCTGCAGTGATTCTGGAGCCCCCAAAAATAAAGTCTGACACTGTTTCCTCTGTTTTCCCATCTATTTCCCATGAAGTAATGGGACCGGATGCCATGATCTTCGTTTTCTGAATGTTGAGCTTTAAGCCAACTTTTTCACTCTCTGCTTTCACTTTCATCAAAAGGCTTTTTAGTTCCTCTTCACTTTCTGCCATAAGGGTGGTGTCATCTGCATATCTGAGGTGACTGATATTTGTCCCAGCAATCTTGATTCCAGCTTGTGCTTCTTCCAGTCCAGCGTTTCTCATGATGGACTATGCATAGAAGTTAAATAAGCAGGGTGACAATATACAGCATTGACGGACTCCTTTTCCTATTTGGAACCAGTCTGTTGTTCCATGTCCAGTTCTAACTGCTGCTTCCTGACCTGCATACAGGTTTCTCAAGAGGCAGGTCAGGTGGTCTGATGTTCCCATCTCTTTCAGAATTTTCCACAGTTTATTGTGATCCACACAGTCAAAGGCTTTGGCATAGTCAATAAAGCAGAAGTAGATGTTTTTCTGGAACTCCCTTGCTTTTTCAATGATCCAGCGGATGTTGGCAATTTGATCTCTGGTTCCTCTGCCTTTTCTAAAACCAGCTTGAACATCTGGAAGTTCACTGTTCACGTATTGCTGAAGCCTGGCTCGGAGAATTTTGAGCACTACTTTACTAGCGAGTGAGATGAGTGCAATTGTGTGGTAGCTTGAGCATTCTTTGGCATTGCCTTTCTTTGGGATTGGAATGAAAACTGACCTTTTCCAGTCCTGTGGCCACTGCTGAGTTTTCCAAATTTGCTGGCATATTGAGTGCAGCACTTTCAAAGCATCATCTTTCAGGATTTAAAACAGCTCCACTGGAATTCCATCACCTCCACTAGCTTTGTTCGTAGTGATGCTTTCTAAGGCCCACTTGACTTCACATTCCAGGATGTCTGGCTCTAGGTGAGTGATCACACCATCGTGATTATCTTGGTCGTGAAGATCTTTTTTGTACAGTTCTTCTGTGTATTCTTGCCACCTCTTCTTAATATCTTCTGCTTCTGTTAGGTCCAGACCATTTCTGTCCTTTATCGAGCCCATCTTTGCATGAAATGTTCCCTTGGTATCTCTCATTTTCTTGAAGAGATCTCTAGTCTTTCCCATTCTGTTGTTTTCCTCTATTTCTTTGCATTGATCACTGAAGAAGGCTTTCTTATCTCTCCTTGCTATTCTTTGGAACTCCGCATTCAGATGCTTCTATCTTTCCTTTTCTCCTTTGCTTTTCACCTCTCTTCTTTTCACAACTATTCGTAAGGCCTCCCCAGACAGCCATTTTGCTTTTTTGCATTTCTTTTCCATGGGGAGGGTCTTGATCCCTGTCTCCTGTACAATGTCACAAACCTCATTCCATAGTTCATCAGGCACTCTATCTATCAGATCTAGGCCCTTAAATCTATTTCTCACTTCCACTGTATAATCATAAGGGATTTGATTTAGGTCATAGCTCAATGGTCTAGTGGTTTTCCCTACTTTCTTCAGTTTCAATCTGAATTTGGCAATAAGGAGTTCATGATCTGAGCCACAGTCAGCTCCCGGTCTTGTTTTTGCTGACTGTACAGAGCTTCTCCATCTTTGGCTGCAAAGAATATAATCAATCTGATTTTGGTGTTGACCATCTGGTGATGTCCATGTGTAGAGTCTTCTCTTGTGCTGCTGGAAGAGCATGTTTGCTGTGACCAGTGTGTTTTCTTGGCAAAATTCTATTAGTCTTTGCCCTTGTCGCAGGCATTCTTGGAGTCTAAGAATCAGTAAGAGTTGAAAGGCAATATGAACACAGTATGGAATAAAATGCTTCTAAGATACGATTCCTTCTCTCAGCCAGGAAAAGGAGACACAACACTCTAGGTCATTATTTGGCGTAAAAGCCCCAAGAACGATATATCTGTGTTACAAGTGAATCTGGCTGTCTTACGTGTCGACTAGAATCCGAATAACTGTGCTTGACTGAATACACACTTAAAGGAAAAAGCTATCCCCTAAAAAATAAATTCAAGAATCATTCAAACACAGTTTTACTGGCACAGTTTTGGAATCTATCACGAGGTATTCCAAGCTGAATTTAAACCTCCTCATTTTTCAAGCTGACCTGTTACCACTAATAGGTTTTAAAATGATGAACAGCCACAGAACCATAAAAATAAATTCCGTTTTATAAAACTGAAGATCATTTTATCTGAAATGAAGTTTCATTTTTTAAAAACATCATGCATTTGGGAAAAAAAGTCATATACTCCTGGAAGCAATGGTCATTTTCCATGAAAGAAAACGTTATTGGGATACAGCAGTAGCACAGAAGTGAAATATATACTGTGAGGGAGAAGCTGATTTGCTGTTTGGCAAATACAGGGCTTGTTTCCATACAGTGGGCAGGAGAGAAGGCAAGAGGAGACGCCAGGATGACATTCAGGGAATTAGGAGAGACAAAACAGAACCATGGTATCAGAGGCAGGCTGATCATCACAAGTCATAATCTGCTTTTAAGACCCTTTCTACTGGTGTGTAGAACTTTCAGGTGCAGCAGGACTGCGGCTAAAGAAGCACCTTCCATGTGAAACAGACGACTGATGAGGCCCTCTGGCGCAGCACCCCGCGGTGACCTAAATGGCAGGGAGCCCGAGCAGAGGGGACACGGGCACACGTGCGCCCGGCTCACTTTGCTGTAGAGCAGAAACTAACACTGCATCGTGGAGCAACTAAGCCAAATCAGAAAACAAATAATAAAATAATTTTCAAAAGAAGCGTCTCAAACCACATCTCCTATCTGTACACAGTAGGACGAAAACTCAGAGATGATGGTTGGATGGCATTACTGACTCAGTGGGCATGAGTTTGACAAGCTCCGGGAGATAGTGAAGGACAGAGAAGCCTGGTGTGCTGCCATCCATGGAGCTGCAAAGAGCCGGACACAGCCTAGGGACTGCACAGCAACAGGACGGAAACTCAGGGGCTAATGGGGCAAGAGGTATGGTTCCCAGTGGAATCCTTTGTGGGGTGGGAGAGTTTTCAAGGTCACACGCAAGTTTGATGACTTGCTACTTTTTGCTTTGTTCTTTGGTCAAAGTCAGAAGGTCAGCTCAACTTCAAAGAGACAGAAATAAACTTCCAGATGGTCACAGAGCCAAGGTGCTCTGCAAAGGCCAGAGCCGACAGTTGGGGGGGAGGAGTGGCTGTGGCCATCCGTGCCGACGACAGGCCCCTGCGACCTGGGAGTGCGTGTGGTCAGGCTCCAGGGAGGTGGGTTTCTAAGTAATGCGGTTTAGTGGATCCGTGAGCTGTCTGCTGACTCCCTGTGTTTGATGTGAGAGGTTGACTATCATGACTACAGAAATTACCATCCTCCTGCGTGCACACAGGGCGTGAGACTTGCATGACACACAGACGGTTGTGCAAGGTGGGGTGAGGGGTCTGGTCTCCATCCCGAAGCACCAATGAGAGACAGCTCACACACAGGAAGAGCAATACCAGGCAGGCAGCATGAGCGGCAGGCAACAGGGAGGCCTGGAAGCGCGGGGGAAAGGACCCGGTCATGAGGACTGGGCCAACCAGGACACGGGACAGAGGAGGGGGACCCGATCGCATCCCGAGGGAGCAGCCAGGCTCACAGAGCAGGGAGGGGGCACCCCAGAAAGGGGCGACCCTGCACGCCCAGGCAAGAACAGCAGGATGGGTTCAGGTAACGAGCTCATCATAAAGGAGGGGAGAGCAGGGGAGCAGGGCCAGGGGCAGCCAGCCGACCTGAAGGCTGAGTGAGAGCCTGGCCTCCCGGTGCTGGAGGGGAGAGCAAAGAGGGGCCAGCACACTACTGGCAGGAAAGCGGCCTGGGCAGCCCCCAGGGAGAGCAGGGTGGAGGGTCTTCACGGAACTAAAACTCACCCCTCGGGGGCACACATCCGGGAAAAATGAAGGCAACAATCTGAAAAGCTACACGTGCCCCGATGTTCACAGCAGCGCTATTTACGATAGCCGGGGCACGGAAGCAAGCTGCCTGTCTAGAGGTGAATGGATAAAGAAGGCGCGGTGTGTGTACACACACGCACACACAACGGAATGTCACTCAGCCGCACGCACAAAGAATGAAACGCAGATGGACCTAGAGAGCATGAGGCTGAGTGCAGTCAGTCAGAGAAAGACAGACACACACTGTAGGGGTCACTTACATGTGGGCTCAAAACAGTAACACAAATGAAGACACACGCAAAGCAGACACACTCACAGACCCCGAACTGCTACCACAGGGAAGCGGGGACGGGACTGATGAGCTGCTGTGTGCAACATAGGTGACCACATATAGACTGCTGTGCATAAAACAGGGAAGCAGCAAGGGGACGCTGCATAGCACAGGGAATCAGAGAAATTCTCTTGCAGCAACTTATAATGGAGTCTACTCTGCAAAAATACAGCATCACTATGCTGTATACCTGAAACTTATATAGTATTGCAAATCAACTACACTTCAATAAAAAGCAAAAAAGAAAAGAATGGGCCTTCAGCCTCCACGCTTCAGATGTGAGTCCTAGAGCCCTGCGCAGGGTGATGGGAAGACGGCTGACAGCAGACAGACCCTGAACTAGCAAAGGGACTTGGTGACCGGACGGATTTAGAACAAGGACAAAGAGGGAAAAATCAATGACTGTGAGAATGAATCTGAAGAAACTGTGGTGTCACTGACAGGAACAGTAAGAAAGAGCTGACTTGAGGACAAGGATAAAGACTTTCGATTTAAACATGATGAACTGAAGGCGACAATAAACAGCCTGAAACATCCTCAGCTGCGCACTAACCGCGTGACTCTGAGGACCCTCTGAGCTTAGTTTTCTCATCTGAAAACCAGGAGCAGCAACAACGCGTGACTCACTAAGTTACTGTGAGGACTGCATGAAGCAGCCCAATAATGCACTGGAAAAGCAGCATATTTTGGCCACTGTTATCGTCCATCTCATAGCTGACAAACCGCCCAATAAGTCTTTGTTGTTACGTGAACTTATGACTATCCAATGCCCCTCTCATCAGGATTTTTTGTTTTTTTTTCCAGTACAGCTTACATGAGCCAAAACACCTCTATTCTACTTGCACTCTGTGTAAGATTTCCAGAGCATTTGAGTCTGGGCAACTCACAACCTGAAGAGGTCTTCAAATCTATGACAAATTCACCACTACAGACCATTAAACCTAGTATGTCAGCTGATCCATCCGGGTTAGATGTGAATATTTTGATGGCTATGGGTTTCCCTAAGAAGCAGCAGGTTGACAAGCGGGCTTCTTTACACTGAAAAAAATTGAAAGAAAAGTATTGTATATGGTCTAATAATAATTGGCAACATCCTAAAGATCCTGTTGAGATGAAAGTTTCTGTCTTTGCTTTGTTGGGGGTATAAGAAAATAAGATTAAAGAGAGTGAGAGTCTGTAGTAATGATGCAGCCATGAAGGATACATTCAGTTCAGGTCAGTTCAGTCGCTCAGTTGTGTTCGACTCTCTGCGACCCCATGAATCGCAGCACGCCAGGCCTCCCTGTCCATCACCAACCCCTGGAGTCCACTCAGACTCACATCCATCGAGTCCGTGATGCCATCCAGCCATCTCATCCTCTGTTGTCCCCTTCTCCTCCTGCCCCCAATCCCTCCCAGCATCAGAGTCTTTTCCAATGAGTCAACTCTTCGCATGAGGTGGCCAAAGTACTGGAGCTTCAGCTTTAGCATCATTCCTTCCAAAGAAATCCCAGGGCTGATCTCCTTCAGAATGGACTGGTTGGATCTCCTTGCTGTCCAAGGGACTCTCAAGAGTCTTCTCCAACACCACAGTTCAAAAGCATCAAATCTTCGGCACTCAGCCTTCTTCACAGTCCAACTCTCACATCCATACATGACCACAGCAAAAACCATAGCCTTGACTAGACGGACCTTAGTCGGCAAAGTAATGTCTCTGCTTTTGAATATGCTATCTAGGTTGGTCATAACTTTTCTTCCAAGGAGTAAGCGTCTTTTAATTTCATGGCTGCAGTCACCATCTGCAGTGATTTTGGAGCCCGAAAAAACAAACTCTGACACTGTTTCCACTGTTTCCCCATCTATTTCCCATGAAGTGATGGGACCAGATGCCATGATCTTCGTTTGAATGTTGAGCTTTAAGCCAACTTTTTCACTCTCCTCTTTCTCTTTCATCAAGAGGCTCTTTAGTTCCTCTTCACTTTCTGCCATAAGGGTGGTGTCATCTGCATATCTGAGGTGATCGATATTTCTCCCGACAATCTTGATTCCAGCTTGTGCTTCTTCCAGTCCAGCATTTCTCATGATGTCCTCTGCATATAAGTTAAATAAGCAGGGTGACAATATACAGCCTTGACGGACTCCTTTTCCTATTTGGAACCAGTCTGTTGTTCCATGTCCAGTTCTAACTGTTGCTTCCTGACCTGCATACAGATTTCTCAAGAAGCAGGTGAGGTGGTCTGGTATTCCCATCTCTTTCAGAATTGTCCACAGTTTATTGTGATCCACACAGTGAAAGGCTTTGGCATAGTCAATAAAGCAGAAATAGATGTTTTTCTGGAACTCTTTTGCTTTTTTCATGATCCAGCGGATGTTGGCAATTTGATCTCTGGTTCCTCTGCCTTTTCTAAAACCAGCTTGAACATCAGGGAGTTCACGGTTCACATATTGCTGAAGTCTCAATTGGAGCGAAGAATATATTAGCAGTAGGGAAACTGAGAGAAGATAAATTCCAAGTAAATCTGAGAATTTAACACTGTAGTTATTAGTAACGCTGGAGAGTGAAACACACACATTTATCCTGTACACAGTAAGAGCTTAATAAACATTTGTTAAATATTGCTGGATAAATTGATGCTGGTGCTTGAAGAAATTGATGATGAAATTGATGATGACTGATGAAACTGATGACCAGATTATCTGTCTGTCGTTTTGTTCACTGTGGCAATGACCTCACTATGCTATCCATTGTAACCGTTTTTAAAGAGTAATTAAACAAAAGGTATGGAAACAGAGAATCAAGGTATTTAAAGCTAGGAAAGAAACTGAGGCCCAGGGAGGTTAACTGACTTGCCTCAGTCAATTCCCCATAATGTGAGATCGGAGCCTGGACAGCTAATGGACAGCTCTGTGCACATCCCATCACCCTGTGATGGAGGAGAAAGAGTTGCAGAGAAACTCAAGCCAGTCAGTTTCATGATTTGTTTGAAGGTCTAACAAGAGGTTGAGATGAGTAGATGGATTCTGAGAAACACGCACTTCAATTATTGAAGCCGTAAAAGTTTCTCATTATGATGCTTAAACAATTCATGACGGTCTAAAATACAGCATTTTTTTTTTTTTTGCAGTATGAGGCTTTTATATTTTTTATCAAAAGATTTTATGACTAAATGTCAGAAATCACGGAATTTCAGAAAAAGGGTGTACCAGTTAGCTTGTTTAGGTTCATGAAAAGGGTTACAGCTGTAGATTATAGAGCTCTGTTTTTAACTGCAAAAATTTATGTGCTGTCTAGATCTTTATTCTATTGAAATTGAACCACAAAAGGCCCTTAAATAAAATGATTCCTTCGAAATCCATAAATTGCAGTAGAGCTGACTGATGAAGAGATTCAAAATCCCTTTCAAGGGTGCATGTGGGGAGAGGTCTAGAAGGGATGGGGCAGAGTCTCTTTTGCACAATGGGGATGCCTCCCTGTGTTTCCAGTCTGGAGCCAGACTGTCCAGGTCAAGGCCAAACTCTATCAGCTACGGTGATCTGACCCACGTGACTTGGCCCTGCTGTGCCTCGGTCTCCTCATCTGTAAAATGTCATAGGCTGGCGAGGACCACAGTCGAGACAGGCAGAGCACTGCGGGTGGTGCCTGAGGGCGGCAAGCGCTGTGTGCTGGCTCTAGGGTCACACCCAGGGCTGCGTGGCGTCCCGCACCAGCCCCGCCACCCGCCTCTGCCCTCGCTGCTCGCTGCAGGGTG
This sequence comes from Ovis canadensis, assembly GCF_042477335.2. Classification (NCBI taxonomy): domain Eukaryota; kingdom Metazoa; phylum Chordata; class Mammalia; order Artiodactyla; family Bovidae; genus Ovis; species Ovis canadensis. The sequence continues at coordinate 111,994,955 of NC_091251.1, forward strand.
CCCTTCCTTCCGGGAAGTCTTCAACCCTAACTCAGCTCCTGAATGCCTGGATGACCCTGGCTAGAATTATTCTTCTACAGCAGGCATCGTTTCCTACTTCCCCTTACGGTCACTCCCTGAAAGACGGTCCCCGTGTGACTTGCTCCTGTAGCCCCCAAGGTACCCTCCTCGGTGCCTCACACGTGGCACCCGGCAAGTATTGATATTTGTGGAGTGAACTAATACATCGGCAGAGCTGTCTTCTCCTGCCTTATCAACTGATAGCTGTTATTATCTCTTCTATTAAAAAGGAAAGGCAGGTCCCAAGAGGCCCAAACTGTTAAGCTGAGGCCAACATCGTAACTGTCTTTTGGAATAAAGCATAATTTATGAGATGCACAGCTAATTTAATTTCATGAAAACTCAGAGAATTTCTGGAACAAAATCAACACAGAATAAAACCTCAGGTTTGGAATGTAGCCAGGATGGTCACTGCCCAGAGTGGGCAGGGCGTACCATCATTACTGTCATCTCCTGATTACCCGCTGTGAGAGGTGGGGCCCTTTGAAGATGAATACCTATTTGTCTGTGGCAAATTATCCCCAAGTCAAAGTTCCTTAATGTTCTTCTGCTTCTTTCTCTCAGGCAGTCTAGATTAATAAACAGTGAGCACCACGATGGGACAAGAAGCCTATTGAACATGCAGCCACTCATTCGATCCTTCAAACAGCTCTGCCACGTCGATTCTCTTAACAACTATAAGGGAACAGAGGCACGGAGACACTAGACAACTTGCCCAAAGTTTCCTGTCGAGTTCAGCTCATCTGACTTCAGTCCACCTCCCCACGTTTACTGCCCTATACGGGGGAGAAAGGGGATCAGCGTGGAGTGTGTGGATTACTCAACCACTTGTGGGACAAAGGGCTCGGAGGATTCTTCAGGGGCACACCCAATCTGGTCTGGTTGGCCTGGGCAGGACGGTCCAACAATGCAAACTGCAATGAATTTCAGGGGTCAAAGGAACCCCGTGAACTCAGGCTAGATCCCCAAACTCCAGGAGATCCAAGTTGGTAGCAGAACAGTGGACTCTCTGAGCAATGGCAGCATGGAGGTGCCCAGCATGACACAGTTTCCTTAGAGCAAGAATCGGCCAGGAGCTGGAGTCCTGGCCGTCAAGACAGGAAGCTAGAAAAGGGAAGCTGGGGTTCGGGACAAGCCTCGGTGCTAATCAGGAAAACCTGAGAAGCTGGGTGTGCAGAGCTGGACACACACTGTGGGCGCGTTTGCACGGGGGCGCCAGGACCAATCCAGACAGAGGTTACTGTTGCCACATCTTACTCCCTTCTTCATCGTGCAGTGGAAGACAGCGGTAAGCCTCACGCCCGATCCCGTTGCTTCTCTGCTCAGAACACTTCAACGCCTTCCCATTAACCTCAGGGTCAACTCCAAGCTCCTCAGCACCTCACACGGCCCTTTATGACCTGGTGCGGCTCCTGTCTCTGGTCTCATCACTCTCCATTTATCCTTCCGGCCCCACCCAGCCAGGCAAACAAGGACAGCTGACGATTCCGGTTATTCAGAGGACCGAGCTCTGCTACTCAGCTCCGCAGATACGCTCAGCTTAGAGCACACGCTATCCCTGTCTGGCTATATTTCCATCTTTCAGGTCTCCCATCGGCCATCACTTCCTCTGGAGTCGGCCTTGCTTTCCATTTCCGGCCTGCATCCAGCAGCCTTCCTGGATACTCCCACAATGCTCTGCAGTCATCCTTCAGGATTAACCATCCTGGATTCTAATCACCCACCTCCCCAACTAGACGCTAAGCTCCTAGAAGGCAGGGCGGTGTCAGTCTTCTCTGCTTTTACACATCCCCAGCGTCTGCAAGGCAGACAAACATTTGTTTCCAAGTCAAAGGTAGAATCCTGAGGACAGAGGAGGGCCACCCAGGCTGGTGATCCGGGCGCGAAGAGAAGACGAGCGCGCACAGCGCTCGGTAAGCGCGAGGGGAGGACCGTGTGGCCAGGAAGGGGCCTCAGGAGGACTCGGGAACATTACCGAGACTCTAGAGAAGGTCTCCATGTCAGGCACTGCCTGGAAGGCTGTGCACAGCGTGCCCAGCGCAGTCGCAGGGCACAGGGGTCTCCTGAGTGCCCTCGTCACTTCGGGTTTTGAGAGCTTCCCGCGGAAGACGTGAGAGCCTGCCTCTAGAGTTTTTATCACAGGAGGAAAAGAAGGAAAAAGGAGGGGAGAAAAACACAGGATTCCGAGGAGTCAAACTGCTGGCTCCCTGGAACTGACGTGAGCCTACCGATCAACATCCAGGGGAAAGCCAAGAGGCAAATGGAGAGAAGTGGGGACTCCAGGCTGTGACGTTTGCCCGTGGCAAAGGGGAGACCACAAAGGCCACTGTGTTTAAATCATTAACAGAAGTGCGCCTCATTCACACGCGTGGATCAGGCTCGGCGGGGAAAGAGACAAATTAATCTAAGGCTGTTCATTTTCTGATAGCTTAAAGCAAACAACTTGGAGCAATACTATGAAGCCAGCTAGTAGAATAAATAGAAATGAAGTCCAAAGAATTTAAACATGAAAATTTGGGGAGGGGAGAAAGAACCGCACAAAGCAAAACAGACGAAATACAAGGCTAACCAAACAAAAGCTAAATCAAATAAACAGGCATTGCCGTGTGCCCTGGAGGACTGCCAAGGGGAGTGAACTTCAACAAAGAATGCTTCTGCTACCAGCTCCGAAAACTTCAATTCCAGAAAGATGGGAAGAAGGCAGAGCCACATCTGAGTGACACCGGGCGTGAGGGGTGGACAGGGAGCTGGTCAGTCGTGATTCTGGGCTCTGCGGACAAACATTAGACGCTTCCCCTTGTTGGTTCAGTCGCTAAAGTCGTATCCAGCTCTTTGCGACTCCGTGGACGGCAGCATGCTAGGCTCCCCTGTCCTCCACTACCTCCCGGAGCTTGCTCAAATTCACGTCCATTGAGTCGGTGATGCCATCCAACCATCTCATCCTTTGTTGCCCTCTTCTCCTCCTGCCTTCAATCTTTCCCAGCATCAGGGTCTTTTCCAATGAGTCAGCTCTTCACATCCGGAGGCCACAGTATTAGAGCTTCAGCTTCAGCATCAGTCCTTCCAAGGGATATTCACGGTTGATTTCCATGAGGATTGACTGGTTTGATCCCCTTGCAGAACCCTCCCGTAGCAAGATGCAAAAAGGCAGCCCACTCCCTCCCCACGCCTCCCGTGGACACTATGTTCAGCCAGGTATGAGAAACAAGACCTCATCATAGACGAGAAGCTGGCGACTCCGGCGTCAGCCTTCTCTTCTCCACTTGCAGATAAAAAGGCCATCGTAAACACCTCTAGGCGGCCGTGCTAGGATCCAAAGTGTTAAGAGGAATCCAGCCCCTGGAGCCCAAGTCAAACAAAGCACTGGCAACTGCTCATGGACGTGGATGCTGGGGACAGAGCCCTAGGCTTGGTGCTGGCACGGCTCCCTGCAAACCTCTCAGTGATAACCATCGCCACCGCTGCAGTCACCCCGCCTGAGTGTTTATCCCCTGGCAGGCACAGAACTAGGTCCTTTGCATGAATCATCCCCTTTAAGCCCCCAACAAGTCATTATTATCTTAATTTTATAGCCGCTCAGTCTACAGATAAGAGAGCCAAGGCAAGTTAAGATACTTTTCAGAGACCTCACAGCCAACCAGGAATGGAGCAGGGTTTTAGATCCAGACAGTTATTTCAGGACAAGCTCTTCTAACCAACAGACTTGTTAGAAATCCAATGAAAGGAGGTGGATAATCAGCAAACACTTATTAACAGTGGGGAGATGTGTACTTTGAACTCTGCTATGTTAAACTGGGGTGAAATAGTTTTTTAAAAAATACAACAATAAAAACAAAGTAAGGGGGCTTTCCTGGTGGTCCGGTAGCTAAGAACTAGCCTGCCAATGCAGGGGACGGAGATCGATCCCTGGTCTAGGAGGATTCCATGCGCCACGGAGCAGCAAAGCCCGTGTCCCACAGCTGCTGAAGTCGGCACACTCTCGAGTCTGTGTTCCACAAGAGAAGCCACCACAAGAAGGAGTCCTCGAGCACAGCTAGAGAGCAGCCCCCTGCTCACCACGACTAGAGAAAGCCTGCGTGCAGCAAGGAAGACCCAGCACAGCCAAAAATAAACGATAAATAAATACCTTTTTTAAATGAGGAAGACTAAGGCCGAAGCTGAAGCTCCAATAGTTTGGCCACCTGATGCAAAGAGTACACTCGCGGGAAAAGACCCTGATCCCTGGAAAGAAAGAAGGCAGGAGGAGAAGGGGCGACGGAGGACGCGACGGCTGGATGGCATCACCGACTGGATGCACGTGAATTTGAGCAAACTTAGGGAGAGAGTGCAGGCGAGAGGAACCTAGTGTGTTGCAGCCTCTGGGGTCGCAGAGTCGGACACGACTGAGTGAGTGAGCAAGCGTGCACTCTCTAATGTCCACTGTGTCCCTCCAGCAAACACGCAGGCTGCTCGAACCCCCAAGGAAACTAACACAACAAACCAGTAGGGGAGCTGATAACGTGCAACTCAGTGGTTTTGGAGGGTCAGCATTACCCAGATGCAGACTTCGCTCCAAACACCGGGAGACCTGGGAATCTGAAGTTCCTTCAGATTTCCTTAGCATGGCAACGCCTTCTCCTTAAACGTCTGTATTGCTGTCGTTATTGAGATTTCTGTACATTAATATGTGCTTTTTTTTTTCCAATATGACCTATTTTTCCAATGGGACTGAAGAGGGGAAAAATCACAAATGCATGTTTAAAGAAGCAAGAATATTTAAATTCTCCCAAATTCTGTCACACATTTTTTGTGCTTTCTATTTGAGATGAAAGATAGAACGCCTGCGTGCATGACTAACTGTCACGATGAAAGCGCGCCAGGCAGTTGCTTAAGAGACGCCAACAACAAAGGAGGAAACCAGGCAGGCGCCCCCAGGGCTGGAGCGACACCGCTCTGTGTACTCGGCTTCCATGGCAACCAGCGGCGGGAAGACGGACGTCTCGTAGTCACTCCGCTCCGCGGTACACGTCTATAAATCAAACTTACATAAAGAGCACAAGATTTCTGCTGTGGGCCGGACACAGAGCCGGTTTATTTTCCTGTTACTGTATAATTATGGAAAAGAAGCACGAAACAATGAGGTCATTCTGAGTGGGGAACAAACTCAGAAATTACTGATACACCTGCAGAAGGCCATTCATCTCGCAGGAAGCAAGAGGCGGGCGAGGCGGGCGGCGGACGGAAACCCTGCCCGGCTCAGTCGCAGGCTTCCAGGCACCGACCTGCTCCGGCTGGGGGCTGCGAGTGCCGTGCCTGGGCTGGGCTCCCAACCCCTGCTCGGTTCAAAAACGGACACGGGGCAGCTTCATCAACTGCCTGCCATGCCCTACAGGTTTCCATTCTGATAGACCAGGCAGAAACGGCACTCCATGTTTAGTATGGAAGTTTACTGAGGCCGAACAAGCATACACTTGCTTTTATTTACACCCAAAATGGCTCGTCTTGTAGACGTGAGGATAGAAAAATGATGCTTTGGCGTTGAATTGGGAGCCAGGAGACCCGAATCTTGACCCAGGTCTGTGTAACCTTGGGGAGGCCACGATGCTCATGCAGCCTCCATTTTCTTAGTGATGGTGTCAACGATTTTTAAAGTCTCTGCCAACATCTGCTTCCACGATTCTGTATCTCAAAAATCAGATCTAACCAGAGTCATTAGCTGTGCTGTTCCTAAATATACACCCACACAAGTTACACCAGCAGTCCCCAACCTTTCTGGCACCAGCGGTCGGATTCATGGAAGACAGCTCTTCTTCCAAGGACCAGGGCAGGTGGGGGGGATGCTCTCGGGATGATTCAAGCATACTACACTTACTGCGCACCTTTACTTCTATTAACACATCAGCTCCACCTCAAACCATCAGGCATTAGATTCCGGAGACTGGAGACCCCTGCTTTACACAGCTACACTTTAAATTGCTGGCTAAAACGCCTAAGTGACAGCATTTTAGGACTAGCATTGCACTGAAGCTCTCTTCTGACTTCTATCAATCATTCAAACACAGAATATGCTCCGGAAAACTGAATGATATCATCAGAGTTCTAAATGCATAAGAAAATCGTTACAGATGATCCTAGAACTGATTTTCTTAATATTATAAACAACATTTAAATTTTAATAACCTTCCTGTCACCTAGAGAAGGGCTGTCTATCAATTCCTGCCCCTTGAAGCCTGCAGCTCTCAGGGACGGGGTGAGGCTTTCCTGGACTTCATCTCTGAAGAGCCACGCTCAACACAGTCTGTGGAAGAAATGAATGGAGGGATGAGCAGACTCTTGGCAACACCGTTGCTGCACCGTTCAGAAATCTTTCCCCAGTCTTACATGTTCAGGCAGATTCAGACCAACACATAAACATTCCCGGGACAGACAGGCACATGTCTGAAAACCGGATATAACTATACGAGTCTCTCCTTTGTGGGTCTGTGAGCCTACAAAATCCTTGTGACACTTTATAACCAGGAAATAGTTTTGCTATAGAGGAGCACGAGGCAGTATCAGACTCAGAGAAGACCTCGTGTCCTGAGGCTCTGGCTAAAATGCAGGAGTTTTGTGGGGGCTCAGAAGCAACCGACTCACAGGCTCTGCCTCAAGGGAGGAAGTGTAGGGAAAACAACACCCCACAAGCACTCACTGCCTCCTCTAGAGCTCACACCAGCTTGGAGGAAAAGCCTTGGTCACCCCATTTTACAGGTCGAGAAAACTGAGCTATTAAGGATTGATACAGGGCTTCCCTGGTGGGTTCAGTCGTAAAGAACGCACCCGCCAATGCAGGAGGCAGGTTCGCTCCCTGGTCCAGGAAGATCCCACAGGCCCTGGAACAAACACCGAGCCTGCACTCTGGCGGCGGGGACACGCACTTCTGGAGCCTGCGCACCCTGGAGCCCGAGCTCCGAAATGAGAAGCCCCCGCAGGGAGCAGCCTGAGCCCCGAGACTGGGGAGCAGCTCCCGCTCACAGCAACCACGGAGGAGCCTGCACAGCGGCTGGCACGCAGCACAGCCAGAACAAGCTCCCGTGGACACAGAGAGCTGATGAGCTGGAAACGTAGGGCTCTCGATTCCAACCCTGCCAGAGGGTTCTGGATTTCCTGAACTGACAGGCAGCCCTCATTAAGGTGACACAGAAAGGTGAATTTAAATTTTAATATTCTTTACATTATAACAATGAGTTCTAACAGGTATTTTTGATGTTTTCGTTAATGTTTCCAAACAATGTACCTTGAAATCAGAATCACCTCTTATTTGTTTTCATATAATTCTCCTGATGCTCTTCATCACACATTAGTGGTCAGAAATGAGATGTAATTCCCCAGTCCCTGCCCACAAGACCTGAGTAGGATCCTACTGTAAGTTGAAGGGAGTTTTGCCCGCACTCATGGGTTGTGCAGGATTGAACTGCTGTTGGGCTTGACTGAGGATGGGTTGTGGTGTGGGGTATCTGCAGGCTACTGAATGCAACTTACAATGCTTAATAAAAATCTTTTTTCTTTTAGTATTTAAAAAAATGAGTTCTAGGATTATCGGTTTCAAATGTGGGTCTGTTTGCTTGCTCTTGTTTCTTTTTTGACTTTTTAAAACTCGGATGGTCTCATTTTCTGCCACATATTTAATGTTTGGAAGATTGAAACAAGTCAGAAGAAAAGCTTCCATGTGGGGATAAGATCCTAACACACTATTAATCACAGCTTTAGCCAGGACAGTAGAGAATCTGCCTGCAATGCACGAGGCCCAGGTTCAATCCCTGGGTCGGGAAGATCCCTTCGAGGAGGAATCCCCTGGAGGGGGAAATGGCAACCCAGGCCAGCATCCTTGCCTGGAGAATCCCTTGGACAGAGGAGCCTGTGGGCTACAGTCCATGGGCCGCAAAGAGTTGGACACGACTGAGCTTCTGCCACTGGGCCAGGACAGAGGTGAAAGGGTACCTGTGTGAGGCGCGTGTTTAGAAGAGCACACGTGGGGGAACTCCCGGGGGTCCAGGGTCAGGACGCGGTGCGTCCACTGCTGTGACCCAGGCTCAATCCCCGGTCGGGAAGAAAGGCCCAGGAACACCCTTGGTTAGGTCTGACCGACAGAGCCGCACCCCTGAGCTCGGACTCCAAGGCCTCCACACTCCACCGAGGGCACCTCAGGACACATTCAAGCAGCAGACTGTCACTCTACTGAATTCGTGGGTCCGTAAAACAGAGCTAAAAACAAACACAGACCCTAAAAAACGCATTAATAGCACTGTTTTTGTTAAGTCGTAATAATACAAAGCAATGTTTCTTACATCTCCCGGGCGAGCACTTACTGTCGTGTCCCCTTCCCGTCCCAGCCAGCAGGCTAAGGGTCACTCCCAGGCTGAAGGTGTCACTCCTGGGCGTCACACAGCCACGCAGCTTCCAGCAGGCGGATCCTGCGGAGCCAGTGACATCTTTACGGAAGTTCACTACAAATGGGTTCTGCTGCCCATCAAAGACACTCGGTTTGGTGTGTAAGCTTAGAAGATCCAGTAATTTGGGCACACATTTTTGGCACGAATTTTTCAAAAACTAACAGAATAATGTTTATTAAGAAAGCGTCCAGGTTAACCTCGCCTCCCAGTTAGTTTCTTACCAGAGTTTTCAGCACCACCAACTGGTTAAAGAGATCAACTACAATGCGCTTGGTTCTCAAGCTGGTCTGTTCATGAAAAGAGGGATCATATATACATAGTTCACATTTAATTTGTGGTAAAGTAATTTATTTCAGTCACTAAATAAAATCAAAAATGCCTTTCCTTGTCAGTCAAATAAAAATCCACTTTGGCTTTTTACTTAAGAAGAAGGCATATTTTATTTAGTAAGTCATTAGGGAAAACTAAATCTACCCACTAAGGCTAATTTGATTTATTCTACCGTAAGCTCACCCTCAAAAAGCAATGACTAAAACTACGGTGACAATCAGAAACTAAGATAGCAAACTAAATGGTATCGAATAGTACGTGAGCCTGCAGTGTCTGCCCGGGACATTAATTTAATTTGAAATAAAAACGATTGAGGAGGTCATGTAGGTAGTTTCACATTTTAAAAACCTGGGGCTTTTTCTACCAAGATTCCTGACTCAGAGACGAAGGCTGCCATGTGCATGCGAGTATCCGCTGCCATTTATCTTGGCCTCCTTTGAACCACAGCTAGCGACAGACGGTGTACAGAGAGCGCCACTGAAACTAGGCTTCGAATCCGACTGCTGCACAATCAATCAGTGTGTGAAAATAAGCACTGCTGAAGAACTAAGTCCAGTTACTTTTTTACCCCAGAACAACCGATTTGTGGAGACAAGTTGTCTATGAAAAGTACATCCAGCCACTTGTTGGCATGACAGGTCTGTAACCAGCAGAATGAACAGCCCCACACCGCAACAAATCTGGTCACTAAAAGTAACCTATCTATTGGACAATGTATGAGAGAGAAAGTTCCATCCAATTTATTACATTTGACTCTCACAGCAGAGTTCTGTCAAACGCCTTCTGAGAGTTTAAAACTAGTGCAGTAATTTTATGATGATAGCAGTTTAAATATTCCCACAAACATGTAGTCGGGTTGGTAGTTTTTAAAGCCTCCGACTCTGTCTGCAGGGGAAGCCCAGTAAAGAAGACGACGCGGGCACTGCCCCACGCGGCCCGACACGCGCGTTCAGCAGGCTACCTTTGATCTTCACGCTACTCCTCTGCTCATCTATTTACTCATTCACTCACTCATGGAGCTCTTGAAAATTCTCTCTCCAGCAAACACAGCGAAATTTCTGTTAACAGGGCAACAAGAACAGGACTCTTCCTCTGCACCCCCTTCTCCCTGGATGAGAACCTTCGTGTGCTGTCCCCGAGGCAGAGAGGATTCCCATTTGAAACCATGAATGGGGTACCAGGAATCTTAACAAGACCACGACTTAGGCTAAGAAAGGCATTTTGAAACTTTGTTATTGTTGCTTCTAAATGCGTTCTTTGGCAGATGCAGAGAATGGACACGGTGGGGTGAGAGGAGGGTGGGACGAACAGGGAGGTTAGGGCTGACATGTGTGCACGCTGCCACGTGTAGAACAGGTGTGCACAGGGTCGGGAGCTCAACTCCGTGCCCCGCGGCGATCGAGGGGGTGGGGCGGGGGCGGGCGTGAGTGCACCCACAGCTTCTGCTCGTTGCGGCACAGGAGACGCTAACACGGCACCGTAAAGCCGACGCACTCTAATAGAGTGTTTTTAAAAGGGACAAGGAGTGAGGAGTGAAACAGCATCTGAACAAGCTATAATAGCCACTCAGATATAAAAAATAAACGTGTTCTTTAACGTGATCCTTAAATGATAAATGCAAGCATATTTAGACATTTTAACTGTAAATTCTTTCTACTATTATTGGACAGCAATATTCTGAAAAAAAAAAAACAAAACAAAACACCACCACAATTTTGAGGTGTAACAAAAACATTAACAAGTACCAGCAACACAACTGCCCTCAATTAAAAAAAAAAAATTGATTACATGTCAATGTTCTATAACTGTTCTTCTTTAAGCAAAAGACAAAATAATTGAGAAGTCAGTGCAGTTTGGCTTGAGATTAGCAATAAAGGAGCTCAGCTTTATCTGTAGAATGGATAGGCACAAAGCTGATGCGAGGGATCACTGCAGCGATTCAGTAAGGGAACACTGACTGGCAGGTGTTTAACAAACGGGAATCACTGTCAGGGGCACAAAAGAGGGGTGGGGGAGCGGGCATCGAGGGGAGAGTCCTCAGGAGGAGCGCTGGACGCCCCGGGAGGCTGACAAGAACCACAACCTGGAAGCGGGGCAGAAGGGCGGCCTGGAGGGACTGTGGTTGGGGGAGTGGATTTCTAGGCGATTCTAATCTAGTAGGTTCAGGAAGACTGAACATATCTGCAGTCAGGGATGGAAGTTATAAGCTGGACAGGGGGTGATTGACGGAGAAAGGTCTTAGAAGGAGGGGAGAGGAAGATACAGGAACAAAGGAGAGGAACTAGAAAAAAGAGGGAAAAAAAAGAAAAATTAGACATAAGAGTTGAAGGAAGATAGAAAACTCTGGAGGTGAAGTGAAGTCGCTCACTCGTGTCCAGCTCTTTGCAACCCCATGGACTGTAGCCTACCAGGCTCCTCCCTCCATGGGATTCTCCAGGCAAGAGTGCTGGAGTGGGGCACCATTGCCTTCTCCAGGGGATCTCCCCGACCCAGGGATCGAACCTGGGTCTCCAGCATTCCAGGTGGATGCTTTAACCTCTAAGCCACCAGGGAAGCCCTGGAGGTGAACAGGGAGGCAGAAAGGAAACCCAGAGGCCGTGACCCTGCCCATGAAGCCGGCGGCAAGGTCACCTGCCCCGCGTGGCCGCGGCACAGGTTTAGCAGACACGGCAGCGAGCAGGTCGCTCTCATGGTGTGTGACGTGCTAACAGACAGGCTCGGATGTCCCACCGAGAACTCGGCATCCCACCCGAAGAGTGACAGCGGGCACAGAGAGGGGTGGCGGGGGCACACGTGCCGGCTCTCTGCCACCCCTGAACAGGGAGCTGAAGGCAGACAAGCTCAAGCTCTCCCGGGCAGCAACAGGGCACGTCGCGCTTGAGTGACAGGCGCCCCCGATTTCAGCACCAAGAGGAAACGCTTCTGGAATTGCGCAGGAGCTGGGCAGGAGAGCTGGGCATAGATGGGTCTGGCTGGGCAAGCAGGCACAGCAGCCTCTGCCCGGCCAGGGAGCACCGCTCCATGCTGGGCAGGCCGTCGGAGGGACCATGGCAGGCAGCTGGGGGTCACAGCGTGTTCAGGGAGCTGGACATGAGGTTCTGAGGTCACTCGGACACGATGCTTGCTGGGAGAAGGGGAAGGAGGCTACTGAGTGCAGTGTGCGTGTCTGGCGGAAGAGGCCAGTGCAGCGCAGAAAGGCCAGGGGCTGGCGGGGGAGGCCGGTGCAGTGCAGAGAAGACAGCCTGGACTCGCTCCAGCTCTCAGATTGGCCAGGAGCAACTCCAGGGACCACCGCGCACTCAAGAGCTTGCGGGATAGGACCAGGCCGGGCCAGAACCAGGGGGTGGGGGAGCTCCGCCCAGAGCCTGGGTGCTGAGTGAACACAGCCAGGGGAAGGGGTGCCAGCACCCTTCGCGCTCGGTGCAGCTAAAGCGCACAGAGGTGGGGGCGTGGCGGACACAGTGTGGGGGGGGAGTGGTGGCGGGGGGCGGGGGGCAGGGAAGGGGTCAGCAGCCACGGTCACCACCAGGAGCCAGTCAGGGGGGCTGAAGCGCCTCCTGACGGAGGCCAAAGAGGAGAGCAAAGACCCTGGCTTCAAGTTCGACACTCAGAAAACGAAGATCAGGGAATCCAGTCCAGTCACTTCACGGCAAACAGTGGAAACGGTGGCAGACTTTAATTACTTGGGCTCCAAAATCACTGCAGACAGTGACTGAAGCCACGAAGGGCGTTAAAAGGACGTTAAAAGACGTTTGCTCCTTGGATGAAAAACTATGCCAAACCTAGACAGTGTATTAAAAAGCAGAGACATCACTGTGCCGAAGTCACATAGTCAAAGCTATGGTTTTTCCAGGAGTCATGCATGGATGTGAGAGTTGAACTATAAAGAAGGCTGGGTGCCAAAGAATTGATGCTTTTGACCTGTGGTGTTGGAGAAGACTCTTGAGAGTCCCTTGGACTGCAAGGAGATCCAACCAGTCCTTCCTAAAGGAAATCAGTCCTGAATATTCATTGGAAGGACTGATGCTGAAGCTCCAATACTCTGGCCACCTGATGTGAAGAGATGGCTCATTTGAAAAGACGCTGATGCTGGGAAAGATTGAAGGCGGGAGGAGAAGACGGCAGCAGAGGATGAGATGGTTGGATGGCCTCACAGACTCAATGGACGTGAGTTTGACCAACTCCAAGAGACAGTGCAGGACACGGAAGCCTGGTGTGCTGCAGTCCACAGGGTTGCAAAGAGTCTGACATAACTGAGCGTCTGAGCAGCAACAAAGCTAGTCCCGGGACTGAACTGTCCTTCGTCCTGTGGGGAGGAGGGGAAGGTGAGGGACAGGGAGGAAGCGCGGCCAGGAACGGCTAACGGTATCAGCACCTCGCTGCCTCTCCGGGGGTCAGCTCAGGAACACGCAGGGTAAGGAAACGCGCCCTGGGAAGCCTGCAGTGCCTTGAACTCCTGGCTGACCCAGACCTTCTCCAGCAGCAGTGTGCCACCAGGCCGGGAAGATGAGCAACAACATGGACAAGCTGGAGATGCGAAGAGATGACGCGAAACGCACAGCAATTGCTCAACAGCGTCTTGCAAGTGAATCAGTGTGTAATCCTGTCTTATGAAGAGACAATCAGGAATTCAGTTTAGCACTCCCACCCCAGCTAAGATGATAAAGATTCTGTCATCGGCTTTAAATATTTTTAGCTTTTCCATTTGATTTGGCAAGCTCTTTTGCTATTGTGGTGTAATTCCCAAGGCAACACGCGGAACACACGGGTTTCCGTCGAAGCAGCCTGGGCTGGAACGCCGGCCACCACTGCACACGATGAAATGCCACGCCCGCCCCCCTTTCTCACTTTTGTCAACAGTTACTTTCATTTACGTGCAGATGGGGGCTTTCCTGGTGGCTCAGTCCGCAAAGAATCTGCCTGCAATGCAGGAGACCAGCTTCAATGCAGGAGACCACCTGCAACGCAGGAGACCAGCTTCAATGCAGGAGACCAGCTTCAATGCAGGAGACCTCCTTCAACGCAGGAGACCACCTTCAACGCAGGAGACCACCTTCAACGCAGGAGACCAGCTTCAACGCAGGAGACCTCCTTCAACGCAGGAGACCACCTTCAACGCAGGAGACCACCTTCAACGCAGGAGACCAGCTTCAACGCAGGAGACCTCCTTCAACGCAGGAGACCACCTTCAACGCAGGAGACCACCTTCAACGCAGGAGACCACCTTCAACGCAGGAGACCAGCTTCAACGCAGGAGACCTCCTTCAATGCAGGAGATCAGCTTCAAAGCAGGAGACCTGGGTTTGATCCTGGGTCAGGAAGATGCCCTGGAGAAGGAAATGGCACCCCACTCCAGTGTTCTTGCCTAGAGAATCCCATGGACAGAGGAGCCTGGCGGGCTACAGTCCATATGGTTGCAAAAGAGTCAGACATGACCTAGCGACTAAACCAGCACCACCAGTCAAATGAAATCTCAGACGCTCCAGTCCCAACCAAACCAGTTCATGTGCACAGGGGAGAAGCTATACAGCTGCACGACTGGTTTATCAAGAACGCTTCTGGGCAGAGCGAACACGCCTCGCTTTCTCCGGTCCTGGGCAGGCATCACGGGTTGCAGAGGCAGCCCTGGTCCCTGCTCTCAGGAGGTTTATGCTGTTAGAGGTGAGAAGGGAATATAGCAGTGACTCAGCGCAGGCAAGCCTTGGCTCCCTTACGCACCAGCCGCCAGCATCAGGCTCTCCAAGCGGTATTTTCCTGATACAGTTTACTTGTTTGGCTCTGCTGGGTCCTGGGTGTAGCATGGGAACTCTCGGTTGCGGCACGTGGGACCCAACGCCCTGACCAGGGATGGAACCGGGGCTCACAGCACTGGGAAGGCAGAGTCATAGCCTCGGGACCACCAGCAAAGTCTCGTCTCCAAGCTTTCAAATGCGGATGGCCAGAGCCTAGCCCAGGACGTGCCTCAGAGGATTCCCCCAGTACAGGGTCTGGTACACAGAAAATACTCAACAAACGGCAGCTGCTAGTGTGGCCTGGCTACTATCACCAGATGCATTACTGGGCAAGTGTGACAGGAGCTCTAAGGACGAAAACGGAAATCTTGTGGGCTGGGGCGATCAGGGCAGGCTCCACAGAAGGGAGCTCAGCTAAGTCTGTAGGGACGGACGCTGCTCAGACACGCGGAGGGGAGGGGAAGACGGAGAGGTAGGAGGAGGAGAGAAGAGAGCAGCGGACGAGATGGGCCTGGACTGGGGCACCATCAGAGCCGCGGGACGGAGCCTCTGATTTGGTCACGCCAGGTCTGGGAGCAGGAGGACCCGCATGTCAGGCTGAGGGGTCGGGGGTCTGGCAGGTCTGGGAGTGGGAGGGGGACCCACATGTCAGGCTGAGGGGTCGGGGGTCTGGCAGGTCTGGGAGCAGGAGGGGGACCCACATGTCAGGCTGAGGGGTCAGGGTGTTACCTGGCAGAGGGTGAAAAGTTACTGAAGTCAGGAGGTAACATTCAACAGTAATGCTAATTTACTCTCATTTCAAAGTGGAACGAGGAGGGTGGACCCGGGATTTTCCAGTGTTAACGTGCATATGGATCCCCCAGAGATCATAGTAACATAAACAGATCTGACTCAGTGCACTTGGAGGGAGACCTGAGATATGGCCCTGCCAACAAGCTGCCTCGTCCTGATGCGGCTGGTCTCTGCAGCGCTGAGTGACAAGGATGTGTCTCCTCAGCGCGGCCTGATGGGAGAGGAGGCCTGGGTACGGTGCGGGTGGACAAGAAGGCTAGGCGTCCTCTGTGAGGTCACACAACACAGGTCATGCTTACCGTGGTTGAAAACATAGTATTAGAAACCTTTGGTCTTGATTTTTAAGGCTATCTCTAAGGGGGACATGGAGAAGGCAATGGCACCCCACTCCAGCACTCTTGCCTGGAACATCCCATGGATGGAGGAGCCTGGTGGGCTGTAGTCCATGGGGTCGCTAAGACTCGGACATGACTGAGCAACTTCACTTTCACTTTTCACTTTCATGCATTGGAGAAGGAAATGGCAACCCACTCCAGTGTTCTTGCCTGGAGAATCCCAGGGACGGGGGAGCCTGGTGGACTGCTGTCTCTGGGGTTGCACAGAGTCGGACGCGACTGAAGCGACTCAGCAGCAGCAGTTAAGGGGGGACAGCTGAAACTCTGATGTGAGACTCTTAATTCTGAGCCTTTTCAGTTGCTGCCATCTTTTTTCACTTATTCACTGGGCTGGGCCGGGTCTCAGCTGCAGCACACGAGATCTCTGAGCGTCACTGTGGCGCGTCTGTCTTATTTTCTTTTCTTTTTAGGGGAGGCATGTGGGGTCTAGTTCCCCAAGCAGGGACTGAGCCCGGCCCCTTGCACTGGGAGCAGGGAGTGCTAGTCACTGGACCGCCAGGGAAGGCCCTCTCCCATCTTAAACACGTTAAGTATTCCCCGTAAAATGTGGATTTATTAAATACAAGTTTTTCTTATCTTATAAAGGCAACACACAGAATTGTCAAAATGCTCATCCAGAAGTTAGCTGTCTATTACAAAAGAAAAATGTAAGAGAGGGATTCTTCTTTCTGTGGAGGAAAATAGTGTGAATACATTCACGAGATGCGCCTATCACTAACTTCAAGGATGACCAAGAGGGTTAGCAGCGTTCAGTCGTAAGAAAGAAACCGCGGCAGCAGTTTTGCATGTGACAGGTGGATTAAAAGAAAAATAGCCCTCATGCCATTACAGTGAGAACGGTGTATCCACCACATATGCGGACGAGCGATTGGAAACGTTGACCGTAACACTCGTCACACTGACATCTCAAAAGCCAAACCCAGGCTTGGCGAGCTGTCAAGCCCAGGAATTTTCTCTCGAGAGCAGTCTTTGTCACACTGACAGACCACATCTGTATTCACGCAGCGGTGGACTCTGAACGCTGTCTGGGATACGCAGGGAAAATCAAGGAGATGGCATGCCACCCTCCGTGATGGATAACCCCGCTGGCAGGTTCTGGAATGAGAAGAGCTGCCAGGACATCAGCACAGCCCCCTCCGGGCGGAGACGCAGAGGGAACAGGCCAGAGAGCTTCGGAGACTCGCGGAAGGAGGGGCAAGAGGCGGAGCGGGACGAGACTCGAGTCACCTGCTGCCCTGGCCTGGCGCTGACCGCACTTTGCGGTCCGTCCAGGGTCCTGACCCCCGCCCTGGAGCTATCTACAACACGCGGGCTTGATGTAGCACTGGGGAGGCATTCAGTGCGGAAAACAAAATAGGCAGAATAAAGTGCATTCGCTACATAAGCCACTCATTTACATCAAGTCTAGTCACCTGCTTGATGTGCAGGAAACATGCTCTGCGAGTGTGAGGCTGTACACCCCACCTGTGCCTGTTCCTATCAAGCTCGTTTTCTCAAACTGCGTATAATTGATGCACGCAAATACCTATGTGTAAGCATAAAGAAGACATTTACGGCAGATCCGGAGTTTCAAGGAGGAGACACACGCGTGTCGGTGTATTTGTTCTTGTCTACCTCGCTCTGTGTGACAGGCCCTAGGCCCACCCACATCTCTACAAAGGACTCAGGCGCACTCCTTTCGATGGCTGAGTAACACTCCACTGTGTATCTGCACCACGCCCTCCTTACGCGTCAGCTGTTGACGGACACTCAGGCTGTTTACGCACATTAGCGCATGCGTGTGGGATGGAGCAAGATGGTACAGCTGCACCCAGTTCCTGGGAAGGAACAGAGATGCAGACGTAGAGACACAGGGGTAAGAGGAGGGTGGGATGAACTGGGAGATTAGGTTTGACAGAAATACACTGTGTGTCAGCCGCTCGGTCGTGTCCGACTCTCCGTGACCCCATGAACTGCAGCAGCCCTCCAGGCCCCTCTGTCCACGGGGCTCTTCAGGCAGGAACACTGGACTGGGCTGCCAGTCTCTTCTCCAGGGGATCTTTCCAACCCAGGGATCGAACCCGGGTTTCCTGTGCTGCAGGCAGATCCTTCACCGTCTGAGCCACCAGGGAAGCAGACGCCTGACCACGTGTGAATCGGTGGCCAGGCAGAACCTGCCGTTTAGCACAGCGAGCTCAGCTTCGTGCTCTGTGATGACCCAGAGGTACCGGCAGGGTGGGAGGTGCGCTGATGGGGGCAGGTCCCAGCGGGAAGGGATACCTGTACACATACGACTGAGCTACTTCCCTGTACAGCAGGAAGTAACTCAGTGTTATAGAGCTATTACACGCCAATGGAAAAAAGGGGACAATTTCCTTCCTGGGTTAAGAGGTGATGGGTAGGCCATTGGTGGGGTCAGGCTTCGAGGTAAGAAACACCTTAACATCTGGGCCTTGAAGGAAGAACAAGACTTGCATCTGGATGGGTCTAACATGAGAGAGGGCTACAAAGTCTGGACACCCAGAATGCGAAAGAGGCTGCGTGTTTCTTCCAATGAAACAGCACATCCTTGTGACATGAACCAATTAGCTTAACTGAAGAAACCAACACCTTCTGCTTGAAAATCTGTGTGATAAAGTCACAGCTCTTCTCTGCTGGTTTCCTGGTCCTGTTTCTGGGCGTCAACTCCTGCATCACCAGTCACCAGTTCTCAAAGTTACTGCTAAAAAGAGAGCGTCTTCAAATGCAAGGGTATAATTTTTGTTCATGAAGCAAAACCAGCCAAGAATCCCCTGGGAAAAGTGACATTTTCTTGAAACAATCAGCACGTAAACACGTCTCCAGCTGGACCTTGCACCCACTTTAAATTTTATATATTTGTCCAGCACACAGGCTCTCACCGGCTCCCAACTGCATGAGCTCTGTAGCTTGCGGTTTGCGGACTGAGCTGTCCCTACAGCACGTGGTCAGCCCCCTGACCAGGGATGGAACCCAAAGCCGCAGCGTTAGAAGGAGGATTCTTCCCCACCAGGGAAGCCCCCTGGGTTTTTAAAGTGCAGTTGTAGTTACCGTATTACATGTGAAAGCCCCCAGGGAGAAGAAACTCAGGTCCCTTTGAAAAATTATACGTACTCATTTCCCCATTCAGTGATCACGTGTAACAAAATCATCAGAAAACCGAATCTCTGACAGTAAAATTCTGAAACCGAAAAAACTGAAAGAAAACCCAAGGCATTATCATCGCAGAGAAGATGCAAAAACTCATGAAATAAAGCCTGGAAATGCAGAAGCCTAGTTATTTGGTCATCACACTCACACTAGGGATGGCTGGTGACAGCTGTCCATGTGTAGTTAACGAAGAATGGGATGTGATTTCTAGCGCTGTTTAACTTTTCTATACACAGAAGTACATGGATACTTCAGATCGACAATCACATTCATCACAGCAGGGGATAACTACTGATACCTGTGATCTTGGGGAAGCCACCTGACCACATTTGTAAGTCATTCTGACGCACGGAATAATGGCAGGGGAACTCTAGAGAGACTGCCTGAGGAAACGATACCAAGTCAGCTGCCGACGAAAAGGAAGTCTAGGAGACGAAAGATCACGGTGAGGAACACTACTTTAGAAGAGGTGCGATGATTTGAAAAAAACATAGGCAATCTTTTTTCCTCAAATACACGCTGTCCTACGTCACTCTCCTCTGAGCTCCTTGGCTCTCTAAGACTCTCCCATTTGGCCCATCAGCTCACTTCACCCGGCTCAGGAGGCCGCTTTCCCCTCCCGTGGCTGTGACCTAAGGCATACACGAGAAGGTTCATATCACTCCCTTCAGAAACTGCCTTCTTGGGACTGGCCTGGCACCCAGTGGTTAAGACTTCGCCTTCCAGGGCAGGAGGTGTGGGTTCGACCCCTGGTTGGGGAGTTAAGATCCCACGTGCCTTGTGGCCAATAAGCTAAAATATAACAGAGAGGCATCATTGTAACATAGGCAATAAAGACTTTAAAAACAGCCCACATTAAAAAAAAATCTTTAAAAAATAAATACACAACTCAAAAAAAAAAATAAAATAAAATAAAAATAAAAAAAAATAAAAAATAAATAAATAAATATATAAATAAATACAAATGAGATGGCATTCTTAAGCCCATACCCCACTGGCACACACCACTGGAAATACATCACCCAACAGGCCATGATGCTCTTATTATCCGACCCATTTTTAATGCTCTGAAAAGGAGAGCTGGACAGCCTATGGTTTTGACCTTCCCCACATAGCATGAAGGATGAATCTCAGACCCAAACTACCAGATGCCGCTCGAAGGGCCTCCAGCTGTGACTGCAGAGCACATTGGTGCCTCGGCATCCCCGCCTGACACCGCTACCCGGCGCTCCACCTGCACTCCGAATTGTGGACGCCAGCGGGCCTTCTGACCAACCACACTTCACTTCATGGCTGGAAAACAGAAGAAGCTCCCCAGAGCTTTTTGCCAAATGACAGGTGGTAAGAAAGTGCAAATCTCGATGCTTACAATGAGATGGAGAAGGCTCCTGGGCATGGAGAGGCAGAGATACCCACAGAGAAACACCAGCCGGAAACACCACAGGCATCGGTGGGGGGTAACGTCAAGAGAGAGCATTAAGCCAGCTCCCTGTTAACAGCTGGGGCTAAATCAGGAACTGAAAATGCCTCTCAAAAAAAAGCAGAGAGAGGCCATCCGAGGTTAATTCATATAAGTCACATGTAGAATGAGAAAAATGGAAGGCAGAGCCATATGTGGTTATAAAGCTCCTGACTGCACTTGAAAGGACTCTTTGCTAGATTATAAGAAATAAATTAAACCATAAAGAAAATGGCAAGTGAGGATTTTTCTGTTAGTGGATATTTGGAGTAAGAGGCAACAAACCAACAATTACTAAGTAACTAGAACGCACAAGGCTGGCAACATACTGAGAACAGTGGAAGCTATAGATGAATTTGCAAACCCAAAGAGCTTCACGGATATCACTGTAAACACTGTATTTTCATCAAGTGATTAAAAAAATTACACAACTGTCTATCAAAATTCAGAGAAAGGAGAGAAGACTATTCAATGTAAACAAAAGAAAAAGGCTTTTTCTGGGTGTGTGTATTTACTGAGCAGGACCTGGAAAGACGGGTCTAATTTGGACAGGTGAGAAGTAGAGAAAGGCATTGCCAGCAAGGGCAACAGAATGAGGTATGAACGCACATCACACATCAAAAAGAACAAGTGTTATGCCGAGAAACAGAGGGATTTGGGATGATGAATGAAAGGTGAGTTTGGAAAGGGGACCAGATGTTGGAGAGCCAGGTTAGACAGTTTTAACTTTACCCTTTAGAGTCACTAAAGGGCTTTGAATGTGCTTTTATTAAAAAAAAAAAAAAAAAAAAAGCACTACAAAGTTTTCATTAAGGTCTATTAGTATTAAGGAAGAAAGATTTTTTTTCTTGTTTTAAACATGCAGTGCTAGAAACAGCCTATTATCTCGGATTTACTTCACTGGACAAATAGTACTACTCAGTTCACGGCAAACAGATGGGGGAGAAGAGGCAAGAGTGGCAGATCTTATTTTGGGGGCTGCAAACAGTGACTACAGCCATGGAATACAGAGACACTTGCTCCTTGGAAGAAAAGCTATGACAAACCTCAGCAAAGGTCTGTCTAGTCAAAGCTATGGTTTTTTCAGTAATCATGTACGAATGTGAGAGTTGGACCATAAAGGCTGAGAGCTGAAAAATTGATGCTTTTGAACTGCGGTGTTGGAAAAGACTCTTGAGGGTTCCTTGGACAGCAAGGAGATCAAACCAGTTAATCTTAAGGAAACCAACCCTGAATCTTCATTGGAAGGACTGATGCTGAAGCTGAAACTCCAATACTTTGGCCACCTGATGCAAAGACCTGATAACTTAGAAAAGACCCTGATGCTGGGAAAGATTGAAGGTGAGAGGAGAAGGGGATGACAGAGGATGAGATGGTTGGATGGCACCACTGACTCGATGGACATGAGTTTGAGTTAGCCCCCGGAGATGGTGAAGGACGGGGAGGCCTGGCGTGCTGCAGCCCATGGGTTGCAAAGAGTCAGACACAACTTACCAACTGAACAACAAGAGGTCTCAGGCCCCTTAAACTTGTGCCATTTGTCGTGGGCATGGGGAAAAAAAGAGTTCTTCAAGGACAGAGTTTCCTAACAATTTCTTAATAATAATAATGAAACATCATCTATGATATAGCCTTAGCTATTTTAGCACACAGGTATACAAGTCATGATTATCAGCTCTAAGTGAAACGCAAAGTTGTAAGATTCAAACACTGAAAGGAACCTCAAGCTTTTTTTCTTCTTTTCTGCACCAGGTCTTAGCTGTGGCCGGTGGGATCTTTAGCTACAGCATGCAAACTCCTAGTTGCAGCGTGTGGGCTCTAGCTCCCTGACCAGGGATCAAACCCGGGTCCCCTGCACTGGGAGGGTGGAGTCTCAGCCACTGAACCACCAGGCAAGTCCCCTTAAAATTTGAAATCCAAATAGTAAGCATTTTATGATATCTTTAGAGGTAATGCAAAGAAGCACCTTTTGTGTGTGTGTGTTTTTACACAAGATATCACCTCTTGGTTTAAGACAGAAATACAACTCAAAATCTTTCCCTTGGTAGAAAACTTCCCTTCTTAATTTATAAGAAAAAAGCTATAATTAGCAGCCCCCAAGCAATCAACCATTAAAAGTAAAACCTCAAAACTGCTTCCCTCAATAAAAGCCAACAATTCCATAAAACAGGAGAGGAAAGCAGATACAGAAAAGCTTAGGGGAGACACTATAAAATAACAAGGTACAGCAAAATAACAAAATGAAACGGAACTTCAGCAGGTATATAGCCCAAGAAAGAAGCGTGATGGGAAAATAAAACCCTAACAGGAAAAAAAAAAAAAAGACCACAATGGACACAGGACAAAGGAGAAGAGACACTTGGAAATATGCTGAGATGGGATAAACCACGCAAGCCAAGGAAAACAGATACTGGCTTCTCTCATGAAGCCAGTGCCACGGGGCAAGCACTTCTGAGAGAGGCTCCTCCTGGGGAAGTCTCCTGGGGAAGAATTTGGCAATCTGAGAGCTGAAGGTTGTGGAATCTTCTTTCGTCCTTCAAACCACAGGGGGCTGGTCTAACCGGAAGCCCCCTCTCGGGCTGCCTCCCTACGGTGGTCTTCAGACATCCATCCGCCCTTCCCTGCCTAACTGGGAACCTAGGACTGAACCGCACTCACGAGGGGCACCTAAGCCGTTCAGGCTTCTCACAGCGTCCAGCCCTAGAAATGTGGCGTCTTTCGCACCACGGACACCCTGGCAGCTGCTCTTCTCTTCCCTTCTCTTGAAAACTATTTGCTTCCCTGAAGCAGAGACGTGTGGAAGTCAGACAGCCCTGCTCCTCCAGCCAACTTCAGCTTACACGCCCAGGAAACGCCTTTCTCTCTTTTGCTGTCACGATTTTATTCAATTCTTATCATGCATCAATTATCCTGCTTCAGGGATGTGGTGCCATAAATAATATCACAAACGTGACTTTAGGCAGGCTGGGTTCGGTTAACTAGAAGGCCTTGTTCGGTCGTTAACTGCAGTGGTCTCTAAACTCTGACCATCATCCTAGGAAGTGCAGGATTTGTGGGCATGCGAATATATTTATGCATAGATGATGTGGACATGTGCTACAATATTCATACGTTATATTCATCATAAAGTACAGAAATTTGTAAAAAAAAATCGAAGATAAAAATATTTCACTTATTCATGGCAAATGAGTTTTTGCCATCACTCAAAATTATTAAGAACATTTAACAAGAACAATGTGATTTTCACATAATTTATGATTTCTGAACATCTCGGTTGAATTTTTTGTGACTGAGCGATTCCAATTTTTTTTTAATACTTTATTCATTATTTATTTGGCTGTGTTGGTCTCCGCTGCGGGACGCGGGTCTTTCAAGGCACACACTGTCTCTAGTTGCGGCTCAGAGACTCAGTGCTTGAGGAGCATAGGCTTAGTTGCTCCACGGCATACGGGACGTCAGCTCCCCAACGAGGGATCAAACCTGTGGCCCCTGCACCACAAGGCGGATTCTTAACTACGGAACCACCAGGGAAATCCCAGGTTCATCTTGTTTTAATTCTAGGTCTCACGCAGACAGATCTAAACAGGAAACGGGCGTTGTCACACTGACTCTCAGTTTTTAATTCTATCCTCTGATTATAAAAAAGCTTAAGGGGTTTGTCTTCTTTTATTAACCACTTTGTTGGTATTTGAGCTAATTGAGACTCAGCTAATAAATATTCATCTCTCCTGATATCAATTAGTTAGTTGCTCCTAACTTATCAAAGCTATTAAATTTTTACACTGATACTTTAAAAAAATTGTGCTGTCCAATCACGCTTCCTTTTTTCCGCAGATTAGAACATTCTGTTCCTGACTTATTGAGCACGCAAATATAAAGGCTTTAGAGGGCGACACATATTTCTGAAGACAGAATCACATTTCCAAACACCCATTCTCAAAAATGCTCTCCCTATAGCATAGGTTTCTTTAGAGAAGCAGTTACTTTCCTACTCACTGTTAAAACACGGCTTCTACCTTGAAAGGCTGTACTTAAGCGGATTTTTCAAAATTACATTTGTGACACGAGGGGACAGCTCCTAAAACCGTTTAACACCCAAAGGTCAGCAACTGTGGACACCTGTCTTTTTGTAAAAGTAAAACGAAGTAATTCTTCATTCTTTTTGTGAAAAGCCACCACCGTGCGGCAGAAATACACTGACTCTCACCTCTCATCCCAGAACGCACACAGAGATACGACAGCATCAGAAAGGCCAGGATATTCTGGAGTAACCTGCGTCACACTGTCTTGGGGCGCCTTGGCTGCGCCTGGCTTGAACTCCTTTGCTCTTCCATACCTTGCTCAATAGTCTGCTTGCAAATGACGCAGCAGAGGAATTTCATATATGTCTACTGACGACAGTGAGTGTGGATTCTTATTTCAAATAACCCGCTTGATAATTACTACTGAGGACTGGCTTCTGGCCAGAGTTCATGAAATCACTTTAATCCAAATGGTAACACCTGCCAGATGGCCGCCGATGTCTCTTCTCTCCTTCTTCCTCAGAGCAGAAATTCCATTTGAGCACACACGACTGCCCAAAGCAGAGACTACATTTTTCCAGACCCACCTCTGCCTTATAGCTACTCATGGCCTTGGAACTAAGCTTCGGTCACAGGGATGTGTGAAGAAACAATGGATAGCCTTAAAAAGGGGGGCCTATCTTTCTGCCTACCTATGTGGAACTCAGGTGTGATGGCTGGAACTTTGGCAGCCATCTGGAAGCAGGAGGGAGAAGCCAGGTGCTGAGGCAGCCAGCATACAAGGGCAGGAGTCTGGGTTCTTCACAACTGCGCTGCCCTCAGATCAGCCCTGGACGCCCGTGTTTGTGGCTCTTTTGCGAGCGTTGTTACTTCGGGTTTTCTCGCTTTCAGCGCTGGACTGAACCCTCACTAACACCCTTGGCGACAGGGTTGACGAGGAGCTCGTGTTAGCAGGCAGAGCAGAGGCGGCGCTGTCATCTCTCACGGCAGCGTGTGCCGACACGGCTTACACTGCTTTCCGTCTGCAGCCTCCTGACAGAAACTGCTTTGAGCCACCTCCCCATCCTGTCAGGATTAGTTCACAGAGACAGTGCGAAGGCGGTCTTCACGTCCCCTTTCTCAGGTGTGCATGAACTGCAGCCTGGGTCTCCCGCTTTGAAAACAAACGAAGGCGGGGCCGCCACCGATGAACCCAGCTCTACTCTCCACACGACGCACACAACCCGCGGCACGCCAGCATCCACGTTGACACTAACAGCGGGCGGGGTTGGCCAACACGTCGCCTCACAAAGAAGCTCTGCTTTCTCTCTGCTTCTCTCCACCCCTGCGAACAAATCATTTTTGCACCTTCCTGGTATGTAAGCCTCCACCCACTTCAGCCCACTGTCAAGGCTGTGGATGGACAAACAGCTAACTATAAAATTCTCCCCTGGACCACGACAATATCCTGCGAGATGAAAACGTCCACTAGTGAAAAATAAGCATAAAAGAGTATTCTCCGTAAAACCGAAAACTTGCACAAGCGATGGTAAAGCAAGGGCGTGTATGCATAAAGACTCTGAGGCCTTACCTGAATACCTCGAGGATAATCCTTTCTGATAACTTGGGAGCCACCTGCTTAAATGCTTTCTTGAAATCTTCCAGAGTTAAATATCCACGATCTATTTGAAAGCAGAATACGTCACATTCGTGTACTACTAAAAGCCCCGTGAACTGCTACTTCAGCCATAATATTTGCATGAGACTTTAATATATAACCAGGAGAAAAGCAGTAATCTACAGCTGATTTTACATGTAAGGTAATCTGAGACTGCCTCACTGGATTACTGGATTACTCTAGTATTACTCTAGTGATACAGTGCAGCCCCAGATGCTCCTGAAGCTTTCTCCCAGCTCCGTCCCTTGCCGACTCCTGAGTCCCAGGGAGAGCATCAAGAGGCAACGCCACAAAAACGGCAGCAGGCTCCGCTCGCTGTGAATGGCCAAAATAATTCATTCTTCAAAACGCACATTTTTTTTTCTTGCTTGGTTTTAGGACTACATTCTTATTTAGAGGAAAACCATTTCAGAAGCCAAAATACTGAACCTGGACCCACAAGTCTTTCGACCCTGCGTTCCGTGAGGAGTGGGTCCAAAGCCACTCTGCTTGGCCACCCCAGCGTGGGAAAACAACTCCTCCATCACGTGTGGCTCAAAGGAGGAGTCAGAGAAAAAGGCCCCGTGGTCTCCCAAGCTTCCGTAAGTCACTCTGCACCTATATTCCCACAGGGCCAGCCCTTCTGATGTCCCCATTAAAATGTAAGCAAATCTTAAGTACAATCAGATTACTGCTGATGCTATTTCATCCATTGTAAAGGTCAAGAGTTAAGGCTGTGACGGAGGGAAACAAATGAACACCAACATCTACCATAACAGCTAATGAACATGGGAAAGTAGTCTTCCAAGCATATCATTTTTGGGGGTTGGCCAAAAAGTTAGTTTCGGTTCTGTAAGATGTTATGGAAAAACGCGAACGAACTTCTTGACCAGCCCGACACTTTCTGAGTATATGTTCCCATCCACCGCTCCTTAATCACAATTTTTTATGTCCAAACACTTTAAAGATACTTACAGTGCCTGTCAAAAGCTGTGAAGATGTGTCTTACTTCATTGCGATACAGTTGAGCTTCCTTCTTTTTCCTTACGATGTCTAAAAACTCCTTAAGTTGTATCCCTAAAAATTGGAAAAAAAACAAGTTTACCAGAAATGACTGTCTTCCTCTTTAAGAAAAAAGTGAAAGTGAAAGCAGCTCAGCCGTGTCCGACTCTGTGTGACCCCACGGACTGTAGTCCCTGGAATTCTCCAGGCGAGAACACTGGAGTGCGTGGCCTTTCCAACTTCTCCAGGGGATCTTCTCAACCCAGGGATCGAGCCAGGTCTCCCACATTGCAGGTGGACTCTTGACCAGCTGAGTCACCAGGGAAGCCCAAGAATCCTGGAGTGGGTAGCCTATCCCTTCTCCAGGGGAATCTTCCCGACCCAGGAATCGAACCTGGGTCTTCCTGCATTGCAGGCAGATTCTTTACCAGCTGAGCTATCAACTTCAATGGAAAGTGATACTATCGCCCACAGATGTTATCTTGATTTTGGTAAGCAATACTCATTCGTACAGATCTCTAAAGCTGAAAAGGCACTTTGTTAAAAGCCAAGTCGGCTCCACATTAGCAACTGGCTGCAAACACGGTGGACACTTCAGGAGCTCCCTGAGCTGCTTCTGGGAGCAGAGATGATGGCCGTGAAAAGGCGAGACAGTCTTCCCTCTGGTAGATCTGATGGACAGGGCTAAAACTACTTATTACACAAGGTCTCCTAACTCTTCTTTCCACGGGTGTCTGTGATCCCATTTTTCCTAGCCAGATGTCATTATGACAGATTTTTCTCCAGCTGGGATAGCGGAGCCAAGAAGTAGTTTCTCAAAAGTCAACACCAATCGCACACCGCAAGTAGAGGTGGAGCGAACATTCCATCAACAATAGAGCTGGCAGTGTCCCCAGCCTGAGGGACACCCCATGACTGTTCTGCAGCTTCGGGCTCTGCTTCCTGCGATTCTCAGAATAAAAGAGCCCAGCGTGATCACAGGAGATTGGATACTGCGCTCATGATGTCTATTAAAATGAATTCTAATGTGATCTTTGTAGTAGGCTTAAAGAGTGAAGCCAAGAACTTAAACGTTTCAGTGAACTGAGCCCTAACCATATAAAAACAGCAGCTTGTTTTGGTAAGCCAGGACTTCCATTTCAAAATGTGTTGCTCTTTTAAAAATAGCCCCAAATCACACAGTAACCGCATGCTAATTTTCAAGGACTTGCACCCTTTTCCTTTCGGTGAGGGATACTGAGCTACATACAGTTCCCAAAATAGTTTCTTTTTTTTTTTTTTAAGTAGAAAATAGTTTTCTAAATTTTCCATAGTTTTCTTATTTGCAGTTAAAGATGCAGGAATTTGAAGAGGTCTGTCTTGGGGGTTTCCTTGGTGATCCGATGGTCAGGACGTCACCTTCCACTGTAAGGGGGGCAGGTTTGATCCCTGGTCATGAGCCAAGACCCCACGTTCCTCGAGGCCAAAAAACCAACATGTAAAACAGAAGCAAAATTGTAGCAAATTCAACAAAGACTTAAAACATGGTCCACATCAAACTTTAAAAAAAAAAAAAAGCCAATCCATGTGTTTAAATGATCCTTTTATAGGGCTGACAATACTAGGACTGACTGTCTGCCAGGCACTGTGTTAAGCTCTGGAAATAGAAGGGGAAAGAGAAAATAAAGATTTCCTGGGCCAAGGGAGTCACTGGTCTACTGGGGGAGACAGAGATGATGCAGGTTCAATTACAAATGTATAAATAATTGCAAACCATGACTTGTGCAATGAGGGGCATAACAGGAGGCCGTGAACACGTCACAGAAGCCCTCCTGTCGGGCAGGATCAAGTCTGGGGACAGGGAGGCTCCAGAGGCAGGGGCTAGAGGTGCGCTTGGAGCTGGTTCACTGGCACAGCAGGAGCCAACTCAGCGTTGTAAAGCAATTACACCCCAGTAAAAAGTGAGTAAATGAACACAAGGAAATCAGCTTCCTCCCTTACTTAAGTGTGTGTGTGTGTGTGTGTGTGTGAGCCCCTCAGGCATGTCTGACTCTTTGTGACCCATGGACTGTAGCCTGCCAGACCCCTCTGTCCGTGGGATTCTCCAGGCAAGAATACTGGAGTGGGTTGCCATTAAAAGCCTTTAAACTGTATACCAAATGATAAGACAGGAACTGAAATAATTAATATCAATAAATTTCTATCACCATGAAAACAAACAAAAAGGAACCCTCCTGCAGAGTAGACTCTGGTGAAGAGATCTCTCGGAGGAGGTAGCACTAAGGCAAGACCTGAATGAAGCTCCAGTACTTTGGCCACCTCATGCGAAGAGCTGACTCATTTGAAAAGACCCTGATGCTGGGAGGGATTGGGGGCAGGAGATGAAGGGGACGCCAGAGGATGAGATGGCTGGATGGCATCACCGACTCGATGGACGTGAGTCTGGGTGAATTCTGGGAGTTGATGATGGACAGGGAGGCCTGGCGTGCTGCAGTCCATGGGGTCGCAAAGCGTCAGACACAACTGAGGGACTGAACTGAACTAAACTGAATACCTAAATGGTAAGAAGGTACCAACTGGCTAAAGCGTCAGAAGAAGAGCGCTCCGTGCGGAACTAGCACGTGCCCGCCGCGGGGCGGGAAGCGGTGGCAAGGAAGAGGCCCCTGCGGCGAGGCAGTGGTGAAGACAAGGCTGGGAAAGGACGAAGGGGCTGAAACAGGAGATAACGTGGTTTTTACTTCGGTTGCAATAGGAAGTCAAGTAAGAAGTCTGGATTGAGAAGTGACAAGATCTGATTTAGAGAGATCGCGGAAAGATCCCGCTGGCTATTGTTTTGAAAAACGACGAGGGAGAAAGCGAGATAGAGAAAAGGAGGCTGGTCAGGCTCCTACTGGCCCGACGGTGGTCAGGAGGCGCTGGCAGCAGGCCCGGGAGCGACGGGAGGCTCCAGACACACCGCAGAGAAGGCGGAGGGTTAGACGCGGAGCACGCGGAGGAGGATGCCAAGGGCGAGCCCTAGGTTCCGGCTCGAATGGAGGTCTGAGGAGTTGTTTAGAGCGACGGGAGAGACGAGGGGAAGCTGGATGGGGCTGCAGAGAGACGCATGGCGATTTGGAGACGCTAGCGGTTTGATAGGGCTTCCCTGGTGGCTCAGATGGTAAAAGCGTCTGGCTACAATGCGGGAGACCTGGGTCCGATCCCTGGGTCGGGAAGATCCCCTGGCGAAGGAAACGGCGACCCACTCCAGTACTCTTGCCTGGAAAATCGCATGGACAGAGGAGCCTGGTGGGCTGCAGTCCATGGGGTCGCAAAGAGTCGGACACGACTGAGCAGCTTCACTTCAAGCGGTTTGACGGTTTGGGGGCGACCGAGAGTGAAAGGCACGAACAAGCGGCAGCAGCCGCTTCGGGCAGCAGGCGTGCCTCCTCGCACCCACCGGCGCGCTTGGCCTGCGCGTGGCCTGTGCTCCGGAAGGACGCCCCGCAGGGAACGCGCGTCCGGCCCGCGTGCCTCCACGGCACTCCGCCGTGCCACCCTGCAGCTCCAGTCTCATCGGCCCCCGGTACTTAATTACCTGCCGCACGCTCACCCGAGACTCGCTGAGAGAAGCGCTGTCGTCAAGTTTATCCCCAGTGTTTAGGAAGATACTTTGCTTGCAGAAGCACTCCTCACATGCTGAATAAGTAAACAAAATCATGCGTGCATACTAAGTCTCTCCTGTCATGACCAACTCTTTGCGACCCCATGGACTATAACTCGCCAGGCTCCTCTGTCCATGGGATTCTCCAGGCAAGAATACTGGAGAGGGTTGCTATGCCCCCCTCCACGAGATCTTCCCGACCCAGGGATTGAACCCGCATCTCTTTCGCCTACTGCATTGGCAGGTGGGATTTTTTATCACTAGCGCCACCAGAAGACATTTTTTTCTATTAGAGTTTTCAGCAAAAAGCATTAAAATGTGTGTGTTTTAAATGCTCTTATAACTCTGGACACTAATGCCGAAAAGTAGGTCGCTATTTAATCACATGGCCAGCAAAATCATCATTTTAG
The DNA here is from genome assembly GCF_042477335.2 of Ovis canadensis. Taxonomy (NCBI): domain Eukaryota; kingdom Metazoa; phylum Chordata; class Mammalia; order Artiodactyla; family Bovidae; genus Ovis; species Ovis canadensis. The sequence goes on from NC_091251.1 coordinate 112,025,970, forward strand.
AAACCCCAATTTCTTAATACCTATGATACAGTAAAAAACAAAATTCAGAGGGAAAGGAAACACATGCATAATATTTGCTCTTTACTTAGTGCATCTGATTCGGGGAAATGATTAAAAAAAAGCACAACTACATTGTTCAATATGTGATGCAGATTCACAAGGGAAAAAAGGTACATGAGCGGGAATATCTTTTAAATTACACATTCAGAAGACTCATCGCTATTTGAAGCTGTATAGTCAGGTCTTTATTTCATAATCTTGGGGATAAAAAGCAAATGTTCTTTACTATTTCCTAGGAGAAAATATACGTGCATTTCAACTGCAATGCTTATTACCACTTAAAGAGAAGAAACAGGAACTTCTCTGGAAGTTCCTTAGTTAAGACTCTGAGCTTCTAATGCAGGGGGCCTGGGTTGGATCCCTGATCGGGGAACTAAGATCCCACAAGCCTCACGGCGTGGCCAAAAAAAGAAGAAAGAACCTAAAGATGCAAATAACCCCATATATGTAATCAGTTCATTTGTACTCTTTTCCCACAGGATCATATACCTTGTGTTTTTACGTCAACATCAAACCACGTAAGCATACCCTATAGCCTCATGCCCACCCTGCCTTTAACTTGTCTTAATCGTCAATGGCAACACATGCAAACGTGTTCAATGCCAATGCAAGTTTCTTTTCCAGAAAGGACAGGGCAGTTTCCATTCAGCTGAATGCTGCAGGAGCATGCTCACTTTCCAAGGCCAATGTATAAAGGCTGGTTACTCCTACAGCTCTGTGATGCAAACACCTTAATGGAAGTTTTAAACGTCTTACTGCTCTTCAAATGGCCTAGAAATACAGTTTCTACTACGAGCTCCACCTGCCGTCACATTCGAACCTGAAATGACCACTTCACAAAGACTCGCCATAACTCTAAATGCATTACCTGTGTCCAGCCCTGAAATGAAAGAGAATTTCAGAACCTTCTAATTCCAAATACAAGGTGGAGTCTTCTGAGTCTTTTCTAATGATAAAAGTTACATAAATACACCTTATGTAGTTACATGTTAAGGCCATAACAATAGGGATCACATAGACCTGTGTGCTTTGTGTTTATCACTAATCTCCGGAAGGTGTTCAAAACTCACCTAAGTCAGGTGATAGAGACTCGGAGAACAGACGTATGGACACAGCGGGGGCAGGAGGGGGTGAGACGAACTGAGAGAGCAGCACTGAGATATTACACACGACGGTAAGCGGAGCAGAGGGCGGAGGGGAAGCCTCTGTGTTACACAGGGAGCTCTGGCGCCCTGACCACCCAGAGGGGTGGGGCGCGGCAGGGCGAGAGAGGAGGTTCACGACGCAGGGCGCTGTAAACCTACGGCTGGTTCATGTTAATGCACGGGGGAAACCCACACAACACTCTGAAGCAATTATCCTCCGATTAAAAATGAATTTTAAAAAACTGTCTGGGCAAATGGACTCTATCAGTGGTTCTCAGACTTTTTTTTTTTTTTTTTTAGCTGTAGGAAAGGTTCTTCTTTATAAAAATAGGAAATCCCACTGTGTAAAGATGAAGGCAAGGCATCCTGGTTGCAAAGAGGTGGGCTCCCCAGGCTTCCCTCTCCAGCAGCCCCTGGAAGTTCCCCAACAGGAAGGACCCAGGATTGCGGATCCTGCCGTAAAGCCCACTGGGGCCAACAATCCTCACGGATCCTTCCAGACTCTGCAGCTCTGCGCATCTCCCACACCACGGAGAGCGCTCCTTCCCATCTGATAAACGGCTCTGGGCAAAAGGACCCTTCCTGTTCTATACTGAATGTATACATTCCTCTCCAAGCTTCTTAGTACACGTCACAGAGATATATCAGAGAAACGCCATCTTTTCTCGTTTTCTCTTTTTAAGCAATTTCCTAGGAGGGTAATCATCTTTCACCACAGGGGTGGATATATTCAAAAAGTACAATAAAACCATATACATTTTTCCTTGGCAGTATTTTCTTTTTCTTTTCTTTTTTTTTTTTTTTGGTGGCTCACAGTTCTGTTTCAGGGTCAGCATGCAGAAAGAAACCCTCTTAAAAAAGAAGTCATCTCATTTTTGGCTATCACAGCAAGCTTAAACCCAGGAGAGGAAGGAGAGAATAACAGAAATGCCAAGTTGTTTAGACTGGAGGTCTGGTCCAAGATTTAGTAGAGAGGGTAGGGCTCCCATTCATTGGGCCATATATTAATTTTTTCCGGGGACTGAAAATGCCTAAAAATGAGGGCTTAAAAGGATCAAGTGGACTTTTAAAAGGTATAATGCAAGCCTTTTTAGTTTGAGAAATAAAATTCAGATTATGATTTTTGGCGGACGTGCAGAGGGGGTAAAAAAGGATAAAATGTGTTCACATAAAAACACTGTAAGGGCAGAAGGGCTTTCGCGACATCAGCGGCGGCGAGCTGCCACAGTGAGATGGGAGAGGAAATCCACAGGACTGATATTTTCCTCTACCCACCTGCTTAAGAGCAGGGGAATGAAGAGAAAAGAGTCCATCTCACTGGCAGAAATCAAGTCTCACCCTATCACTGGGAGGAAAACGGAGAGGAAGCGTGAAGACAGCTTACAGCAGAACAGAGAAGCCTGAGCCAATAAGCCCTTCTTTCTATCAGACGCGGGCAGGAATCACTACCTGTTTTATTAAATACATCTCCTGCTCATAAACCTTCAAAGGTTCCTCAGCATTAATAGTGCCAAGTCCTAAAACCTTATTCTGGAATTTAAAGCTTCATTATTCCTTCCAGGCAAACTGTCCTTAAATCTCCCCCTTCCCAACTCCCAGCTTTCGCCAGGGTCACTCACTCTGAACACCGTTCATTCACAGGTACGCACCGTACTCCATGCTGGTGTGGCATGTTAAATGTTTCAAGGAGGGTGGATTCTGTTTCCAGCGGGACTTGATTTCAACAGAACGACAGCCGAGAGCATACTGTTGTTGCTCCTGTTCAGTCGCCAAGTCCTTTCCAACTCTGTGACTCCAAGAATCGCAGCACGCCAGGCCTTCCTGTCCATCACCAGCTCCCAGAGTTTACTCAAACTCAGGTCCACTAAGTGATGCCATCCAGCCATCTCATCCTCTGTCGTCCCCTTCTCCTCCTGCCTTCAATCCTTCCCAGCATCAGGGTCTTTTCCAATGAGTCAGTTCTTCGCATCAGGTGGCCAAAGTACTGGAGTTTCAGTTTTAGCATCAGTCCTTCCAATGAATATTCAGGACTGATTTCCTTTAGGATGGACTGGTTGGATCTCTTTGCAGTCCAAGGGACTCTCACGAGTCTTCTCCAACACCACAGTTCAAAAGCATCCATTCTTCCACATTCAGCTTTATGGCCAAACTCTCACATCTGTCCATGACCACTGGGAAAACCATAGCTTTGACTCTACAGACCTTGGGTATGAAATTGGAAAGGAGCGGAGGGAGGAGGGGTACTGAAAAATGAGGGGCAGGGATCTTAAAGAAGAGGGACACCTGGGTAGGGGGTTCTGTGGGAGAAACTCCACAGGGCTGGCAAGCAGAAAGGGCCCCTCCAGAGGAGACAGTGTGGACCTGACCTTTCCACTGCTAGCAATGGACAGTGAGTGACAGAGCCCCGCCTCTCCACCACCAACGAACACCTGGGCACCGTGCAGAGACAAGACAGGCCACGTGGGCGCAGGGACGGGCGGCGCAGGCCCCAGTCTAAGCCGACCCTGAGGCCTGCACGCACCTGGCAGAGCAGCACACACGGCCCCCGGGAGCTGGAGGACAGGCTGGACGCCGCCATCTGCCATCGTGCACGCCGCCTGACCTCCGTGCTTCTCCACCTCCTCTGACGGCGCCAGCCTTCCACACCCGGCTCAGGCCCACTCCTCGGGCAGGAAGCGAGGGCCGCTCTCTTCCAAGAGGCCTCTCGAGCGGCCTCTTGCTCTCTCGGGGGTCTTCTTGTCTCTAGTGCTCATGTGGCATCTGGCTGTCACGACAGCAACAGTGCTTCTTTCATCCTCCCTACGACATATTACTCGGAAGGAACGCTGTGCCCACCCTAGACAGCGTGGTGATAAGCAGAGACAAAGCTGTGACCACCCTAGACAGCGTGGTAAAAGCAGAGACAAAGCTGTGACCACCCTAGACAGCGTGGTAAAAAGCAGAGACAAAGCTGTGACCACCCTAGACAGCATGGTAAAAGCAGAGACGTTACTTTGCCAACAAAGCTCCGTCTAGTCAAGGCTATGGATTTTCCAGTGGTCATGTATGGATGTGAGAGTTGGACGATAAAGAAAGCTGAGCACCGAAGAATTGGTGCTTTTGAACTGTGGTGTTGGAGAAGACTCTCGAGAGTCCCTTGGACCGCAAGGAGATCCAACCAGTCAACCCTAAAGGAAATCAGTCCTAATATTCATTGGAAGGACTGATGCTGAAGCTGAAACTCCAATACTTTGGCCACCTGATGTGAACAGCTCACTCACTGAAAAAGACCCTGGTGCCGGGAAAGACTGAAGGCATAAGGAGAAGGGGACGACAGAGGATGAGATGGTTGGATGGCATCACCGATTCAATGGACATGAACTTGGGCAAACTCTGGGAGATGGTGAGGGACAGCGAAGCCTGAAGTGCTGCAGTCTGTGGGGTCGCAAAGAGCCAGACACAACTGAGCGACTTAACAACAGCCAGTGGTCAGGACCCCACACTGCCAATGAGGGGGTGTGGGTTCAGTCCCTGATCCGGAAAGTGAGATCCCACACGCCTCGAGGCTAGCCAAAAAGCAAACAAGCAACAACAAACCGGTCCTAGGATTTCAAGGTAAGTATACTGTCCGTAGCTCAGTCAGTAAAGAATCTGCTGCAATGCAGGAGACCCAGGTTTGAGTCCTAGGTCAGGAAGATCCCTGAAGAAGGAAATGGCAACCCACGCCAGTGTTCTGGACTGGAGAATTCCATGGACAGAGGAGCGTGTCCGGGTCGCAAAGAACTGGACACGGCTGAGCAACTAAACCGCCACCATAATGCGAACGTGTTTCCGAACGACAGAAAAGAACAGAGCGAATGAAATCCAAAGTCCAACGCCAGCTGCATCTGCTGTGCTGGGGCCTCCGCTCCCCAGGGAGAAGCCGCAGACAACAAGATACGCACAGAACAGACACACAAACGTGCTGACAACACCGTGGAAAAGGCTAGAGAGTGGACATTTAAATTTAGGAAAACAATTCCTTTCATCGTCAATGGTCTTGCTCAAAACAACTCAGGTGAGACAGCAACAAACAAAGGTCATTAGCCTCACCAGACACAAACTATTTTTCGATTCACCTGATCCTGGATAGCACGACTGAGCCAAACAGTCCACAATCACCATCGTGATGAATCGATTTCTTCGATGTTTCCATCGCTGACGATTTAAAGTAAGCTCCTAGAAAGCTTTTTTTCCTGTTAAGTATGAAAGTAAAACGTGTTCCTTGTTTTGAAAGGGAAACCACATAAGAAAACAGAAAGAAAGGGGGTGGGTGGGAAAAAAGCACGATCTAATCATCCAGGGGAAACAAAATTCTAATGTTCTTTGTTTTCATTTTCCTCTCCAAGCATATGTTATATGATCTGGGATTAAAAATGCACAGACAGCTGTTGTGGATTCAGTGGGGGCAACGTACACTGGGCAGCTTAAGCCAAAGTCATAGTCATAGTCGTGGCTGTTGTTGGTGCTCTACAATCATCCCACAGTGAAGTCAAACCCCCTGAGATCACCCGTGGCCTTGCCCTTCCCAGAACTGCCCAGACACACGCGGCATTAAACCACTGGCCTACACTGAAGAAGGGCTTCCCGGGGGGCGCTAGTGGTAAAGAACCCGCCTGCCAACGCAGGAGATAGAAGGGGCATGGGACGGATCCCTGGGTAGGGAAGATCCCCTGGGGGAGGGCATGGAAACCCACTCCAGTGTTCCCGCCTGGAGAGTCCCTTGAACAGAGGAGCCTGGCAGGCCATCGTCCATTGGGTCGCAAAGAGCTGGACTCAACTGAAGCGACTAGGCACACGTACAACGAAGAAAGTTCAGGAAACTTTACACACTTCACTACTGTATCTCCCGAACTGTGTGCAGACATCAGTGTCCGCTCATCAGCCTCTCCTGAGACCTCGTGGGGGACACGCCCTACGCCAGGGAAGACCACGGCTCTCTGGAGAAGTAGCTTCTGTGGCGCGGCTGCTGATCGCGGACTGGGCTGTGACTCTCTTTTTGCTCTGGACCCTCAGGAGCAAATCTGACATCAACCTCTAGCAGTGGCACAGAACCTGGCGGCTTGTCTTTTGTGCACTGACCAGCTCCTGATGTCGACTCATTCATTCACTGAGTGCCCGGGACAGTGAAGACTGGCCTCAGCTCCATCACAATGACTAATATGACCCACGGCACTATTAACATCACCCATTAGCAAACGGCTGTGAGGGTAAGCTTAGAGACTCGAGTCCTGCGGCCTGCTACATGCTAGCTAGCTGCACCACCTGCGCAGGTTACTTAACCTCTGAGAGCTTCAGGATGGCTTTAGCTTATAAAACGAGATAGCCCTGATACGAAGGCGCAAGTGGCTCCATCATGTCCCACTCTTTGCGACGCCGTGGTCCGTACAGTCCCTGGACTTCTCCAGGCCGGAACACTGGGGTGGGCGGCCTTTCCCTTCTCCAGGGGATCTTCCCAGTTCAGGGATCAAGCCCAGGTCTCCAGCACTGCAGGCGGGTTCTCTACCAGCTGAGCCACAAGGGAATCCTGACATAGAGCTGTGTTAACGTTGACGATCCCCGCATGATGCTCATCACAGCGTCTGCACAGGGTATATGCTCAAGGAATCAAGCTACAATTATTGTCTGTGATAACAATAAATACTGTAGCACGCGGGAAAGTATTTTATAAACCAATAAAGAGCCACCAAATGCCAGGATTAAGATTTTTTATTACTCCCTGGAGTTCAGTCTACTCATTTGAAAAAAGGGAACATATGACCATTTTCCAGGCTCTTCTAGATTCAAACTTCTTCATTTTCTGTAGTTAGAGAAGATATGACATGATCTCTACTCTTAGAGAACAGAAGTAAAACCCTCCACCACGAGGCTGCAATACCAGGTGGCTCAGCAGTAACAGAACCCGCCTGCCGCTGCAGGAGACACCAGGCTCATGGGTTTGATGCCTGGGTCGGGAAGACCCCCTGGAGGAGGAAATGGCAGCCCTCTCCCGGGTTCTTGCCGGGAGGATCCCACGGACAGAGGCGCCTGGCGGGCTGGTCCACAGGGTCACAAAGAGTCAGACACGACTGAAGTGAGTGAGGGCACACGCGCGCAGTGTGTACTAGAACCAGCACCAACACTCGTCTGTCGCTTCCTTAAACACGTGGCTTGATTCTCCCTCCTGTTAGGACTATCTAACTTCTTGTTCCTGGTGCCCAAACAGTTGCTCCTGACACTCCCGTGCTTTGTCAGGTTATGAGCATTAAAAACGGCATCAGCGCCTTTTTGCTGTTCATTCTGGCTGCTCTTGAATCCTCCCAGTGTGACTTTCCTTGAGATAGCCTGCTCTTCTCACGGCCTTGTCTAAACTTTTCACTCATCCTAATTTTCAAAAGGAGCCTCGACAGAGATGGCCCACCTTTTATAAAACGCAGGGGCGCAGGGACGTAGAGTTTGGGCATGAAGGTTTAGGACTGTTGGCAGCGTGTACATCATCAGGGCTCTGCCCGGCTGGGTTCAACCCAGGGCGTGACTCTGGACCTCCCCCAGGAAGCTGGGCAGCAACAGGCCCTCGCGTGGGATGGCGTGTTGGAGACCTGGCATGGCCTTTTCTAGACGTAAGAGCTACACCTAGTGGGAGAATGCCCAAGTCACAGCTATCCAGAAGGACTTGCTGATGGCTTATCGGGTAGGGAAGCCACCGCAACGCAGGACACACAGCTGTGGGGTCAATCCCCGGGTCAGGAGGATCCCCTGGAGAAGGAATGGCAACCCACCCCAGTATCCTTGCCTGGGGAGATCCCACAGACAGAAGAGCCTGGTGGGCTGTAGTCGCAAAGAGTTGGACACAACTCACTAACTAGCAGCAGCAGAGAGCAACTTCGGAAAGTTGATTATCTGCATAAATAGCTCCCAGAAAACCAAGGCCAACACTTCAGGTTTTAAGATCAAAACATTAAGGAGAGAGATGATATATTTGGTAAAAGAATCTGTGTATAAACTTTTCCTATAAAAGGAAAAGTTACGGGCCTCCCTGGTGGCCCAGCGGCTATGGCGGCATGCTCCCAACGTAGCGTAGCCGTGCTCGATCCCGTCAGGGAGCCAGACCCCAAGTGCCACAACCAAAGACCTCAGATGCCGCAACTGAAAAATAGCCTGTGCGTCACAACGAAGATCAGAGATCCTGTGTGCCGGGACTAAGATCCAGCATAGTCAAAGAAATATTTTTTAAAAAATAAATAACATTAAATGTGACTCAAGTCACTGAAGGGGAGAAAAGAAGGGGCTGATGGTCTGGAATTGGTTCAGGACCGAACAGGTCTCATGAAAAACCGCCATGTCAGCAGCACTCAGAGTTCAGCAGTGACTTCTTGCGAGGCTGGCTGTTTTACGTTCGCAAGGATGTCTGTGCTCTGGAGTGTCCCCCTTTCAAGGGGACATGAACTGCAGCTGGTTGGAAAGTTAGTATCCTGGCTGTAAGCCTACTCCTCTACTCACGAAGTGGTGCTTTGAGAAGGTTAATTTGCCGTTGACATCAGAACCCGAGAGGAAGGGGAGCCAGGAAGCCTGCGGACGAAGGAGAGGCCTCCACCGCGATTCCGGAGGGAGGCGCTGAGCACCTACACTCAGACCTCACTCCTCCAACCCTGCCTTCCCCTGAACGTCTCCGATGGCTAATCTACTTTGCAACCTTCTGTCCAGCTCAGTTCAGTCAGTCAGTCGTGTCCGACTCTTTGCAACCCCATGCACTGCAGCACGCCAGGCCTCCCTGTCCATCACCAACTCCCGGAGTTCACCCAAACCCATGTCCATTGAATCGGTGATACCATCCATCCATCTCACCCTCTGTCGTCCCCTTCTCCTCCTGCCCTCAATCTTTCCCAGCATCAGGGTCTTTTCTGATGAGTCAGCTCTTCACATCAGGTGGCCACAGTACTGGAGTTTCAGCTTCAACATCAGCCCTTCCAATGAACACCCAGGACCAATCAATCTCCTTTAGGATGGACTGGTTGGATCTCCTTGCGGTCCAAGGGACTCTCAAGAGTCTTCTCCAACACCACAGTTCACAAGTGTCAATTCTTTATGGTCCAACTCTCACATCCATACGTGACTACTGGAAAAACCATAGCCTTGTAACTTTCTGAAATATATTTAAAAACTGATTCTTTGGAAAAGATGCTGCAACAGGAAGCATGCTAACGATCTGATGGAGAAGCAGCTGTGGGAGCAGCTGTAATATCCCTGATAATGAACGAAGGACCATGCTTACGAGAGCAGCTCCGGGGGCACATCACCAAAGTCGGAAAGCCCTCGCAGGGAAGCCTCCTCTCAGGATGAGAGCCTCCAGTTCTGCAGCAACCCTCAGGCCACTGTGAGTTTGAGAAAATCTCCCAGAGTGAGGTGCTCTTCATCATCCAAAGCAAACGAGGCTTTAGGAGAGGCCACGTGAAGGCAGTACCTGCAGAGGAGCTCCCGTCCAAACCTTAAAGCTTTAATGTGCGTCAGACCTAACATCAAAAGGAAGCTCCGTGACTGCGGACGTGTGAGAACTGTCTCTGCAGGAGGTGCAAAGCCGAGCGTTAGAGAGCTTGGGTGGGGGCGGCTTCCCTGGTGGCTCAAACGGTAAAGAATCTTCCTGCAAAGCCAGAGACCTGGGTTCAATTCCTGGGTTCGGAAGATCCCCTGGAGGAGGGCATGGCAACCCACTCCAGTGTCCTTGCCTGGACAATCCCCAAGGACAGAGGAGCCTGGCAGGCCATGGGGTCACAAAGAATAGGACAGGACTGAATAACTAAGCATAGAGAACTTGGGGAGGAGAGAAAACGTTCGTGAAATTTACAAAGTCTCCAGCCACACGTCAACGCTCTCTGGAACATCAGAAAAAGAGAAAGCGCAGCAGGGAGACCACTAATAGCATGCCTGGAAGATCCTCTGCCACAGACCAGTCCTCACATCGTATCGGAGCACTCACCCTCAAGAGAAGCCTCCAGGGGCCTCCCCGGTGGTCCAGTGGCTAAGACTGCACGGTCACAATGGGAGAGGCCAGGGTTCGATCCCTGATGAGGGATCTCTAAAGATCCCGCACGCCGCAGCTGAAGACTGAAGATCCTCCCTCGCTGCAGCTAAAACCCGGGGCAGCCAAACAAACAGACATTGTTTTTAAAAAGAGAGAAACCTTTAGAACCCAGTAAAGGTGGACAAACCTTCTGCCAGAGTTTACACTGCAGTGCACAGCAAGTCACCATAGAGAAGCCATGTGGTGTGACATACGTGTACAAGGCGTGCCTCACTAAACGTGACATGATACACACAGGGGATGCTAGGATACGGGCTGCGGGAGGAGTTTTCAGAGGCCAACCTTTACATCAGAGAGCTCGCCTCACCTGTAAAGAACACGGGCCACCTTTCTTCCAGAATAATACCTATTTGTACATCAGATAACTGGTTAAGGAAGGAAAACCTCCTTTGTGAGGTCAAATCTCTAATTAGGAATCAAAGGACCCAGAGGAGGGAGAAGCTCTATGGGAACAGGGACTGTGAGAGTGCCTTTGGCAAGCTCCGTGTATTTATGCAGAAACACTATATAAACAAGAGCATCCAGAGAATCACTCACTAACTCCCAGAGGCCTCCCAAAGCAGAGAAACCCGAACAGTGCAAAAACTGGGAGAAATCCTTCCGCCAGAAGACAGAAATCTTTCCAGACTAGAAGGTTCCCATAGAAACCCAGAAAAAAATACATACAGGAGGCCTCACCAAGAACTTACAATCTAAACTGAAGAGCAAAGAAACAATATTTGAATGTTTTGACAGTGTGAAAAATTTTAATAAGAAATTTAAAACCTGGGGAAATTCCATCAAGTTAGGGAGTTTAAAAAAAAAAAAAGTGAAACAGTGAAGAGTGGGCTATCTCCTCAAAAATATCAATGTTGCAAAAAGGCAAAAAAAAAAAAAAAAAGGGCAAAAACACCTTCTCCTAGAGGCAATATTGTTCACAAAGTCATGTTCAATACGTGATACCAAAGTGAAAAGTGGAAGTGTTATTTGCTCAGTTGTGTCCAACTCTTTGCAATCCCAAGGACTGGAGCCCACCAGGCTCCTCTGTCCACAGGATTCTGCAGGCAAGAACACTGGAGAGGGTTGCCATGCCCTCCTCTAGGGGATCTTCCTGACCCAAGGATTGAACCCAAGTCTCCCGCATTTACGGCAGATTCTTTACTGCCTGAGCCACCAGGGAAACTCATGGGATACCAAACTTGTATCCAAAAAATAATCTACTAAACTCTTCTGTATATCCAAAATTCATAAATAAAAATATTTTTTAAAAGAAAGAAAAATATAGTCAAAAGGACACAGGAGCCAACTCAAGGAGGCACGCGATGGCCAGTCTCCGACAAGCTGAGCGCTAAAATAATCCAGCATAGTGTGCTCAGCCACTCAGTCGTGTCCGACTCTGCGACACCACAGACTGTAGCCCACCAGGCTCCTCTGCGCATAAGAGTCTCCGGGCAAGAATACTGGAGTGGGTTGCCATCTCCTCCTCCAGGGGATCTTCCCGCCCCAGGGATCAAATCTGCCTCTCTTGTGTCCCCTGGGCTGGGCAGGCAGATTCTTTACTACTAGCAGCACCTGGAAAGCCCAGTTAAGTATAGGAATGAATCATAAATCATCAAAGGCACACAAACTCATGAGTCCTTAGTGATAAAGGAGCTAGACTCATCCATCAGGAAGACGGAGTCTCTTGCTTATAGTAAAAATGCCAGGGCTAACTGAAAGAAGGCCTGGGATTAGAAAACCATTACTTTGCAACCATATGGCAAAAGCTGGATCAGACAAGAATCATAAATGGATACCAGATCCAGGGGGAGATGGTGACGAGAAGCACAATTTTGCAACTTCAAACATGCCTCTCCACAGGCCGCTGCTGAGTGGCAAGGGAAGAAAATATCAAGAGAAATAATACAGTGGAGAAACCGGACAAATCCTGACCGGTGAGAAAATGAACATCAGCTACAAGAGACAGACAGACAGACATCTGCTGTGTCAAGACGTGGTGCCCTGAGAAGGACAGATCGCCCGAACACGATGCTGTCTGAGGACACAACACTCGACCGAACGACAGAGGAGTGCCAGGCAAGCACAGGAGGGCTGTTCCTGGAAAGCAAAACAACGCAGAGCGGGCTATTTCCTCAAAAAAATCAATGCTGTAGAAAGGCACCAAAAAAAAAAAAGTCTACAGAAATGTCCTGGCTTAAAAGAGGCTAAAGAGACATGGTACCCAGAACTAACTCCTGGATGAGATGAGGGAAGACCCCTGAAGGGCATAATTAGAGCAAGCGACAGCCCTGGAACGCGGCCGGTTGCTGTCGTTCCGTCTCCAAGTCACGTCCGACTCTGCTGCACAGACGGTACAGACAGGCGTCGACGTGAACTCCCAGCAAGCGTGCCGAGGCTATGGAGGCTCAGCAAGAAGAGGCAGAAAGTGCTGATGAGAGGGGAGACGGTGTAAAGTGCGAACGGTAAGTGAATCTGGGTACACGCCTATGCTCTGCACTATTTTTATTTTGCAACTTTTTGTAAGTCATAAATTGTAATTGAAAAGCCAATTCCGCGTGCTGTGGACCCTACCGCCTCAAACAACAGGGTCACCTCTTTTCTCCTCTGCCTTTCCCCTCTTCACTCAGTCACCCGGCTGAGCTGAGAAACAGCTTCATGTTGCACACAAAGGCAGACGATGCAAAGCAAAGGGCTCTTGATCCACAGCTGCTGGACCTCCTGGAAGACTGACCTGCTCACACTGTCGCTTTCTCACTTCCTGTTTATCTTCCAACGACTGCGGCCCGGCCTCCGTCCCCAGCACGCGCTGACACAGCCCTTGCTAAATCACCCAGCGCCCCCGGGGTGCCAGCTCCACGGGTCCCCTCAGTTCTTTTGCTACTGGACCTTTCAACAGCACTGAACAGTCCGCTTCTGTTGGTTTCTGATCACTCTTGACCTTCCTCTGGGCCCTCTGCCCCTCCTAAGCCTCCTTTGCGATCTCTTCATCCCCTACCTGACTTCTGGTGGTTACCATTCGTATGGCTCTCAGCCCACATTCTCCTGCAGGGGGTCTCATTCATTCCCATGGCTTTAAAACCACCCACAGGCTGAAGACTCCCAAACATCTCTGCAGCCTAGAGCTCTGCTCTGAATTCTAAACTCATACAGCCTGACTGCTTTGATGTCCTTGAGCAAAACCTTTCAAACTCAAAATTGAACTCTTGTTGTCTCCAAACCTTAAATCTTTTCCCCTAGTCTTTCCATTTCAGTAAGTGCCACTTCTGTTCACTCAGCTGCTCAGAAAACCCAGATCATCCGTGGGATGTTCCAATTAGAAGTACCACTCTGTCTTCAGGCTTTTAAATGGTTGAAAATTCTCTAATAATAAACATACTTGTGAATACATTGATTCATCAAAACTAAAAGAACCAAACCTCTTGTTTTGGGGGTAATGGAAACAAAGCAAAGATTAGCTTTAACAGAACGCTTTAGAGTCTCTGTGTTTGCTTTCGTTTCATGAGTGTCTAAATAAGGTAGGTAGTAAAAATCAACTTTCACATTACCAGAAGTGTTTGGATCTACTGAAGACATCACAGAATCAGCTTCTATCTAGAAAAGAAAAAAAAAACAGAATATATAATTTCATCAAATGTTTTCACAGTATAAGTTCTTAATTCCTGGGATGCAAGAAAGCAACGTGTGAGAAACCATCTTTGTTGAATCCAACAGACAAATCACAATCATTTTACTGTTCTGTCAGTAAGACACCAGAAGCTAATCTGCTACAGTTGCTAATGGCCCCCAAAGCTTTAATCTATTGATCAAAACAGTTAAATCACTTAAAATCAACTTGCCTGTCATACATACAGCATACACTACAAGGTAACCTTTCTGTCTTACACAAGTACAAGCAATTGTTACGATGGGCTCTTTGGCTTCATTTAAAATATTTTCCTAATCGCTTCTCGGCCTTTTGGCTAAGATCAAGTGTAAAATATTTTCTTCCTGACTGTAATAGTAACAATGTAGAAAACATAAAAAATATTTTTACATTATGAAGAGAAACAATGAAAAAAAAGCCATCCAGTGAAAACCACCGTCCACATTTCCGCCGGGTATGCTTTCCTTTTTCCCGTGTGTTTTTTCAAAATTGGAGTACAGCTGTTTCACAGCGTCGTGTTAAGTTTATGCCGTGCAGCCAAGTGACCCGGTCACACACATCCATAGGGCCCCTCTGGTTTGGGCTTTTCTCCTACAGCAAAGTGACCCGGTCACACACATCCATACGGCCGCTCCATCGTCACCTTTGGCTTTCCTTCCCATTCAGGTCACTGCAGGGCACCAGGCAGAGCCCCTGTGCTGTGAAGTCAGCTCCCATCAGCTCTCTGCTTTACACACTGCAGTCTGTGTACATCAATGCCAGTCTCAGTCCATCCGACCTCCTCCTTTCCTACCCACGCATTTGCAAACATATTTGAGAACGCACTGTGTATTAAGTTTGTGGACCCGCCTTCACTAAGTATTAAAACACCAGCATTTTCCCACATTGCTGTAAGACTTTTACAAACATCATGGAATTAGGATCTTGGCAACATGCGACATAGCTTCTCCACCTTGGATTCCATGCCCTGCACTTTCCTGGTTCTTCCTGACCCTTCCAGAAGACTAGCTCCCGGTGCACCTTCCTCTTGGGGTCCCCACAGACCTTAAATGTGCAGACGCCCCCAGGCTCTCCCCTTGAGAGAGCGTGCCGCCCTTCACACTCTGCACACCCTTCCTGGCTGATGCCATCCACTCGCACACCTGTGAGGAACCCCAAATCTATCTCCGCCCTCCCCTCTCCACCTGATTTTAGATTCCTCATGAGGGAGGCAGCACAGCCTGAGAGCTGCTTGTTAGCACCATCGTCACCTCATCATCCAGCACGGGACTTAAACAGCGAGTGCACACGGCTGTATTTAACATGGAGAACCAATGAGGACCTGCTGCAGGGCACAGGGAAGGCTGCTCAATGTCAGCTGGCAGCCTGGATGGCAGGGGGCGCTGGGGGAGAATGGATACACACATACGTATGGCTGAGTCCCTTCACTGTTCTTCTGAAACTGTCTCAGCATCACTGCTCAGCTGTATCCCAACACAAATAAAAAGTGAAAAACACAAAAAACACAGCGCATGCACTTAGGGCGCTTGCATCTCCTCGGTGTTAGCGCGCCGCTGTGTGAGCTCACTGCCCTTCCCCCAAAGCCCGCCTTCGGAGCTTCCCTCTTCTTATCCTTTCAGTCCTGTGGCCGCATGGCTCCGGTACAGTCACCAGGTCCAATAACCGGGACAGCTTCTCCCACCACCCCGGGGCGCCCCCAGACCCCTCATACCAGTGGAGTCTATCTCCGCTGGTCTAAACAGGCCCAACCTCCTATTACAGTTACCACTAGAACTCCTCACCTTCTCCTCCTTCTGTTCTTAATCTCTGTCTCAGTATTTCTCAGAGTTTATAAGTCTCTCTAAACTGGGAACTGCTTCAAAGCGTGTGCGCGCTCAGTTGCTCAGCTGTGTCTGTCGCTTTGTGGCCCCGTGGGCGATAGCCCGGCAGGCTCCTCTGTCCATGGAATTTTCCAGGCAAGAATGCTGGAGTGGGTTGCTGTTTCCCATTCCAGGGATCTTCCTGACCCACATCTCTTGTGTCTCCAGGACTGGCGGGTGGATTCTTTACCACTGATGCCCCCTGGGAAGCCCTGCTTCAAAGTAGCATCTATGTTTTATTCATCTTTATTATTTCTAGCCACTTGGAACTGCTCCTCTTACTATATGAGAATATAATAAATTTTATTCTGTAAACATTTTCATGAATGTAGAGTGATTTATTACATAAAAGTGACTTACAGCTTCATGACCTGCATTCAGGAGTTATTTCATTTGCTCAAAAGCAATATTTAAAAACAAAACCCCAAACCTCAACCTAATATAAGAGTAAAAGCCTGTTAGGTTTCAGAGGGAATACATTTTCACTTAAATGTTCATGATGGTTACAAATGATTCTTAAGTGTATAGGTGATTTAATACATTAGCATTTTACTGTTTAGCAGCCTGCAGTCAACAAGCATTTGCTTTGATTAAAAAGTAAACTCCAAAACCTCAACCGAAAGTAACAACCTGTTAAACTTGATGGCGTGCGGGACGCACGCTACCCTATCACTGTACATGTCATTAAATTCTTCACTTATGCCCTAAAATTAAAACCGAGTGAGTAGATCCGAAAGTAATAAGGGCAGAACGAGGCCAGGTATCTTTCCAGCTGAACCTGGGTTAAACGCAGTGTTTCACAGGCTGGGTCCACTTGGCGACCTGCTCTGGAATTCCAGCTGAAATGAGTGCAGGTTAACAGGAGAGCTGTACTTTCTGGGAGGCAGCCCTGACTAGCCCTGAGGACTTCTCTGAGCTCCAGAATCAACCTCACAGTAACTAAGCAACCCCCTGGCAGTTGAACCACTCGGAACCTACCCGAGCTGTTCATGGGACCCGTTGAATCAACAGAACACACTAACAGTGAAGTTGTGATACACCTAAGCATGATGGAGAAGTGGATGCGATGTGGTCCCCGGCTTCGTGGGGTCTGTAATCTGAGACAAGTAGAGCTCGATCATAAGGCAGAGCTGAGCCCAAGTGGCCGCCGGATCCCTTGGTCCAATGAGGGCAGGAGGGAGGGCATTCCAGAGACAGCCCCGAGTGCTCCCTCACGCTGATGCCTGCCACTGAATTTCTTACACCTGACCAAGATCTCGCCTCTGATCTATCCCAATTCAGCAGCTCAACAAGAGGGACCTGGGACTAGAATGGATGTAAAGGACAAGGGGAGCACGCAAGGATGGGGAGCCCCAGGAAACCTGTCTGACTGAAGCAGGAGGCTCACTGGAGTTCAGCTCAGCTCTCCTTAACTAGCGCAACCTTTTCTGGAGAAGCAATGCCCAATGAAATTTCAAGTGTACCTAGCACTTATACTTCTAGGAATTAATTCCACAGAGATGCATTCACAAACAGAGATATAGTTGCAAAAGAATGCTCATTGTGGCAATATTAGCAGGAATGAAAAATAATGGAAGCAACTGAAATGACCAAAACAAGGCAACTAGCTAGAGACGACCAGGCAACTGCCTTTTCTTAAATGTAGTGTGTGTGCTTCCATGTTCTTCTACTGTCAAGTGAAAAAAGCAAGTTAAAATAAAATAGGCATACTATACACCTTCCTATGCTTTCAATAGCATGCCAGGCGTGTTTGTCATGCATAGGAAATTTGGGATGATACACAAGAAAATGGCTAATAATGGTAACTCCTGAGGAGTAGGGAGGGAAGAGATTTACATCCAACTTCATATTTTTCTGGTCAGTTTTAAATTTTTGACTATATAAACGCATTATTTTCATAATTTAAATGGGGCAACTTTTTTTTCTTAGTTTAAAAAAAAAAGAAAATCCTGCACGTCCCTTCCTCTGTGAATTCCCCCTGTTACCAACATCCCCCTCCCAGGCTTCTGTCTTGAAACCATGCTAGTATCTCACATTTAACATAATTATTGCCAGCCTTGTGGTAACTTAGTTTTTATAGATTCTAATTCATCACTTATTTGGGTTCTTAAGAAGAAAGTAAAATTCAGCACTGGACACATCTCTAAAATTGCTCAAAAGGCAATGGTTTGTTTTATAAACATCCTAAGCTAGCCCTCTGCACTTTACTTAGAATCCATCCACTACTGTATTGGGCTTCCCTCGTAGCTCAGTTGGCAAAGAATCTGCCTGGAATGCAGGAGACCCTGGTTCAGTCCCTGGGTGGGGAAGATCCCCTGGAGAAGAGAATGGCAACCCACTCCAGAATTCTTGCCTGGAGAATCCCATGGACAGAGGAGCCTGGCAGGCTACAGTCCATGGGGTCGCAAGAGTAAGACACAACTTGACAACTAACCCACCACCACTACTGTATTCTCTGCGCTGTCCCCAAATACAAAAGAAATTTCTACCTTGGATGGCTTGTAACCAAACAGCATTACAACAGCAACTTTAAAGTCCTCTCTGCTTAGATAGCCTTTGTTATCTTCATCGCATGCTCTAAATACCTAAAGAACATTAAAAATCTTCAGTTAATAAAACAGAAACCATTTGTTCTACTATTTTTATTACTAACATATATTAAGTTTAGACCTGTCAAATCTAAAACTTAGCTGAAAATTTGGGCTGGGAAGTGAGTTTCATTATCTTAATTTTAATTCTCAAAACACCTTAATGATGTGCTAAAATTTACTCCCCACCCCTCCTCAAAGTGCCAAGGACTTAATCGGTAGGTTGATTCTTTTAAACCATCGGGATAAATTCTACCCAAAATTCATGCTAGAATGAGGAAGGCGAGGCAGCGAGGACGGCTTTGAAAGGCGGGAGGAGAGGTGCAGGTTACAGCTTATTATAAAGAGACTGTCGCAGAGAGCAGAAGGGGGTTGGAAGGAGGCAGAACACTGGACGGGGATCCAGAAGCTTGGAAGCCCCAGGCTGGATCATTAGCCATCACACCTCGGGGCTGAACGAGAGCCGGGCGAGGGGATGGCGTGAGCGCCCCGGGTCAAGCCGAAGTCCGAGACCCAGCCCTCCGGACACCTACTTCCACCCACTTCTTGTGCTCTGAGGGACTAGCCTCCCACGTTCGCGGCCGGCCGCCGGCCTGGGAGGAGAACATCGCGATCTCCCCATGCGAGTCCAGACTGCAGAACCCGCGAGCTCTGCGGCCAAAGCCCCCGGGCCGGGACCGCCAGCCCGGCTCGGCGCAGTCCCGGAAGCTGAGCTTCGCCAGGCACCTCCAACGTCCCCTCTCATTGGACAACCTGCGAGCCACTGGCGTTGATCCCGCAGCTCTATTGGCCAGAGACTTTGTTTGGCTACGTTTCCTTGGAACAGCCTATGGCAGAGGCCCTCAGGCCCGCCCCCAACCCTGGCTCCGCCCCTCTAGTTTTATTAACTCTTGGCACAGCCTATGGCAGAGAAGCCCTCAGGCCCGCCCCCAACTTTGGCTCCGCCCCCTAGCTTTATTAACTCTTGGAACAGCCTATGGCAGAGAGGCCCTCAGACCCGCCCCCCAACTTGGATCCGCCCCCTAGTTTCGAAAACTCTGGGAACAGCCTATGGCAGAGAGGCCCTCAGGCCTGCCCCAAGCCCTGGCTCCGCCCCTCTAGTTTCTCCCCCCTGGGCTGGGACACGTGCTCGCCCAGGCACTGTTTCACTGTGTACTGCGTGATTCTTCTCATTTTCTGTTCCCACACCTTGCAGTATTTACTTTTGATAATTTCGATCAAAGACACTATGCTAGGCATCGTAAGAGACACAAGAGTGTGAACAAAGCATAAAAGGAACCAATCAAGCCCAGGACTCACGTCCGGATCAGCAAGTCCCAGGTAATTACTCTGTTCCATCCTCCCGATAAGCCTAGCACTGAGCCCGGTGCCTAGTACAAATCAGACGTTCAATAAACAAACCAAGTGAGCCCTTAGAACGTTTCCATCAAGTTATTTAATCCAGCTTTCTGGGAGGGGTGGAAATTCCAAGAATGGTATCAAGAGCACTGAGTCCAAACTCCATGGCAAACATCCTTACTAAATGCAAGAAATAGGGCAAGGATTCCATTTGGGAAGAGTTTATCTCAGATCCGTCTCCTGGCAAATCAGTAAGATTAAAAAGGCAACACACATACACAGAGGCACACACACCTACTTTAACTAAGAAACCAATATTCGAGCTTGAGTCTGAGGGAGCTTATTTAACCTTTGGTCTTAGAACAGGGCTTACAGTCTGCGCCCCAGGAGAACCCGGAACACGTCTCAGACTTCAGCTTCCTCTAACCTCTCAGCTGACCCTCTCCCCCTTTGAAAAGAACCCCCCCCCCAACCCCCGCTGCCTCGAGCTCCGGGAGCCTGAAATTAGGAGATCCCCCGCAAAGAGGATGCGTTTTGCTGATCAGCTATGAGGAAAGAGGGAAACTTCTCTTCCTCTCTCCCGCTTTTGGCAGCCGTGGCCAGGCGGCGAGAGGACCGCTAAAAGCTGCCGGGACTCCTCCCCTCTCTGGAGGGGCCCGCGGCGGTCCCCAGGTGACCCGGCGGGCCTTAGGACCCAGCGGCGCGCGTCCCGGAAGGGGCAGGGGCAGGGGCGGGGCCGCGCGGCGCGCGCCGGGCCGGAGGGTTTGAATCGCGCGCATGCGCATGCGCGAGCGCGGGGTGGGCGGGGCGGGGTCCCGGGCGGCCGCACGCTCGGGGGCTTCGAGGGCTGCGCGCGTGGAGGCCGCGGCGGCAGCGCTGAGCCTGTCCTCCTCCCGGCCCGGTGCGCGGGAAGCCCGGCTCCGGCGCGTCCCCACGGGCCAGCGGGCTTGGAGGCGGGTCCGGAGGGCAGCGGAGCGCCCAGGTAGGGCCCTCCTGGGCTTCGGCGGCCTGCCCTGAGGGGACCGGAGCCCGCCGGGCGCTCTCCTCCGCGGGTTCGTACTCCGGCCTCTCGGTGGACGGGCGGCCTCGAGAATCCGCCAGCGCGCCGGGCGCTCACTCTGCTGTTCCCGGTCCGAGGGAGCCGTCGTGCTGCTTCCAGCGGTGAGACTTGCGAGCGTGAGGTGAGGGGGCGCGAGGCAGCGCTGTGCCCGGCCCGAGGCAAACGCAGGGGAGGGTTAGCGGCTGTTCTTTCTTCTTCCGTGTGCCTGCGCCTCCGCGCCCTGCGCTGCCTCCCCTCCGCCTTCTCCAGCCCCCGGGGTCCCCGCAGGAGCCGCCTCCCTCCCCTCCTGCCTCCCTCCAGACCATTCTCCGGACAGAGCTGCTGTTCTTCAGCCTCTCGGTCGCGTCCATCTCTCTGAGACCCATGGCCAGCAGCAGCCAGACTTCCCCGTCCTTCACCGTCTCGCAGAGTTTGCTCAAATCAGGTCCGCTGAGTCGGTGATGCCATCCAACCATCTCATCCTCTGTCGTCCCCTTCTCCTACCAGAGAATGTTGGGATGCAGAGTTGTAGGGAGCCGAATATTTTAGAAGTAAATCGGACAAGGTTCTCCCCTGCTTATTAAAAGGTGCCCCCCGTCAGTGTAGCCCTGCTGTTCTTAGAATCCAGGAGTGTAGCCCTACTCTTCTTAAAGTCCAGGGTCTGTAACTTGACTCCTTATTCCGCCATCCCCCTTCATCTTGGACCACCTCCCTGTCTTCCTTCCCCAGCTCCGCGTCTGTTTTCTGGAGTTAACTGCAGCCTTCTTCTGGCCTGGCCTTTGCAGCTTGGGTCCTTTCACTTGGAATACTCTTCTTTCCCACCTCCACTTTATTTGGCTGTTTCCTTTTCTTCATTCGGCGCTCAGTTAAATGTTAAGGTCAGGATATTATAAGGGAAAGGCATCTGTGTTACTTTCTCATACCTATGATATGAGAAAAATATAATGAATATTTGTAAAGATATCTTGGTGGTCTTGGCTGTTTTTGTTCCTGTCAGTCTCTTTCTCCCTGAAGTATAAGCTTTCCTAAGGCGGAAGCTGTTTCTATGCTATTAATTTCTTATTCCCAGAGCTTGACACATAGAAACTGCTCAATAAATATTTTCTGGACAAACAAACTCTGGGAGGTAGATCTGATACCCATTTTCAGAGGAGAAAAGTGAGGCTGAGCAGTTAGGTAACCTGCCCAAGTGCATATTTACCACCTAGTAATGACCGGATTTGATATTGGAGTCCAGATCTGCCCACCACTGGCCACACCTGGCCTCAGGTGAGATTGATTCCCATGCCCTCCTGATGGTTTGCAAGCTCTATGAGAAGCAGCTGGAAGTGTGAAACAAATAGCCCAACTGGGGCTGGGATGGTAGGGGGAGAGCAGGAGCTAGCAGCTTTAAGAGGAGTATACGTTCGCATTCAGTTTTTTTTTTTAGTATCTAATAGACACTGATGCAAGTTGGCATTTGGTAGTAGAGTTTCTTTAGATTTCTGCCCTCCTTGGCACAGTAGCTTAATGCGGTGTTTGCTGGATTTCATTAATGTGGTTGGTTACGTCCCCAGTTTTGTCTTACTCTCAACAGCTATGCTACTATTTGCTTAATGTCTTTATTTGAACCCACTTTTACAGAAACACTGTCTGTAAGAAGTAAACTTTAGTTACTCTAAGTGTCATGGAGCCGTTAGACACCTCCTGCTCACGTTAAACCAAAGTGCTGCTGGTGCCTGCAGAAGAGCCCAAAGCCTGTTGTTTTTTCAAAAGCAGGATTAAAGACATTTCTACAAATAACCTCCTCCTTGATTAAGCTGAGGGATTGGATAGGAATGGAGAAGAGAGGCGGTTTCATAATGCGAGGTTAATGTCAGGCCCCAGTCATCTCCACTTTGGGAAACACTGTACTTTGATGACCCAAATGATGTCAGATCTTAGAGTTAGCGCACGTGGGTTGCAGTTCTGATTCTAGTGCCGTCAGTTACCCAGAGAGTGATGTTAGACCTGCGCTGTGCCAGACACCACCCAGGCATTTAAGATCAAGATCCAGGTGGAAAGACGGAGAGGAGAAGGTGAGCGGGGTTTCCGCTGTCACCTTCTTGCCAGGTTCTCGTGGTAGGTTCTGCTCGTGTGCCCTGAACACCCACCCAGCAGCTGATGTTAGTGAAAACAGCTCAGCAGCTGGTAGTGTCAGGTGTGCTAGCTAAACATGTGTCCTAAAAGCTCAGGACATGGAACTTGAGAGCAAGAGAGTGAGTGTGCCAGCATCTGTGCGACCCTATGGACTGGAGCCCGCCGTCTCCTCTGTCCGTGGAATCCTCCAGGGGAGAATACTGCAGTGGGTTGCCCTGCCTTCCTCCAGGGGGTCTTCCCGACCCAGGGATCGAATCCCACTTTTTTTTCTCTCATGTCTCCTGCATTGGCAGGCGTGTTCTTTACCATTAGCTCCACCTGGGAACTGGTGAATGGGAAACAAGATTTCTGCCTTTCTTTTCCAGAAGCATGATGTCCCAGGAAGGCAATTATGGGAAGTGGACAATATCCAGTAGTGATGAAAGTGAGGAGGAGAAGCCACAGCCGGACAAGCCATCTGCCTCTCTCCTCCCCGACACTGGGCAGGGGGCCGCCGGGCAGCCAAAGTACACCTGCTCCGAGGCTCGGAAAGCCGCCCACAGGAGGAAGCTGGAGCCTGTGAAATTCAGCAGCACAGACTCAGCTTCAGAAGCTTCGCCTTGCAAAAGACAGAAGAGCGGGTCCCAGGAGGACCTGGGCTGGTGTCTGTCCAGCAGTGAGGACGAGCTGCCTCCAGAGCAGCAGCAGGAGCAGGCGAAGGACCCGCGGGTGAAAGAGGAGAAAGGCCCCCCTTCTCCCAGGGGCCGCGCGGCTCGGGGCGCTGGGCCGCACGGCCCCCCCACCAGCCGTGGGCTCCCAGACGAGGAAGATGAGCAGGAAATGTCAGGGGAAGGCCAGGACATCTGGGACTTGCTGGATAAAGGGAACCCTTTCCAGTTCTACCTCACGAGAGTCTCCGGGATTAAGCCCAAGTATAACACGGGAGCCCTCCACATCAAGGGTGAGTGAAGCTGGGGAACGGGAGCCCTCAGACTGCCTTGAGGGGGCTCCCCCTTGGTTAAACAGGAGGACCGCCTAGGAAGGACCTCCAAGAACACTTCTGAACCACTCTTTGGGGAAAGTAACCATTTTGACAGGCAGATGCATTTGTTTGACAGCAAACTGTTTCCTTAGGTCAGGAAACCAGTGGCTGCTTCCCACAGCTCAGTAGATCAGGGGTCCCCAACCTCCAGAATCTCATGGCTGATGATTTGAGGTGGAGCTGATGTCATAACAATGGAAATAAAGCGCACAGTGAATGCCACGCGCTTGAATCATCTGGAAACGCTCCCCGACTCCAGTCCACGGAGAGATTGTCTTCCACAGACTCAGTCCCTGGTGCCAGAAGGGTTAGGGACCACAGCTGTGCACCGCCCTAGTGGAAGCCTTCAGACAGTGCTTAGGGTTGCTTCACTTGTAAAGGTCAAACTTGATCCAGTAATACTTTATCAGGAAAGTAGCCAGTAACTGACAGCAGTAGTTCCCCTGGACCAGAGCGTCAGCATCCCCTGGAGCTTATTAAAGTGCCAGTTATCAGCCTCCCCTCCAGATCCCTTGTATCAGACTCTGGGAGCCCGGCCCTGCTATCTGCTTCCCGAGCCCTTCGGGGGATTCTGTTGCCTGAGCAAGTTTGAGGACCACTGTGTGAAAGCCTGGGTTTGGTTCTGGGTGAAAACAAGAGTGCCCTGGTCTTTCGTTTCTGTCTCCAGGGAACATCTGTGTGATATTGTGATATATACAGACATTTGGTCTTCCCACTGGTTATAGTTGGGTGGTGGTTTTTTTTGTTTTTTGTTTTTTTTGGTCCCAGGTACCTGAAATAGCTCCAAAGTAATTAAAGGTGAAAGGAGTAGATTTTGTTATGCATAAGGAGCCCCTTTCAACCACACCTGTTTATTTTAATGCAGAGACTTTTGGAATGCCCCTAGGAATGGTGGAGGGTAAGAGGCTGGTTGCCTGGGGAACCAACCTTGTGGTTAAAGTTGGAACTTTCAGCCCCAACCCCCACTTCTGGGGAGGGGTCCAGTCAGTCACTAGTGGCCAGTGATTTAATTAGTCTTGCCTTTGCAGTGAAGCCTCCATTAAAAAAAAAAAAAAACAAAAAGCAAACCCAAAACCTCCCTTTAGAGGTCTGTGGAGCTTCCAGGTTAGTGTATACAGGAGGCGCTGGGCCTGGTGCGCCTGGAAGGGAGCCCCTCCCCATTCCTTGCCCTGCCCACGTCTTCCTCTGGTTGTTCCCAAGTTGCATCCTTTTAAAAAAAAAAAACTGGTGATCTGGTGAATAAAGGGCCTTCCTGAGTTCTGTGAGGCGCTGCGCAAATGATCAAACCCAAGGGGAGGGGTGGTGGGTGAGGCTTAGCGGGGGCAGCCCTTCACCTGTGGGGTCCGATGCCAGCTCCAGGTGGATGCTGTCAGAACTGAGTTGAGTTGTAGGACAGGCAGCTGGTGTCTGGAGGATGGGTCTGTGAGGGAACACCCCACGCTCCCCGCTGCACTTGTGGTCACAAGTATTGGGTGCAGAGAGGAAGCAAGGCTTGCCTTTGAGGGACCAGCAGAAGCCCCAGAATCCTGGACACAAGACTTGAATCCGGCCTCAGCATTTGCCTGCTGTCTTGGTAACTGACCAGGGACCTTTGTTGTTGTTCTGACCCTCTGCGACCCCATGGACTGCAGCACGCAGGCCTCCCTGTCCATCACCAATCCCGGAGTTCACTCAGACTCATGTCCATCGAGTCCGTGATGCCATCCAACCATCTCATCCTCTGTCGTCCCCTTCTCCTCCTGCCCCCAATCCCTCCCAGCATCAGGGTCTTTCCCAGTAAGTCGGTTCTTCAAGTCATGTGGCCAAAATATTGGAGCTTCAGCAAACAAAGGACCTAATATTCTTCAAAATTTTAGTTTACTCATCTTTAAACTGGGGATTCAGAAAAAAGAAACGAGAATGGGGTCGGGGGAAGCGCATGGAGAGCCCGGCGCGGCGCACTCACTCGGCCACACAGCACAGCAGGCGCCCAGAGCCACCGGCCCACGCCGCGCAGCGCCTGCCTCGCCCGCAGGCAAGGGCAGGTTGTGTGCACTGTGAACAGTATTGTAATCATATATCAAATGTGTGATTGACCAAAAATTCCCTTCAGGGTTTTCTGTAACACCCTGTGGAATCCCTGAACAAACTTTTTGGCCAAGTCACTACATCTTGTGTGTGATGTATAAATGTTGGTGTATTTAATTCCATACTATAAGGAGTTTGATTGTACAAGGTGTTTATTTTTCCTTTCTGCAAATGTCTACCTGCTCTGAGGAAATGTAAGATAGATGTCAGTGTCAACTGAGAGAGATTGAAACAGGAAATAGAGAGCTATGCAAGACTTTTGTATAAGTAATAAACTAATGACTAGCTGTTAGCACCAAGATACGAAGGAAGGGGAGGTAACATTTATGATAGGAACTTTTACGTGGGTTATGTAGGTGATCTCCTTTAATTCTCATAGCGGCCTTGTGAGTAGATGTTAACAGTTGTCCTCCTTGAATCTGTGACTGGTCTGCAGAGAAGTTGAATAAACCTGCCCAAGGTCACAGGAATATGGTTGGACTGGGATTTGAATGCAGGCATTCTGGCATCACGGCTGCCCTTGTGGGTCAGCTGGTAAAGAATCCACCTGCAAAGTGGGAGACCGGGGCTCTGTCCCTGGGTTGGGAATATTCCCTGGAGAAGGGTGGGTGCCGCCCTCCCCAGTGTTCTGGCCTGGAGAATTCTGGCCTGGGTTGCAGAGTTGGACACAGCTGAGTGACTTGCGCTTTCATTCTGGCATGAAATGCATGCTCCCAAGGTTTCCCACACCAGCAAAGGCCATAATCGTAGGTTCTTTAGAGGATCTCGTGGAGGAAGAGGAATTTCAGATAATTCAGAAAGGTAGAAACAGGGGCTGCAGTGGGCGGAAATGGGGAAACAACATACCGTGATTTCTTTTTGATTGTTCAGCTCTCCCTTTAAGACAGGTGCTTCCAGAGCTTCCCTCCCCTGCTGGTCCAGTGGCTAAGACACTGCCTCCGCTGCAGGGCATGGGTTCAGTCCCCGATCAGGGAACTAAGATCCCACAAGTCACGTGCAGCCCAAAAACAGAAGAAGAAAAGTTTTCTAATTAATAAGAGATTTGGAGAAAGGGAGGATGTGTGTCGTTATCGTTCTCACTGACAGTTTTGACTCGTCATCCAGTTCTAACGTTATAGATCTTGATTTTTTTCCCATTATGTTCGGTTAAATAATAGTGATACATAATAAATATTATCAGCCCGGGGAAATTTTCTCTTGAATTTTCTGGAACATTAAAGTCTAGCCTCATAGTAATTCTTCAGCGCACCTTTTTCTAAGCCAAATTCTGCCCATCAGTGACTGTTTAATAAGTCAGTTGTGGTCATTATTAGGTGATTTTTATCAAAAATATGAATTTGATGTTTTGTCTCCTCAGATATTTTATCTCCTCTCTTTGGGACACTTGTTTCTTCAGCTCAGGTGAGTTTCCAGTTTGGTCTTTGGATGGGAGGGGGACACAGAAACCACTCTGGAGGAAAACGAGCAGGGGGCCCCATGGTCAGCCCCGAGCAGGGTCCCCGAGACGGGACCTTGCTGGAGGCCAGCGCCCAGCACCACGGGTATGGGATCCATCAGTCTGGAACGTGGATGCACACTCAGTCAGGGCTTCTGACTCTCGGTTTCCTGACTGGCCAGGAAGTCATCCTGGAAATTCCACGGCGGGGGACTTCTCTCTGGCACACTGATAGTCTCACGGGACTCTGGTGCAGCTCCTGGAGGTGTGGATAGAGAGGTGAGGGCCACATCAAGTTTGATTTGAGTTAGAGAAATAAATGAGAAATTTCCTACACCCTCCGAAGAGAAGCCAGGAAAAGTAATGGGTGTAGGTGTGTCTGTGTGTTTCATTGCACCTTCCTGACAGGCCTGGCCCCTTCAGGTTGATGAATCACCTTACGGTGCCAGGCTCTCCAGCAGATGAGCAAGGCCTTGGCCCTAAAGAAGCAGGGCTTCCTGTGAGCTTCACGTTCTCCTCGGCAGCAGAAATCCTGGTCTCTAGCTGGAACATGGGGTGAATTTGTGTGTGTTCTCCCGGCTAGGATGAGTTGTTAGCTTCGGGAGAGGGGCCAGGGATTACCCAGGCATGGGGAGGACACCCACAGGTGAGCCTGGTCCAGAACTTGTAGTCTGATGTAGGTCGTAAGCCTGTAGTGAATGTCCAATTCCAGACACCTGTTTACAAATCTAACTCAATAGATTGCACACATTGCAACTGAGAGATTCCCCTTCTCCAGGGGATCTTCTCAGCCCAGGGTCTCTGGCATTGCAGGCAGATTGTTTACCGTCTGAGCCACTAGGGAAGCCCCTTCATTACATTATGGAAAAACCCAAAGTAACTTTTTGACCAGCCAGATACAAATGCTGCGAAAGTGCAGAGATAGTTTTCTGTTTTCTCAGGCACTCCCCCGCTGACTCGGAAACTTAAGCCGTGTATTCCCCTCCGCGTGTGTTTCAGGTTTGTGAGTATTGCAGCATAATGGTCCAGGCTTACAAAGAACACTGTGTGTAGTTCATGGTTGGTTTAGAGTCCCTTTCAGTTCAGTAACTAGACAGTCCTCCTTAGGAACTGCTTTCTGAATTGCCCATGGTGTCTTTTCTTTCCTTCCGTCTAGTTTAACTACTGCTTTGACGTGGACTGGCTCGTAAGACAGTATCCACCAGAGTTCAGGTGAGTTCTGCAGAATGATGGGTGACGTCAAAACCCTAATTAATGGAGCTTGAATACACAAGATCTGTGTTTCTCAGGCACCTGCTGTCCATCTTTCTTTGAAAATTTCTTTTGAAACTATTGAAATCTTTATAACATTACAATGGGAAAGCAGCCTCTTTTTTTTTAATCTGTTCTAAAATAATCACAAGCCTTCTTAATACAGATTTTAGCATGTCCCTCTGTTCTGTCCAGAAGTAGGGTAGGACAAATTTCAACCTGAATAAAAGACGTTTAGGTCCAATGCTCATAGGAAAGAAAAGGTCATTGCTACCTGTGTTCTTGACCAGTAAGCCTGCACCTCACCTAGCAGTTTGATGCTGGTGGTGGTTTTGTTTTTTTGGTTTGAGTCTCTCTCATTTCACAGGTAATTGTTCCTGTAGCTCAGAAGTTAATGCTGGAGTCATAGGGCCTTCCGTGATGCAGATATGGAGGTGGTAGGCAGTGCAGACCAAATAAAGATCCCATTGCTTGGTGATGGTTCCCCTGTCCCGTTTCCAGTACATCCACTTGGCAGAATCCCGCGGCAGCAAGTAAAGTGGAGGGATACACACGCAGGAGAATGGTCGTCAGGATTCTCAAAGTCCATGCTGCATGGAACAGATTGGACTGTGTGAACTTTCATTGTTAATAGCGCGTGCGTGCGTGCGTGTCCGACTCTGTGTGACCCCATGGGCTGTAGCCCACCAGGCTCCTCTGCCCATGTTATTCTCCAGGCAGGAACAGTGGAGTGGGTTATCATGCCCTTCTCCAGGGGATCCCCACCCAGGGATTGAACCCTAGTCTCCTGCGTTGCAGACAGATTCTTCCCCATCTGAGCCACCGGGGAAGATCTGTAGACAGAAATGCTGGGATTTCCCAAGCAGCTTTGACACTCAAAGCGGTAACATGTAGGATTAGTTGTAGCTGCATGTAACGGAAAAACGAAAATAACAGTGACTTGAACCAGGGCTTCCCAGGTGGTTCAGTGGTAACGGATCCACCTGCAGGGCGGGAGACTCGGGGTCAATCCTTGGTCAGGAAGAGGCCCTGGAGAAGGAAGTGGCTACCAACTGCAGTATTCTTGCCTGGAAAATTCCACGGACAGAGGAGCCTGGTGGGCTGCAGTCCACAGGGTTGCAAAGAGTTGGACACACCTGAGCATACGTGCCCACAGATCTGAGAGAAAATCTCTCCAAGCTGCTCAGAGGACGGGATGACGCCTGCTTACGCTAGGGAGGGTGGCCTGCTTTCCTGAGCCACCAGGTCAAATGCGCATCGTATCCAGAGACGCCCTTGCAGACACACCCAGAAACAATGTCTTATCTGGGCACTCTTCACCCCATGAAGTTGACATGCAAAATTACCCATCATGTAGCCTTTTTGTGAAGTTTTTGAACACTGATAGATTTGAAGCGAGGCTTCCCTGATGGTTCAGTGACAGAACCTGCCTCCCAGTGCAGGCGAGGCCGGTTCAGGCCCTGGGTCAGGACGATCCCCTGGAGGAGGAAATGGCAGCCCACTCCAGTATTCTTGCCTGGAGAATCCCATGGACAGAGGTTCCTGGCAGGCTACAGTCCATGGAGTCGCAGAGAGTCAGACTCAACTGAGCCCGCACATGCCAATTTGAAGTGATTAATGAAGACTACCGTTTTTGTCAGTAATGTTTAATCTTTTTTTAAAAAGAAAAAAGCTGATCTGATAACACAGTTCCTGGATGGTAGAGGCATGATTATCTATTACATTGTTCTCTGCACTCTCTTTCATGTTACAAAACAGAAAATTTGTTCCAGGTAGAAAGCACCTGAGAAGATGTGTTTCTTTGTTTTCCTGAACATGCTAGCATGAAGCCGTTGGGGTTCGGGTTAGTCCCAGGGGAGTGCTTTCTGTCACGCTTCTGTTCAGCGGAGCGTGGTCCTTTCATCTGTGACAGAGCATCGCTCTGCACACGCCTGATGACCGTGGAGGTTGCTCATCTTGGTTGCTTGTTGGAGAAAAGATTTTTGTTTTGTTGGGCGAGCTTTTAAAAATATATTGACTTCTAAGGATTATCTCACTTCAGATTAACCAGAGTAGATCATGGTTCTCTTAAAAGCCTTGTTAATCTGTTACCGCAGATATTTTTTTTCAGACTGTAAACTTCTTATTTTGTATTGGGGTATAGCCAACTAATAATGTTGTGGTAGTTTCAGGTGAGCAGTGAAGGGACTCAGCCAGACACATACACGTATCCATTCTCCCCCAAACTGGCGTCCCATCCAGGCCGACACACAGCATTGCGACACAGTCGGTCCTTGTTATCCGTGTTGGATATTGCAGTGTGTGTGTGACCTTGCCAAGCTCCCTAACTACCCCATCCCTGCCTCCAGCAACTGTCAGCTCCTTTTCTGAGTCTGTGAGTCTGTTGTATGAGTGAGTTCATCCGTATCGCTTCCTTTTAGATTCCATATGTAAGGATGTCATGCTCTATCTCTCCTCCTCTGGCTTTCTCACGCAGCACGACTCTCTCTAGGTCCGTCCGTGTTGCTGCCAGTGACATTATTAACCCTTTTTCGTGGCTGAGTAATATTCCGCTGTATGCATGCACCACACCTCCTTTATCCACTCCTCTATCGATGGACATGTAGGTGCTCCCACACCTCGGCTACTGTGAACAGTACTCCTGCAGAGTATTTTTATATTGTCCTTTTGAATTAAAAAATAGGGCATTTTTGATTCACATTGGGCTCTGTTTCACTGAAATACAACTACCTCCTAGTGAATCTGCGTGTGTGGACCTGGGCCCTTTCACTCTCGTATCCTGGGCAGGTGGTGCAGGCCTCACTCACAGTAGGTGTTCAATGAAGGGATGGCTAGTGAGGAAGTGACCTACTGTTTGGTCCAAAACAAGGGAAAGAAAAGAGCATCACGCTTAACAACACTAAGTGTGTATCTCTTAATCTAATGACAGAGTTGATGATGCGTCCTTTTGGACCAAAGAAGATAATTACTCAAGGCCCCTCTGGGTCACTGCAGAGACTCAGGATCAGGCCACGGGCCCCCCTTATGAAGGTAACCACTTAGCAAAGGTTAACTGATCACTTGCCCTGTGCTGGCCCTGCACTCTGTCACCACACAGGCCGGACACCCATGTCGGTGGTCAGGGCTCCTTCACGGGGCACCAGACCAGCTTCGTGAATGAGGGATTTGAAATACCTGTGATCTCCTTTCAGGAAGAAACCAGTCCTGCTTGTGCATGGCGACAAACGGGAAGCAAAGGCTCACCTCCTGGCCGAGGCGAAGCCTTATGGGAATGTCACCCTCTGCCAGGTAAGCTACTTATTGCCATTCGAGATCACGCTTGGGCTGAGAGCTGGGAGGAAGTTGGACCTTCAGTGTGTCCACCCTCCTAACGCAGGAATCCTCTCTCCAGCATCACCAACAGACGTCTGTCCAGCTTTGGCTTAAATACTTCCTGAGGTTGCCTGTCCTATTTGTGGGTAGCCCTCATGGTTGAAAGCTTTTTCTCTATGTTGACCGAATTTCTCTGTAATTAGGGTCTCCAGAGAAACAGAACCCGTTAGGTTGTATGTGTGTGTGTTTGAATTTGCAGAGACACTGACTTTAGAAGAGCTGGCTCACATGATTGTGTGGGCTGGCAAGTCCAGCATTGGCCACTTTGAGAAGCTTGATGTTACGGTTTGGGTCCAAAGACTGACTAGGGACTGATTCCCCCTTCCTTGTGGGAACCAGTCTTTTATTTTTTATTTTTTTCTCTTAACAACTTCAACCGACTGACTAAGGCTCACAGACATTCTGGAGGGTAATCTCCTTTCCTTACAGTGCAGTCATTTAAATGTTGTTCAGTCACTAAGTTGTGTCTGACTTTTCGTGACCCGTGGACTGTAGCGTGCCAGGCTCCTCTGTCTTCCACTGTGTCCTGGAGTCTGCTCCAATTCATTGATTTAAATGTTAATCTCCTCAAAAAAAAAAAAAAATGCCTTCACACAACATGTCACGAGGCATCTGGGCACTGTGGCTGGCCGCGGTGACACGACCTCCTTCCCTGCCTTCCGCCCTGGTCCTCGCTTTCCCCTCTGGAGTCACACGACCCCCTGTCGGTGGCAGAGGTTCTCGTGTTTGAAGTCGTCTGCTTCGTCTTTGAGTTTTCTCAGCCAGGTTCCGCACTTGCTTTCGTCACTGCACCTGGTGCGTCAGGGGTCCCTCTCCTTCCCCGAGTTGCCAGTCCGCTGGTTGGCATCTGCTTTGTCCATGGCCCTCGGGGAGCGGGGGTTTCTGCGGGGAGCAGGTTCCCTGGAGTCAGTTCAGTGGCAGTGTCTGAGGGCAGCTTCGCAGTGGTAGTTTTTAGTGTGACCACCTGCCTGACTTACATTAGCTGCCATTGGCATGTTACCCACAGCCCTTGGATCCTTTTTAAAGGCTTTTTTTTAGTAGGGACCATTTTTGAAGTCTGTATTGAATTTGTTACAGTATCACTTCTGTTGATGTTCTGTGTTTTTAGGCAGCGAAGCTCCATGAGATCTTAGCTCTCCAAACGGGGATCGGACCCACACTCCCTTCTTTGGAAGGCAAAGTCTTAAGCACTGGACCACCTGGACGGCCTGCCCTTGGTTCTTTTTCACGAGAATCACTTAATACCGGAGAGACGTAGATTGAAGCCCAGCCTTAGAAACTACCTTGCGAGCTGCACAAGGCATGTGGTCCCAGTCCCATGAGGGGCAGTCACTGGCCTCACAGCAGGCTTGGTTTCCTGGGACCCGAGCAGGAAGGAGACAGAGAGAAGGCTGTTGCCCAGCTTCTTTCCTGTCGTCGGCATTGCTGAGTCGCTCAGTCATGTCCAGCTCTCTGCCACCCCATGGACTGCAGCACGCCAGGCTTCCCTGTCCTTCACTGTTTCCCAGAGTTAGCTCAGACCTGATGCCAGCCAACCATCTCGTCCTCTGTCGCCCTCTTCTCCTCTTGACCTCAGTTTTGTCCTGATACTTTTCAGTCAGCACATGGGATACAGTGTGGCCAATGCGTGAGTCTTGGAGTTTCCTTCAGACTCACTGTTTCAGACTCCACGTCTGAAGGGGTCCTTTTATATGTGGCATTTGGTGTAAGAAGCAGGGGTAGCGAGGAATTAAGCGATGCTGATGATTTCCTTCCTGTGGTGGATCTGAAGTGGCTGGTGGGTGTGTACCTTTTCCTGTTTGAGCAGGCAGGCCAGTCCATTCCTGAGCAGCTTGACGAATGAATCCATCATGTCCCTTTTCTCTCCTGGGCAATAGCTTAGTGCAGTTGACTCAGGATTTCTGCCCTTGGATTACAGACAGAGACAAGGGTAAATTACATAGAACCTGATTCTTTTTATTTTCCACTTACTTTCTAATGTCCTTTTTCTTCCATTCATACAAGATTAAAGAATTCCAGCTCCCAGGTGTTTTATCAGTCGTGTCTGACTCTTTGCAACCCCATGAGCCACAGCATGCCAGGCCTCCCTGTCCATCACCAACTTCCAGAGTCCACCCAAACCCATGTCCATCGAGTCGGTGATGCCATCCAGCCATCTCATCCTCTGTTGTCCCCTCCTCCTCCCAGCATCAGGGTCTTTTCAAATCAGCTTTTCACATGAGGTGGCCAAAGTGTTGGAGTTTCAGCTTCAACATCAGTCCTTGCAGTGAACACCCAGGACTGATCTCCTTTAGGATGGACTGGTTGGATCTCCTTGCAGGCCAAGGTACTCTCGAGAGTCTTCTTCAAAACCTCAGTTCAGAAGCGTCACTCATTCTTCAGCTGTAGAATACTGTGTGTGTATGTGTATTATTTTAAGGATAAAAACAGTGAGAAATCTCAATCTGATCAATTTTAAACCCATCTCACAACATTTTTCCTGTGATTTAACTCACTGTACTTTATGCAGTTGGAGTTTTAAATCACTCCATCTCTTTAACCATCCTGTTTAGGCTCACCTTCTGCACAAGATCCTCCTTTGATTAGCAGCCGCCTAAAATCTGCTTTGTGTTTGTCTCCAAAGACAGCAGGGGTCAGCCTGAAGTAGCACAGCACTTACAGCGGGCAGGAACGAGGTGACACAGGATCCTGACAGCCAGCAGTAAAACCGGTGGGAAGACAGAGTGTTCTCTCACAGGGGCTGACGCTCAGGAGACTTGGTAGCGTGCTTCAAGGAAGCCACTAGAGGGCGGAACAAGCCCTGTCTTCCAAACCTGTGTTCAGTTCAGCCGCTCAGTCGTGTCTGACTCTTTGTGACCCCATGGACTGCAGCACACCAGGCCTCCCTGTCCATCACAGATTCCTGGAGCTTACTCAGACTCACGTCCATTGAGTCGGTGATGCCATCCAACCATCTCATCCTCTATCATCCCCTTCTTCTCCCGCCTTCAATCTTTCCCAGCATCAGGGTCTTTTCCAGTAAGTCAGTTCTTTGCATCAGGTGACCAAAGTATTAGAGCTTCAGCATCAGTCCATCCAATGAATATTCGGGACTGATTTCCTTTAGGGTGGACTGGTTTGATCTCCTTGCAGTTCAAGGGACCCTCAAGAGCCTTCTCCAACAGCACAGTTCAAAAGCATCAGTTCTTTGGCATTCAGCCTTCTTTATGGTCCAACTCTCACACCCATACGTGACCACTGGAACTACTTCGTACAAAGTAGAGGACCAGCAAGGGCCCACTGTGTTGCACAGGGAGCTGTACTTGGTATTCTGTAGTGATAACCTGTGGGGGGAAAGGCTGAGAGAGACTGTGTGTCTACACACACACATGCTGTGCACGCATATATACACAAAAGAGCCAGTAGACCCACACGCGCGTGTCTGTGTAGGACTGGGCCGCTTTGCTGCGCTCCTGACACTAACACAAGATTGCAGGTCATCTCTTCTTCGATTAACAACGACAACAAGCTCATGAATTACGCCTTCCTGCCCACTCTTCCGTAGCCAGGTCGGCACGCTGCTCAGCGAGACCCCAAACCCTGAGATTGTGCGGGTGGTGAACGCGGCCACCTGTCCGTGAGCATCGCCGAGACGGGCTGTGTCGTCCTCGCCTGCATGCTCCAGCTGCCCGTCGCTGCCCCGGCGGACAGGGCCGTCTGGAGAGGGCGGGCGGGGTGCGCTCTGACTGCAGCAGCACTTGCTTCCGTTTGCAGAGCGCTTAGTCCATGCAGCTCCTTTTCCTAACCATTTTAAGTGTACTCTTCCGGTTTGTTCCTAACAGCTCCCGGAATCTCTTAGTGATGCTCTGATTTCAAAGAGGAGAAAGACAGGTTTAGCAAGTCAAGTATTTTTCCAAAGTTATACAAAGCTGTGAAGAAAGGACTTGTCTATACACCGAATTCCTAGCTACTAAGCCATTTTTGACATCTCTGTTTAACGTTTTCATCTTGAGGCATATTCTGCTTAATCAAGGTCTTGCAATACCAGATGTTAGACAAAATGTTTTAGTCCCTTGCCTACCCCCCAGTTGGTTTGTAAAATTATCATTTTGTAACATGAAAATGGATATAATGTATTATCTTTACTTTGAACACTT
Source organism: Ovis canadensis (assembly GCF_042477335.2). Classification (NCBI taxonomy): domain Eukaryota; kingdom Metazoa; phylum Chordata; class Mammalia; order Artiodactyla; family Bovidae; genus Ovis; species Ovis canadensis. The sequence goes on from NC_091251.1 coordinate 112,062,097, forward strand.
GCTGTGTTAAAAATACAAGAAAACTTTTGCTTTAGCATCATCATGTCTCCATATCACCAGCACTTTCAATGTTTCTTTAAAATATGCTGGGAAAACTTACTGGATGTACTTGTATGAGCCAAATATCTGATTTTAAAACTTTGCATAAAATCTCATTTTTTTTGCTAGTTTTCTGACAACTAAAGAAATTCTGCTTCTCGCTTCTAATTACTGTAATTAAAAATGCAGTATGTATTGAATCATTCTGGGTAACTTTAAAAAAAAAAGTAAGCCTCACTGGATGCTGTTATTGTAAAAGCTGTCTTGGTGATGAAGGGCTTGCCCACTAGAGGGCAGTAAAAACTTTAAAAAAAATTGACCTGAATCTCTCTTAATTTTGTTTTAAATAAATACCGGTATTGTTGAGGTTTGTTTGTTTGTTTTTAATGACTTGACCTCTTTTTTTATCCTAGGCAAAGTTGGATATTGCATTTGGAACACATCACACGTAAGCAGTTTTTATGAAATGGGGGAGAATATGAGTTTAAAAGATCGAATGATGCTCTTCAGAAGTCACTCCCAAAAGGGACTCACGTGTGACGATTTTGTTGAGGGGAAAGCTATAAGTTAGGAAATAGAGGGGATGGAGTTTTTCCCAGCAGTCTTAAGACCAAGTACCAGGAGCTGAAAGTCTGGATCTGTGGAACTGGCCTGGGCCTGGCAGTTGTATCTGTGATGTGGTTTTCCGCTCTCTGCTCAGGACTTTCCCTACAGCCCCCCGGGGGTGTGCAGGTGGGGATAGGTTGTGGTCCGTGGTCCTGAGTGGCTGTAGACGTGGCCATCACATGCCTGAAGATTCCACTGGTGTAAAGAAAGCCTTGTGATTTTTGTCAGATTCTAAGCTGCAGCAAATAGAACATTGTTAGGTCCGCTCTGTGCTGTGAATAAAAGAAAAACTATTTTGCAAGAAGTTGTCAGCCTAAGAGACTGGTACCTGTCCCTGCTTTTAAGACATCTCAGAAAATTCTCTTAGGGCGGTGTCTGAGGCGGTGCAAGCTGTAGGCGGGAGAACCTTTTCTCTTCCTACGGGACACGTACCAGCCTGACCCCCATTCTGGTTGCGTCTTAAAACTTTCATGGAGCTCTTGTACATAACTGGTTCTCTAACTGAGAAAATACGACATGGTTGCCTGCCTTTCTGTGTTTTTGTAAAGCAGATTTATCTGAAACGTGTCACACTCTGAGTGCGACAGCCTCGTCTTGCTTCTGGGCCAGCAGTGGAAACACGTCTGCTGCTTCAGGCTCGTCCCTTTGGGCACCTGTTCCTCCTGTTCCTAAGGCAACAAGGAAGCTCGTGGGCGGAAGTCTTGGCCCAAGTCTTGTAGTGACCACCGTTTTCCTGATATGCCAGAAATGAGGGCCTGCTTTCATCATTTGCTTTGTAAGCTTAAAGCTATATTTTGCCAGTCTGATTTCAGAAAGGAGCCAGAGCAGAAAGCCACGAGCAACTTTGTGAAAGGATGCCTATCCACCCACATCTGGGTTTAGATGCTGTTGTGTAAACATTGCCACATTTACCGACCGCGCCTAATTGGTAGCCTTACTGTAATGGAGGGGTTGAGGGTTGTTGAGAGGGATCTCAAGCACCTATGTCGCTGGGGAATCAATTGTTCTTTACATGGCGTAGAGCTCACAGAAGGCTAATTTCAGCCCAGGATACAAACAGCACTGAATAGACTGGACAGGTGTCTTGGGCTCCTGCGGCTTCTCCACGGGAGACGCTGGAGGGCGGCAGCAGTCAGCTGTCCTGGGTCGACATTCTGTCCGGAAAGGGTCCCACTGGATGGACCCTTGTCCCCCACCCTTAGCTGGAATTCAGCCTAAATAACTTCCTGATTCGGAAATACATGCAGCAAGCCCTGTCAGTCGTGTGGATCCTGGTTCGCTAGGCCTACAGTGCTGGGCCCCTTCGTCGGACGCACATTTCAAGCCGGCAGTCAGCTTTTCTCGGGCACATTCACACTGCACACTTAACTGTGTTACCAAGTAGCCTTGGGAGAGCCTGGGGCCGGGAGGGACTGAGTGCTGGGCTGGCCTCAGCCTGACACAGTAACACACGAGGCAGTGGGGCTCTCCTTTTCTTTTTCTTCCAAAAAACTGCTTGGCCCTTTGTCTTCATCTTACGGACGAGAGCCCCCGAGTCAGGAGGCAGCTGTCCGCCAGTGAGTGCTGGAGATAGGACTAGGCCTGCTCATTTTCACTCAGGTTCTCAGTGGACTTTGTGGTTTTTTTTTTTTTTTAACTTTGTTTTTTAAAGGTTTTTATGTTATCTTTTTTTAGTTTGAATCTTTTTTATCTTGGCTGCGTGGGCTGCAGGACCCGTGTCCCCTGTGGTGGGCGTGCGTCCTAACCACTGGGCCGCCAGGGGGTCCCCCTAATTCACTTGTTGCTTCCTGACTGCTAATGCTGTCTGCTTCCTGTGGTCCACCCCCCGGCCACACTCCCCCCCCCCCCCCCCCCTTGCAGAGACGCACACTCTGGAAGCCCGCTCCTCCTTTCCCGCCACCACAGGCATGTTGCGGGTTAAGCCCAGGAGGGCTCCTCGTGCAGAGGGGCAAGTGCCGGGGAAGTGACGGCGGCAGCGTAGCGTGCGCAGTTTGCACCTTGTTAAGCACCAGTATCTTGTAGGAGACTGAGCTCATGTCTGGAGATTACTTCCACTTGCTCACTTTAAAATGTGCTAAAACTTATTCATTAAATATCTAGTATGCTCTTGAAGCCCAGCTCGAGGGGATATGACGCGTTTGAGATGGGCCGAATTCTGTCCTTGCAGCTTTCAGCCTTTGGTGAGAGAGGCAGACAGACATGAACTAGGAATGGCGGAAGGGCCTCCAGCTCCTGGAAATGTGTGGCCCCCACAGAATGTGGCTGCTGCGGTGACTCCGCAGGGCCTCTGGGGTCGCGGTCTTACCCACACCTGTGTCGCGGAGGATCTGGAAGTGACCCGATGCAGCCACGTCCTCCAGGAGCTCATGGTCGTCTTGGCGACAGAGAACGCGCTCTGTCTGTGTTTCCCAGATGCCCTGCCATCCTGGGGCATAGTTCATCGGGCTTTCTGGTGGCCCCCAGAGCTGGGAGCAAAGGCACCTCTCAGGCCCCTGAGAACCCACAGAGGGGAGAAGCATCAGATACGGCCGGTAGCAGGGCGCAGAGCCCAGGCTGGGCCTCCCGCCCCGCCAGGCGGTAGCAGGGCCTCCTCCTTCCCCTCGGGGTGCAGTCCCCTCTCACCTGGGCTGCCCTGGCCCAGCCTCGCCGCCCCTGCCCAGAAACGCGAAGGAGCTGCAGCCCAGCCCCACTGGGGAAGCTGTGCCCAAGGAGCGCTGTGCGCAAGACATGTGGTCCCAGTACGCGCTGCTTCTGGCTCACGTGGGACCCCGGATGGTGCGCGTGGCCTCTCCCAGCCACGGCGTCTGCCCTTGGTCAGGAAGTGGGAATGGTCGTGCCTCTGGATAGCTGGGGTTAGCGTGCTAGCATTAGGTGCCTGGCACACAAATTGCTGTTGTTCAGTCACTAAGTTGTGTCTGACTCTTTGTAACCTCGTGGACTGCAGCACACCAGGCTCCTCTGTCCTCCACTATCTCCTGGAATTTGCTCAAATTCATGTCTGTTGAGTCAGTGATGCCATCCCACCTTCTTATCCTCTGTCGTCCCCTTCTCCTCCCACCTTGGATCTTTCCCAGCATCAGGGTCTTTTCCAATAAGTCAGCTCTTCCCATCAGGTGGCCAAAGTATTGGAGTTTCAGCTTCAGCATCAGTCCTTCCAGTGAATATTCAGGACTGATCTCCTTTAGGATGGACTGGTTGGATCTCCTTGCAGTCCAAGGGACTCTCAAGAGTCTTCTCCAACACCACAGTTCAAAGCATCAATTCTTGGGCGCTCAGCCTTCTTTATGGTCCAGCTCTCATATCCATACCTGACTACTGGAAAAACCATAGCTTTGACTATATAGACCTTTGTTGGCAAAATAACGTCTCTGCTTTTTAATACACTGTCGAGGTTTGTCATAGTTTTCCTTCCAAGGAGCAAGTGTCTTTTAATAAATGCTCCACAGATATTAACTTTTTTTCCCCTGTTAGGGAGCAGCTTCAAATGTGAGAAACATTGCTTTTGCTGGCTACAAGCTTACTAGATAATATGCAGGTCAGCATTCCTCCAGAGAGACCTCATTTTGTGTGTTTTTATCCGTTTTTAACTCTGACCTTCTTAGGGCTCGCCACTTGGTCTATGAAAAGATTAACGTGGCTCCCCTTAGAGCAGTTCTCGGTGCAGATTAATAGGATTCACTAACATTAGTGTGTGATTTTCCCTGTAAATGATGCACTAATGGAAATATTTGTAAAACTTACATTGTGAATTCATAACTGGCTTACTGTTAATTACAACTAGCTACTAATTTGGTGACTGTGTATGTAAATTTGTCAAGGTTTCAGGGAGCACATCTCGTAAGTGGGAAGAAGATTGTCTCAACAGCTGTCTTTCTCCAGCTTTGCATTAATTTACTGTTTGCCAGCTTAGATTAAATTTTTTTTTTTTTTGGCAAGAGCTAAATCTTATTCTGATTTTATATGCTTTTGTATGTTTTTAATGCTAACTCCATTCAATCTCAATGGTATTTAGGTGGTGGTTTTTTGAGTGGTTCCTTTTTTTCCCCAGGTGTAAACTGACTTACATCAGTAAACATTAAGTAGCATTTTGGCCTCAGTGGAAATAAAGCAGAGTTACTGCCTTGAGTAAATGTCTAGCTGGGTGTGGAGGAGAGAATTTAGGTTCCTGAAATAATTAGAAAACCATCAAGAGGCCGAGAATTATCTCGTAGCAGATGATGAAGTAAAGCAGGGCGTTGACGCATAGAGGGAACGCACACACGGAATGCTTTGCTGCTGCTGCTGGCGCTAAGTCGCTTCAGTCGTGTCCGACTCTGTGCGACCCCATAGACGGCAGCCCACCAGGCTCCCCCCTTCCTGGGATTCTCCAGGCAAGAACACTGGAGTGGGTTGTTATTTCCTTCTCCAATGCATGAAAGTGAAAAGTGAAAGTGAAGTCGCTCAGTCGTGTCCCACTCTTAGCAACCCCATGGACTGCAGCCCACCAGGCTCCCCCGTCCATGGGATTCTCCAGGCAGGAGTACTGGAGTGGCTGGCATTGCCTTCTCCGCACGGAACGCTTTAAGTTAAGCAAAATGGGTGTTGCGTTTCGTTGTCACAGCAGGCCTGTAAAGTGAACGGAGGATTGATCCTGCATGTTGCGAGTGAGGAACCGAGGCTGAGGGACGCAGAGTGGCTCGTGGGGTCAGGTGGCCTCCGAGCGATGGCAGAGGTGCTTAGGCCTCCCAGCCTCAGACGGGAACCTCTTATGCGGGTGCTGTTCCCCCTCCCTCCCTGGAATCCAACTAAGAGGAGTAGTCCGATGACTGGGGAAGCCCCATCTGAAAGAAAGGACTCTCAAGAGCTGATTTGAGTCAAGGGAGGATGACAGGCAAGACTCACCTCCAGCCCAGGTTCAGGCTCGTGACAAGTCTGGTGTCTGGAGTGTGGAGAAAGATCAGTGGTTGCTCATTGAAACTCCCCTCTGCTGTAGTAGGGGCCCCAATAAAGCCTTGCCTGAAGGAAAAGATCAGTCTCTTGAAAATGAAGCATCTGTCAAACTTAAGCTGCAACCCACAGCAGGAAATGCATTGATTTCAGTCTGCTGCACACATCCATGCTGATAAGCGCTGAAACCAGTTTCGTGAACCAGCACTTACCTATATGCAGTGTCCTCCTGAGTTTCTCATTTGTTCTGTTGCCGTCTTTTGTTTGGTTTTGCTCTAACGCTAGGTAGCCACACTGCAGCACAAGGGTGTGCCCAGACCCTGAAAACAGTGAGCAGGTTGCTCTTGTCCCTCATAGTGACGGGCGATGCAGAGTAGATGGTAAGGGGCCAGACTGGGGCGGGAGGGGTTTTCAGTGCCAGGACTGGCCACGTGGGTGGGATGGAGCAAAGGTTCGTTTCAGCCATCCAGCGCTCCGGGCATTTTGGAAGGTGGCTCTCCGCCTGTCGCCTGAGCAGACTTTGAGAATGTGTAGAGGAAAGGGAGAGTGTGGCTTTTGCAGTCTGGATGATGTGAGAGGTCTCTTGCCTGTTGCGTTTGTGCCGGAAAGGTGCTTTGAGAGTGCTCTTAACTGCTTGTTCCTTTTTCTGTTTTTAAAGGAAAATGATGCTTCTGCTGTACGAGGAAGGCCTCCGGGTTGTCATACACACCTCCAACCTCATCCGCGAGGACTGGCACCAGAAAACACAGGGGTTTGTGGGGCTCTGTTGGTTTCATGCTGGTCGCTCCGTGTGCTGAGGGGCTCTGCTCGTCTCATGGTGTCGCTCTGTGTGCTGAGAAACAGCCAGAATGAGAACATCGCTGAATTCTTGTTCTCCTGGTTTTTTCCCTGTGGGAAGGAAAAACCAGAATTATGGCACAGAAGAGAGGTGCACGCAAGAACGCGATGCTGCCTCCCTTGTGGCAGCTGGGGCTGACCGTTTGGCCCATGATCGTCCACGCCTGCCTCTTTATACCTGTGAACGTTGTTGTTCAGTCGCTCAGTCGTGTCCGACTCTGTGACTCCATGGACTGCAGCACACGGGGCCCCCTTTGTCCTTCACTGTCTGCCTGAGTTTTCTTTACCTCACGTCCGTTGAGTTGGTGATGCCTTCCAACGATCTCATCTGCTGCTGCCCCTTCTCCTCCTGCCCTCAGGCTTTCCCAGCATCAGGGTCCTTTACAGTAAGGTGGCTGTTTGCATCAGGGGGCCAAAGCACTGGAGTTGCGGCTCCAGCATAAGTCCTTCCACTAACATTCAGGGCTGGTCTCCTTTAGGATGGACTGGTTGGTTCTCCTTGCAGTCCAGAGGACTCTCAAGAGTCTTCTCCAGCACCACAGCCCCAAAGCGCCAGTTCTCCGGCACTCATCCTTCTTTATGGTCACGTCCATACATGGCTGGAAACACCACAGCTTTGACTACATGGACCTTTGTTGGCAAAGTGATATCTCTGCTGTTCAATATGCTGTCTAGGTTTGTCATAGCTTTTCTCCAGAGAGCATCTTTTAATTTCACGGCTGCAGTCACTGTTCACAGTGATTTATGAGCCCAAGAAAATAAAGTCTGCCACTGCTTCCATTTTTTTCCTGTAAACATACCAATACATAAAATTTACATGCTGTAGTTTTTTTCCTATTTTCTACAAAAATGGCATCACACATATATTCTTCTGCCGAGTAGGTCTAAGGATCTGAGGCGGGAAAGAGGATTAAAAAATGGAAGGGCCAAACGTATTATTTTCCCAATAAGACCCTCCTGATAACTTTTTGGCCCTCACTCACCCCACACCCACCTATACCTGAGCCTGCCACCTAGGCACCAAAGGAAAACTCAGGGGTTGATTGTGTGCTAAAAATGTCCCTTTATGGAGAAGGCAGTGGCAGCCCACTCCAGGGTTCTTGCCTGGAAAGTCCATGGACAGAGGAGCCTGGCGAGCAGCAGTCCGTGGGGACACGTGACTGAGCACGCCTGCGTGAGGGTGGAGGGAAGCGGCTTGGCAGCAATGAACTGACAGAGCTAAAGAATATGTACATAGCCCTTTACCTCCAATCAGTCTGGTTTCCCATAAAACATTCTAAACTGCTGTCTTTTCAGAGCCTGTAATACGGTCACAAATCTCCGAAAGGATTGAACGCAAAGGTTTTTCATGCTTTTTTTTAAATTACTAACCCTTGTTCTTGGTGCGCGTTTACTAGATCTGGTTTTCCATCTCTTGAGGGAGTTAGGGTTTATCCTTAGGCATTTTAGGGACTTGTTCGAGTCACGTCTCACCCTTCATTCTTCCCAGGAAGCCCCCGTTACAGCCAGCCTTGGTCTCCGTTCCCTCGATTGGAGAAGCCATTCTGCGTGTGTCTGCGTGTCTCTGCGTGTCTCTGCCTGCCTGGGTTAGAAGCAGCACCCTTTCCGGGTTCACGCGTTTCCCCCTGCGTTCCCATCTGTGCTCCCTCGCCCGTATCGTCACCCAGCCTGGGCTAGAGCCCTCATCCAGGGCTCTCACGGAGCCTGCGCGGCTTGCTGAGTTGAGCCGAGACAGGGAGCCTCCCAGCTGCCATCCTCCCGGCCTGCTGAGCCTGGGTGGGCTGCCCAGCCCCAGAGTCACCTCTGCTGTCACACAGCCCTTCTGAATGTGAAAGGCAGTCTTTCCCACACACCAGGGCTCTCATCCCTCTTCACTCTGCTTCCCCACCAGCGCGGGCGTCCGAGCCCCTGCCCCCCTGCCTGGCAGTTTTCCTACAGACACGCTCCCGTGTCCCAGTCAAGATGCGCTTGCAGACCGCCCTGTGCTGGCGGGAGCGGGGGCGGGCAGTCCCTGAGAGCGCTGGCTGCTGGGCTCCTGATCCGCTGAGTTTCCGGTTGGCAGGCTCTTTCGCTGCCCTCAAGCTTCTGAGCTGCCGGTTGCGTTTGGGGACCGTGACTTGTCCGTAACCCCGTCTGAAGAGGAGATGAGCTGGCGTGGCTTCTCCTTAGAGGAACAGCAGCTGAGAGGGCTTGTCAAGTTGGCTGAGTCTCCTGTGGCTCAGAGAGCCCCAGCCACGGCTCTCCGGCTCCTTCCGGAGCGCAGAGGCGGCCCTGCTTCCTTAGGCGGCTTTGGCTTGGCTGCTGTGGGGCAGGGATGAAAGGTAAAGGGCTCAGGTGTTCGTTTTTTCCCTTTTTTTAAAAGCACTTAATTTCTTCAAAACGCATTGACTAGGTGTAACTTCACATGGCTCAGAACTCAGAGTACGAGTGGTGTAAGCTTTCCCGCCCAGCTTCCCCTGCTGCCCACCCCCCAGGACAGAGGGTGCTGCTGTCTACATTCTGCTCTGTCTGATAGTTCACAGTTTCATGTCATGAGCTGTAATTTTTTTTAATATTTTTAAAAGTTATCTTGTCTAATTTCACGGTCTGCCCATCCTGGCCCTGTGGACTCTTTGCTCTCCTAAAGGTCTTCCATCCGTCCTTTCCACCTGCTTCTCGGTCCACCTGTTCATGTGTTAATTTTAAAATTATCTGGCCCAGCGTTTCTTTATTTTGTCGAATGGTAAGACGTCTTGCACGTTGATGTCCTGGTTGGAAAGGTGCTGTCTGTCATGTTCCTCCTCCAGGACCGTTCTTGTGAGTGACCCTCTGATCCAGGAGGAGCCCCCCTCATCCTGCAGCCCCGAGTTGCTGTGGGGAGGAGAGCCTGCCCCCATCCATCCCGCCCAGCACGGTCATGGTGCACGCAGGAGCCGAGGGAGGCACGGGGGGCCGCCGAGCCTGCCCAGAGTGGCACGGCCAGGTAGCAGCAGATCCCGGTGCAGAGCCTGGGCCCCGCTCCTGGTCTCACGTGGTGCCCACTGTGCAAGGTGTTGACTTTTAAAAACATGCATGCCTACCGTGAGAGCTGTGAGGCAAGTTTTATTTGTGGCAAAATGAGGACTATAGTCCAGGAGATGGCATTTCAGATAGCTCTTCAGAAGCTGCTCCAGAGAGGCAGGGGGGACGTCAGTCTCTGTGTGATTTTGGTGAATACGTGCATGCTGTCAAGCACGTTTTTAGCAGAAGGGTTATGCTGGTTTCACGAAGGTTACTGCTGCTCATGAGACGCAGGCGTCACCGTGAGGATTTTAGGCCTTCTCTAGGTTTGAGGAGATACAAGAATTAGGCTCTTATAATTGGGTCCTGACAATATCTAAGCCCCTGAAGGCCTGTTCTGCCGGTTTCCCCCAGCACATGGTGCCTCATTTCTGCTCTCCACCCTGACCTTTCAGGGGGCGTTGAAAGGCAGCCGCATGTGGTTTAGTGCTCGTAGATGCAGAGGGCAGGTGCCAATCCGCGGTTGACAGAGGGGTCTCCTCGAGGTGGGGAAGGATGGTGTGACAGCCCAGCCTGCTGGGAGCGTCCAGAGCTCCGGAGACGTCCAGCCAGGATTCTCGAGGTTCTGACGGCCTGCCTGTCCGTCTCTGAGGGCCGCCGGCGCGAGAGGAACGGGCAGTTTCTGTTGCGGCTCCCCAGGCAGGGCTGTGGCGGGAGGAGCCGGAGCAGGGGAGGCCGCGGACGCAGCTCCTGCCTGCTGGGCCCTGTTCGTTGCCCCGTGGGCGTCTGTGAGGTGGACTGCTAGCCTGGTTTTGCAGCTGAAGGAGCTGCGCTGGAGCTCTGAAGCCACGTTTCTCTGTGATGCACGAGGGACCAGTTCACAGAAGGACTGGGCTTAGATGTGGTCATTTGCCGTTCGTGGGTGTGACGTAGAGGTTTTAGCAAAGTACATTCACAAAGAATTGATGAAGTTAGAGGTGCTGTTAAAGTTTTGTTACCAATTTATCTGAAAGCCTCAGGTTAGTGTTACTGTGATATAACTAAACGTAGACTGTACCTCATTCCAGACACCAGATATGGGATATAGATAGATAGATATGAAAATATTTGTTTATTGAAAACATATTTGCACATACGTTTTTTCTTAATATAGATAACTTTTATTTTCCGCTTGGCTAAAGAGCTGCATTGACATACGTCTGGGCAGAAGCTTGCCAGGGTTACCACTGTGTGGAGTTGCTGTAAGCAGTCAGGAGTAAAGCTGTTGCCATCACTTTGAAAGCAGTGTAGTGCCTTACCTGGTGGTCTGGCGGCTATAACTCCACACTCCCAATGCAGGGGGCCCGGTTCCTGGTCAGGGAACTAGATCCCACGTGCTGCAACTGGGAGTTCGCACGCCACAACTGAAAATCCCACATGTTGCAGCTAAGACCCAGCGTGGCCAAATAAATATTGAAAAAAAAAAGCAGTGTAGAGCTGAGAAGGTAAGAGGGGGAATAAGCAGGGGGGGTGAGTGAATGGGGGAGCGTGGAGGGGTCGAGTTGGGAGAGGCAGGCAGAGGCCAGGCCTTCCTGGGTCTAAAATTCACGGTGAGCTTTTCAAAAATAATTCTGGACGTGAGGAGAACCCCTGGAGTGGCACAGTCAGCTTTGTTCTGTGTTCCGTGAGGCTGACCTGGGCCTCCCGCGTGGTGCTCGTGGTAAAGGTGTAGGGCACCCAAGAAACACGGGTTCAGTCCCTGGCTTGGGAAAGTCCCCTGGAGAAGGGCATGCAAACCCACTGCAGCGCTCTTGCCTGGAGAGCCTCGTGGACAGAGGGCTCTGGCGGGCTGCAGTCCGTGGGGTCCCAGAGTCGGAAATGGCTGGAGCGACTTGGCACTCACACACACAGAGGTGGCCTTACCAGCAGGTGGAGAGAGGCAGTGAGAATTCACCCTGCGGTGCGTGCCTGGTTACAGAGAGAGCACTGTGGTCAGCTCTGCTCCTGACTGTTCAAGGTGGCTTTCTTTTTCCATTCCAGAATATGGTTGAGCCCCTTGTACCCCCGAATCGTCCACGGGACCCACGGATCTGGAGAGTCGGCCACACACTTCAAAGCTGACCTCATCAGCTACCTGGCAGCTTATAACGCCGCCCCTCTCAAGGAGTGGATAGACACCATCCAGGAGCACGACCTCTCAGAAACAAAGTAGGATAAACATGGCCTCTTAGCAACTCAGGGGCTTACCCTGAGGACCGCGTGAGGTCTGGGGTGCAGGGGCCTGGCGGGTGGTGGAGAGGCACTGGGCTGTCCTTCAGGAAGTGGCAGAGCGGGGCCCGTCCCTGTCGGCACCTTCTGGTCCTCAGGCGCTGGACTGAAGGCTCGGGGCTCTCCCCACTCACCTCAGTCCCCACTGGAGTGCCTGCTCTGAAAGTCACCAACTTCTTTGACTTCCACCCTGTGGGGGCCCCACAGGGTGCTTGAAAGTGATTTAAGTGTCAGTTAGCTCGGAGGAGGAGGCACCTCCAGACAGCGGGTTGGCTCTCGGAACACTTCACGCTTAGTACTAGTGTTTGCGTATGTTTTGAGGCCCACGCGTCACTGTGTTCTCTAACTTGTATTTTGTATCGTTTTAGTGTTTACCTTATTGCCTCAACCCCAGGACGCTTTCAAGGAAATCAGAAAGATAATTGGGGACATTTCAGGCTTAGGAAGGTAATGAAAATTTTTACTATTTAAAAAAATTGTATGTCCACTCCTATTTCATTTATAATGGTCTGTTTTGAAAGCAGCTTTATAATATCTCTAGCACAACTCTCGGCAAGCATTAGGCACTTGGAATTGGTCATCTAATTACGGTTCTGTTAATTACTTGCATTTTGACATTTTGCCTCTTTCATAGGTGCAGAGTTAGTTAGCAGGCCTGAATGGCAAAAGCGTGTGGACAGTTTTTAGTTTTTTAATTTCTTGTAGTAAAGATAATTAGAGACTTTGTATTTATACAAGTAGTTTTTGCTCAGCATGTGAAGGATTTTTTTATTTTATGTCAAGGATTTTTCACACAGGTTCAACAAAGAACAGAAAATAGTGTTGAGCAGAGACCACAACTGAGCTATGATGTGCTTTTCTTGCTAAACCGATGCCCTAGAAATTGCAATTATGAGAATGACATTTGCTGCTGGTATGAAAATAAGCCAAGAAAGATCTTTAACAAAATAAAACAAGCAGCAGGTTAAAGCTTCAAGTTTCCTCCCTCTCTCTAGGAGTCAGTTTACCTTAGTAAATTCCCAACACGATTTCTTAAACACCCCTCTTTTTCCATAGATTATTGATGCTGTGTGAGAATTCCCCTTGGCCGATGACAATTTTTAATTTCCTGTTTTTAAGTGAGACCACAGCTGAAAGCAGGCAGGGTCTCCACACCACCATCTTTCTGTCTTGAACTCGGGAGCAGGGGCGTCCCAGAGGCTGGGTAGTTCACTCACTCAGTCGTGTCCGACTCTTTACAGCCCCATAGACTGTACAGTCCATGGACTTCTCCAGGGCAGAATCCTGGAGCGAGTAGCCTTTCCCTTCTCTAGGGATCTTCCCAACCCAGGGATCCAACCCGGGTCCCCCGCATTGCAGGCGGATTCTGTACCAGCTGAGCCACCAGGGAAGCCCAAGAATACTGGGGTGGGTAGCCTATCCCTTCTCCAGCGGATCTTCCCGACCCAGGAGTTGAACCCGGGTCTACCCTCATTGCTGGTGGATTCTTCCCCAGCTGAGCCACCAGGGAAGCCCACATCCTGGGTAAGTGCACGGCTTTGTGAGCTGATACCCACAGCAGGGCCAAATCCTGGCCGGTTACAAGCCGGGTAATGACTCTCGACATCTGTAGAACGGCCATAATGGCCTACTTCCCTCACAGAGTCGTGTCGAGATCGGATGAGGAAAGGAGGGCAAAGCGCGAATTGGTTGTTCAGCAAGCACTTGCGGGCTGTAGCTGGTGGACTGCTGGCTCAGAAAGGCCGGGTGATCACACACACTTGTGCAGGGTCCCTGTGTTACTGAAAGCGGAGTAGCCTCTTACCCGGGTTTGCGACCCCTTCGCACAGTCAGGAGCTTGTGTTGCATCACAGCTGTCTTCCAGGAGAGACGGGGCGCAGTCAGAAGTCTGCCCCCTGCTGGGGAAGAGACGCCCGGGGCCGGGGCCTCCGTCCTGCGGCTGATCAAGGGCTGAACCCAGGACGGTAGCCGAGTCCTGTGATTGTCGGCTCAGCCCTGCTTCCTGCCCATGCTGCTCCCAGGGCTGGAGCTGAGAGCGTTTGGGCCCTGGGGGGAAGTGTGTTTATAAGTATTAGTGCCTACTCAGTGGTAAGGAGGATAACGCATATACCCCGAACCACGCCTCTGTCAGACTGTGAGCTCGCCTGGAACAGGAACTGTTGCTGTCTCCAGCCTCTAGGAAGGCGCTCAGCACAGGTTTAAAGAGAGAAAATTCTCAAGTGTTTTCTGACTTGTTTCTGCAGCTTTGCATAAATATCAAACAAAGCAGGACAAGCAGGTCAGTCTTCCCCAGGGCTTACGGTGGTATGTATTCGTATGTAAATATATTCTCTTTCATTTATGGAGCATCATAGCTGCCCAGAGCCCAAGCCTTTTTCAAATGATAGGAGTCAAAATATATAATAGTTTGACCTTCTAGGTTTTATTTCAGTGTATTAAACCTTTGGCATTTCAAGGCAGAAGGCTAATCTCATATGGCAGGTTGCTAGTTTGTCTGATGTTGCTACTAAAATGGGTCATTTTTTAAAAAATATAGTTAAGTACAAATCAAAGAATTTTGGAAGAGAAATACTTTTATCCACTTACTGCATTAAAATAATTTTTTTTCAGTATTTAAAAATATTTCCCAGAGGATTAACATATATACAATACTATATATAAAACGGATAACTAATAAGGACCCTACTGTATAGCACGGGGAACTCTCCTCAGTACTCTGTAGTGACCTCTATGGGGAAAAAAATCTGAAAAAGAGTGGATATATGTATGACGGATTCACTTTGCTGTGCACCTAAACTAACACAGCATTGTGTGTCAACTATACACCAACAAACGTTTAAAATACAAAGTGAAATTTTTCCCAAAGAAGAAAAGCTGTACGTGGGTATGAAACTGAGCGTTAACCATTTTCAACATTTCCTTGTGAGCTGGGCAATCCGCGGACAGGAGACCATGTTCTGAGCCATCACGGCTTTTCTCCCGCGTGACCAGACTGACCCCAGCATCTGCTCTCGCTCTCTCGCAGCTTCTGAAGGAGCACGCCTCCCCCGCACCTGGAGCAGAATCTTGGCCTGTCATAGGTCAGTTCTCCAGCATCGGCTCCATGGGGGCAGACGAATCAAAATGGTTGTGTTCTGAGTTTAAGGAGAGCCTGGTGACCCTGGGCAAGGAGAGCAGGACCCTAGGAAGTGCTGTTCCTCTCCATCTGGTGAGTGCCCCTCCTCCCTGAGGTCACTGTTCTTAGCCTCTGGTCCAGGAGAAGAGTCAGATCTGTCCTTGCTGCAGAAAGGGGTTTCATTCCGTGGATCAGGGATGGAAGACGTTGAACGCAGGGCGGTAGCACTGCCGTTTGTAATCAAGTCTAATAGCGTCCGGTGCCGGAAGCTTCCTGGTTTTTTCCAAGCTCTGGCTCAGCCACAGACTAGCCTGCAGATTCCCCATTCCTTCCTTTAGGTTGTCAAGCCAAGAAAAAAATTTTGATAAAACATTGCCAGCAGAATTACAGGCATTATCAATGATTTAGAGACCTTTGAAGTGAGAATTGTACATTCAGTTCAGTTTTTCTTCGGGTGTTTCAGAGGAAAAATACTCACTGAAATGTGATTTTCTTTCATTGACTGTAAATGCTTCCTGTAGTTTAATTACTAGTAGTTCAATAGTTTTCAATAAGATGGGAACTTTTTAAAGCACATTTTCTAAGTCTTGAAGTATTATTTCTAATAGAGATTTTCATCTTGGTAAAAACTAAACTTCTTTCCTTTTAACACAGATAGATAGTTTCTTCAACGTGGCACATTCTAAGTGTGGTTGTTTTTATTTTTAGATCTATCCTTCAGTGGAAAATGTGCGGACCAGCTTAGAAGGATATCCAGGTAGCTGTTGGGAAGACTGTCCCGACTGAGTTTCTGTGTGTGCATTTCATAAATACCCTGGTAAACTTTTTAAAACAATGAGAATGCCTTCCTCCTTGAGGTCAGAAAGGTGTTGATGAGAAATTTGGAGATTATTCTCTCTTAACTGGATGAGGGTCTTTAAAGAAGGTAATATTGAGTGGTGCTGTGTTCTACAGATGATGCCACCCAGTTGAGCAATTTGAGTGCTGTTTAATCCTCACAGTAGCCCTGAGTGTGTGATACTTTTACCAAAAAGATTGTTCTCTCCTCTGCCACCAGTGGTTGTCCAAATAAGACATCCAGATAAAGCCAGCTTCCGCCACAACCCCGTGCTGTGCCTTTTTCTAACACCTCTCCCTCTCCCCCCACATACGGCCTAAAGTACTACGTGGTTCTTCCAGAGTTGAATCCCTGATACAGATCATGTTGAGGGTCCGGAGCTGAGGCCTAATACTGAGATGAAATCTCTGGTGTGATGTAGTTTGGTTGATACAGCTCGTCTCTCAAGGGCTTCATCTGTGAACCCCGGGACTGCTTTGGAGACACCTCTCAGTCCTGTCCTCTAGTTCCCTCATGTCAGTGCTGGGCACTTAGCTAGTTTGGAATTCAGCAGCCCCCAGGTAGTGTATTGAGAAGGCATTACCAAAATCCCAGAGAGGGCATATGTGTGTGCTGAGTCGCTTCAGTCGTGTCCAACTCTGTGACCCCATGAACTGTGGCCCACCAGGCTCCTCTGTCCATGGGATTCTCCAGGCGAGAATCCTGGCTTCTAATTGTGTTTCCACTTGGAACTGTACCTTTATTCGTTCTGTAGGACTATGGCTTTTAGGATTCCTTTTTTAAAACATAGTGGTTTATTGAACATTTTAGTGATCCTTGGTTTTGCATTTGTAAGAATCTGTGTAGCTAGGACAGAGTCTCTTTGGAAATATCATCATAAAAGGTGAAGGAGGCAGAGACAACCAGGCTTTCATCCTAGTCTCCCCTCTCCCAGTGTCCTGGTCTTGGGCCCAAAAACAACGCACGAGCCCTCGCCTTGCAAAGAGTATCTCAGGGCGTCCCACCTGCGCGAGGGCAGCAGGGTGGGCCAGGCCCATCTCTGGCCTCTCTAAACGTTGAAGTACCACCTCCACCCCCTCCAGTGGTTAAATACCGTTTCCTGTTGCGATAGTAAACATTTACTACTTGATACGCACCCTAAGAAGGAAATGGCAACCCCATCCGGTATTCTTGCCTGAAGAATCCCGTGGATAGAGGAGCCTGCTGGGCTGTGAGTTACCTGGTGGGCAAGAGTTGGACAGGCATAAGCAACTAACACTTTATGCACGTCTAAGAAAGGAAACCCCTTAGAGAGGACACACCTAAAGCAGGGGTAGATGTTTCCTTTCAAAGAGCTTTTCCGTGAGATGAAATTACTAGTGGCTTCTTTAACCACTGTATATAGATTTTCTTAATGAAGATCCTCAAATTATAGTCAATAATTTTTATTTGTTTACTTTATTTCTCTTATTTTAAAAGCTGGGGGCTCTCTTCCCTATAGCATCCAGACGGCGGAGAAACAGAATTGGCTTCATTCCTATTTTCAGTAAGTAATCCGGTTAGAATGCTGCTGCTGCTGCTTTCAAGTAAAATAAGAATGTTGTCTGTCTGATTTTCTTAAAAAAAAAAAAAAGAGAGAGCTTTACATAATATGCCTGTATTTTTAATCTATTTATGTTAGTGATAGAAATCCCTTAAAGTTCTAGACATTTCTTGGAATTGGTTTTTAATACCAGAGTCTAATTTATCTCTGTGAGGTTCCTGTTTAAATATTGACATCCAAAGCAAAAAGATTAGTGAAAGAACATGTTGGGAAATTTAGAATTTACACAAGCAGCGTTTTAGTTCATATTTCCAAAATATGCCACCTCTGTGTACACACTCATGTGCTGGGAAGCTGCAGGCTTTCTGAGGGGAGGACCACGCCCCTTCCCCGGGGCACACGGCAGCCTTCGGCTCGCTGCTCGGCCCAGCCAGCGGCCGAACGTCCAGGCTGAAGGGATGCTCTGCGTCCTTCCCGCCACCCACCCTGCAGTCTCACCCTGGCTTCAACAGAGGTATACTTGAGCTGGAACCAGAAACTCAGGCAGGTGACCTTTCAGTAGCTTTAGTCTGGGAATTCCCTGCCGCTGCAGTGGTTAGAACTGCTTGCGTTCACGCCAAGGGCCTGGGCTTAGTCCCTGGTCAGGGAACTAAGATCCTGCAAGCCGCCCACGGCATGGCCGATTCAGGATGCCATCCTGGAGCCTTTCTGTAAGGCTTTCTGTGGAGGTGTTTGATTTTATTTTGCAGAGGACGTTTCTTCAAATTGAGCCCCTTTGAGTACTGTGTTCTTACAAGCGAAGTTTGTTTTTAACTTGTATTCATTTGTTCATCGGCCGCCCTGGGTCTCTGTTGCCACGAGCAGGCTTCCTGTCTCGTTGCGGGGCACGGGGGGCTACTCTCTACTCGCGGGGCACGGGCTTCTCGTGGTGGTGGCTCCTCGCATTGCGAAACACCGCTCTGCGGCGCGTCAGTAGTTGCAGCTGGAGGGCTCGACAGTTGCGGCTGCCAGGCGCGATGGTTTGGCGCACGAGCTCGGTTGCCTCGTGGCGTGTGGGATCTTCCCACAGCAGGGATCGAACCTGTGTCCCTGCCCTGGCGGGTGGGTTGCTAA
Source organism: Ovis canadensis (assembly GCF_042477335.2). Lineage (NCBI taxonomy): Eukaryota > Metazoa > Chordata > Mammalia > Artiodactyla > Bovidae > Ovis > Ovis canadensis. The sequence goes on from NC_091251.1 coordinate 112,080,319, forward strand.
CTGCTGGACCGCCAGGGAAGCCCCACAAGTGAATTTAATAATCTGATAATGACTGCCGAATCCCAGTTTTACTCTTTCAAACAGTCTGTTCTCTTGAGGGACCGCCCTCTTCTGTTCATAAGTGAGGATTCTTACCTCGTGATATAGGTCTTTTTTTCCCCATGAAACCTTAGTCCCCAAAATGCGGGAAACTTAGAAACCAAGCTTAGACACGACTGTCTGCATTTGACTGGCATATCTCTGAGTGACCCCCTGCTTTTCGGCACTGCATCTCGATATTCATGCTGTCTGTGCTTTTCCATCTTGCGTCTTGCTCCTTAAGCATTTGGTGAGCCTTTCCTACTCAGCACTGTGCTCTGGGAACACAGGTCCTGCCTTTAAAGAGGCAGGGTGCGCTTACGCGCGGTGAGAAGCGCGACAGACAGTGTGCGCGCGTAGGTATATGTGTGTTCCTGGCAGGCTGCGAGGGCCGTGCGCCTGCAGTTCCAGTGCTTTTTGTAGGTGGCATTTTCTACGCACCCACATTCTGAAATGAACATGTGTTATTCTGTTAGCTCAACAGGATTTAGGACGTTATCTCAGCTCATATCACAGAGAACAATGTACTCGCCGTTTTTTACACGTCAGGATTTTGCTTTTCATACAGTTTTCTCATATTAGGGCTGTGATGACCCGTCTGTGTTCTGACTCGTGGTTTGTGCCTTTCCATCACCAGCAAGTGGTCAGCTGACACGTCAGGCCGCAGCAACGCCATGCCACATATCAAGACTTACCTGAGACCCTCTCCAGACTTCAGTCAGATTGCTTGGTTCCTTGTCACGAGGTACGAGTTCTTATATTCTTGATGGGAAAAATTGTTAAAATGTATTTGCAACTCCTGGGAAGAGGGCTGAATGCACTTCCAAAAAGTGGTTCTGTGAACCATCCTTCGTTTTCTCTTAAACATGTACGTATGTTTGTGTTTTTGTGATTTGTTGTTTAGCCACTAAGTCCCAACTCTTGGGAAAGTGGTGGCTGCCTTTGGTGTCCTCGTGAGAGGTACACGACAGAGCCCAGTGCTGGGGACAGAAGGACCCACGACACGCGAGGCCACAGTCACACCTGTTCCAGCCCTGCCCTCGAGGCTATGGAGGATGCCAGGGGCACTGGTGCCCTTCTCCCTGCTGTGTGCCTTTAAAAAGAGAAACTTCTGCCCCTGACGAGGAGGGTGCCTGGGTATGAGGTGTGCCCTGTAGATGTCCTGGGTGGAGAAGTCATTGTCTGGGGCAGGAAGTGCCAAGGCGAGCAGAGGTGTAGAGGGCTTGTGCCCCTCTGTGGGCGTGGAGCTCAGCCCTAGCTGCTGCTGTGAGTGCAGAATTGTTCATTGCTCCCCTGATTTCACTGTAAATAAAACACCCTTGCAAAAGCTAGGTTACAGCCAGTGTCCCGAGAGTTAATGTGATGAGAAACCCAGGCACAGTGCTGCCCAGTCTCCCACAAAGTCAGCCAACAGGAACATGAATTCAGGCATCGTGCGGGCCCTTGAGCACTCTCCAGAGGGGCCCACGCTTCCGTGCCAGCCACCAGCGTGCGCAGGAACTGCCTGATGTTACATGTTAAACCAAGTGACTAAGTTGAGGGAGAAAGACCTGGCTGTTGATTCTGGTTCTGTGACATCCTGATGCTGTGTGTGACCCTCGCTTCCTGTACACTCTGATCAGTCAGTAGGGCTAGGTGAAATAATCTATCTGCTTCTGATTCTAAAACACCACCCTCAGAAGCGGTGCTGAGAACCGGGCCATCGTACACCCCAAGGGCCACTTTATTACAAGCTCGTTATTTTGCTCTGTATTGAGGCCCTAAAATGCCGTGCCGTTTCCTTCGATCAGATCTGGCAGATTCGCTACCAGTTTGGGTGCCAGGACGCTACCCCTCGTGTTACTTTTCTGTACTCATCAAGGCTCTTACTGGAATCATGCCACTTTGCAGGAATGTTGAATTTGAAGGCTGTTCTTCCAACTGTGGTGAAAATCCTCTTAACTTAGAATGCTTTTTCTCAAAATAGGGTCAAAACAAATAGAGAAACATATCAGTTATTGGGTAAAAGTGGTCTCGTCTAGCACCATGGGTTTTTGCTGGGGAAACGGGTGCCCAGAGAAATCAAGCTTTCAAAAGCATGCCGCTCACCACAAGGCCAGGATGGGGACGACTGTGCCAGCGAGGGCACTGCCTGGACTCCGCGCGTAACTGACTGGGGCTGCTTCAGAGGCGAGTCCTGGGTTTGGGGTGTGGCCAGCAGGGAGGTGGGAGGTGGTCACCCTCTAGAGAAGGCAAGAAGCAAAGCTGGTTTTGGTGGGAGGATGGTCAGCTGGATCACATCGACCTCTCGAGGTGGGAAGGCTGAGTGGAATTGTCTTTTGGCGGTGCTCGAGTCAGAAGGTCAGCGTGTGCGTAGTACGTTTTGGAGTTCTCTTCAGAACTGAATGTTGACACCTTGAGCCTGTGTGTGGACGCTCGGGGAGAGTGGAGCCGAGGGCTGGTGCCCGGGAGGGGAGGAACAGACCAGGTCTAAGCATCACACCTCCCGGGTTCCCAAGCCATGCGGGCGGGTTGGGCCCAAGCCTTCCCTCCCAAGTTACGGAACAGCTGGTCACCATCCTCCAGAAACACTCTTCCTTCTACTTAAGCAATGTTCTGCGTTGTATTTTTGACATCGTAAAGTTTAACCATTTCAACCTGTGTCTACTGAGCACCTACTATGTGGCAGGCATTTCTCCAGGTTCAGGGAGTGCCGTGATAGCACACAGTCCTGACTCCACGGTAGTGAGAATCGCATAGAAACCAAGTTTATTCGTAGATATCAAATGCTAGTAGTCGCTACAGAGAAAAATGAAGTAGAAGAATAATTCAGGTGCACAGTCCTTTACTCAAAATCCTTGAACCGAGACTTAGTTCAGTGTTTGGGGCTTCCTGTGAGTACACATAACATCTGTTTAATATCCGTAGCATTGTTACCAGTGGCCTCACGTTATTCTAGGTCAGCTTTTGTCACCTGATGAGCTCACAGAAAGCAGCTTTGCCAGTGAGCACAGTGAGTTAGGTAATAGCTTAATGTCCAAGTTGGTTTCAGTTGTTTTTAGATGTTCAAAGCTAACATGTGGCGCTTAGTGTTAAATCGCTTCAGTCGCGTCCAGCTCTTTGTGATCCCGATGGACTGTAGCCGCCAGGCTCCTCTGTCCATGGGTTTCTTCGGGCAAGAATCTTGGAGTGGGCTGCCGTTTCCTTCTTCAGGGGACCTTCCCGACCAGAGCCCGCATCCACGTCCCTTATGTCTCCTGCATTGGCGGGCGGGTTCTTTACCACTGGCACCACCTGGGAAGCCCAGCGCTTAAGCTGAGTTTCAGGCATTCTTCTAAAAAAGCAGGTCTACACACACACACACTCATGTGATCCTGACAGCAGTCCTGCAGGTGAGCTGCGTTCGTCCCCTTTACTAATGGGAGAGCTGAAGCACAGTGAGGGTCAGCGTGCGTCCAGAGGCGTGTGCCGTCCCTGTGCCAGGAAGGGAGTCTGCTCCTTAAATAGGACGATCAGGGAGGTCCTGACTGACACAGTGGCATTTAAGCCAAGACCTGAAAGAAGGAAGGGAGCCACGTGGGTGGAGAGCTGGGGGAGGCGTTCCTGGAGAGAGGCGCAGCCGGGAATGTTCTGGTTTGTGTTTGAGAAACAGTATGGGTGCTGCTGGAATGCATGGGCTAGGAGGGCAGAGCAGTCCCTCGGGGTTTGGTCAAGATGACACTTTGGGCAGGACTGTCCTGTTCCCTCTGGGGTGTTGAGTAGCCCGGCCCCACGCACTAAGCACCGCGTCATGGCGAAAGCCGTGCAGATGCCTCTGCCTCTCTCAGTACCCCCTCGGCCGTCTCTCCTGCTGGCGACGCTGTCCCCTTGGAGAAGAAGGTCAGAACTTGGTGAGCAGCTGGCATATGAGTGCTGCTGTTCTTTCCCCTCCGTGTTTCCTGTTTAGAGTGATGAGGCAGGGCTGCACAGAGATCCGTGGGTTCTAGTCCACATGGAGGGATCATGCCAGCAAACCCAGCGGCCCGTCCACAAGGGGCGGATATGCCACATCTTAAGACGTGGGTTGCAGTGAAAGATAGATACTTCAAAGCTGCATACATTTGCCTCCTCCCCCCACTTTTTTTTCTTGACACTTTACTACTTTGCTCTATTGTTAAAACTCTCTGTTAATGTTGATGCTCGGGATGAATAAGTGCTTTTTATTAAAACAATATTCTCAGAAAAAAACTATAATAGTAATAAGCAATATGGATGATAAGCCATGTGAATTTTGACACTAATAATGACTTTTAATAAGCCACATTTGCACATCCAAAGAAGTGTTGCCCTTTAAAATGGTCACCTTGAGAAACTAGGTATTTTATGAAAACCGCTGCCACCGCTCTCACCCTTCCGCCGCTCTTCAGAATTTCCTTCAAAGTGAGCTTCTGTGGCACATCAGTAAGCGTTATCTCTAACAGACATGCTTCTGTTCTGGGCCTTGTGGCTAAGCGGCTAAAGGCAACTGCAGGCTCATTATCTGGCAGTTCCTGTGGGTCAGGCGTCTGGACATGGGTTGGCTGGTCCTCTGCACAGAATCACAGTGTTGATCAAGGCTACGAGCTCCTCTAAGGCGCAGGGTCGTCTTCTAAACTCGCTGGTTGTTGGCAGAATCCCGCTGCTTGTGGCTGCAGGACTGAGGTTTCTGCTCTCTGGGTGACTGAGCTGGGGGCCATTCTCAGCTCTGAGTGCTGCTTCAGGTGCCCTCCACGGGGTCTTCTCCATGAGCAGTTCACAGCGTAGCTCACTGCTTCTTCAAAATCAACAGGAGGGAAACAGAAAAAAAACAAAATCAGCAGGAGAATCTCAGTCCCCAGGAAGGGCCCAGTCCGTCCTTCCAGGCTTCACTTAATTAGTTCAGGCCCAGGATCATCCCAAACCTTCTGATTAACTCAGAGGTCCAGGGATTAGTGACCTGATCATGGGAATGAAATCCCGTTATAGTCACACTGTTTACTCACATTCCAGGAGGGGGATAAACTGGAAATGTACACCAGGGCCGAGGCTGAATCTTGGAGGCCATCTTCCGATTCTGCCCTCCTCTGGCCTCATTCATTACTCAGCTGGGTTCATCCGTCTGCTTCTCCAGCCTTGACTTGAAATAATTTCTTCCTGTTTTGAAAATTGAGGTTTGTTTTCCATAGTCAAGGGAAAGTCTCCTTGAGCATACTCACAAGACGGGCCCTCGGGCTCCCCAGAGGCTGTTTGAGAAGTGCAGCCCCAGCATTATTTGGAGCCAAAGGAGGCAACTTGATTGGAGGGAGGTTCTAACCCTGCAGCATGATGGCTTTGGGACCCACACTCAGTAAGTCTTTTAAGAGATAAGCAGACTCTTACAAGACACAACTCCCCCCGCTGCCCCCACCCCCGACCCAAGAAGAAAAGCCTCATCACTTCAGCCTCGCACTTCGTGTTTCCTGTGGAGTGTACATGGCGGTCGCGGCCGTTTCTCAGCCCATCCTAAGTAGAGGGTGCTGGCTTCCTGGTCACAGAGATTGGTTTTACCCAACTGACATTTCACAAATGGGAAACCGGCTTGAAATCAGGGACTGCTAGCTTTCATCTAGTTTTCATCTTCTACTTTATCCTTTTATATTTGCAGATACCCTGTTTTCTCCCTCCCTCCCTCTCATGCTGTGCTGTGACCGGGCTTCTCACTGGAAGCGTGTGTAGAGCCTAGGCCATGTTTCGGTATTAGGTGGCTGCCGCATCACCAGAATCTCCCCTGAAACCATTTTTAGTGAAGTCTCTTTGTGAACGGACCTGTCTCCATCAGTTTCTGTCCTGCTCTAAGAGAAAAGAAGTTCGGAAGTCCCATACTGTTTTTCCTACTGGAGTGCTCTTCCTGACACTTGGTAATTTTGTGAAATACGTGTGGTTTCTTGCAGACCAGTAATGATGGTGCCTGTATGGTACTCGCTCTGCAGTGGCCCAGGAAATTGTGAGTGAGCGGGCGGCACCCCTCTTCCTCTAGCTGCCGCTCATTTTCTGAGCTTCTCAGGTTTTAAGTATGTTTTCCTTTCTGTACTGTCCAGCGCTCTTAAGCTTATTTTTAAGGATTTTCTCAAATCTTCCCCTTTGAAACTTCTGGCTCAGCAGACATGAGTCATTATTTTTCCTTTGTGTTTTTGTAAGGCTTTCAGGTGGCTCTGTGGTAAAGAATCCACCTGCCAGTGAAGGAGACTCAGGTTCAATCCCTGGGTCGGGAAGATGCCCTGGAGGAGGAAATGGCTACCTACTCCAGTGTGCTTGCCTGGGAAACCCCATGGATACAGGCGCCTGGTGGGCTGCAGTCCGCAGGGTCACAAAGAGCCGAACACGACTGGGCGTGCGCACAGCACTCCTTGCCCGGCCCTTTTGTGTCCTCCTTGCTGGCTCTGAGGGCATTCATTGGCCTCGGTTTATTATGAGCTGCTTGGGCGCCCATGCCAGGGGCTTGCTTACCTTTATTCTCAGCATCTAACGCATCTGACCTGTGCCCAGTTAGTTTAGGGACCAGTGCATATTTAAATCAGAGCCCTTTACAAAATACTTCTGTTCAAATAGGTCATATCTACATATCACAGGTCAGGGGTGTGCAGAGTGAAGTGTCTTCTCCTCCTCGTTCCCCAGCCATCCTGCTCATCCTCAAACCACCACTGCTGGTTTCTTCACTTTAACCCCATCAACCCTTTCAAACTCAGGTACCTCGGATGATGATGATATCCCATCAGCCATGGAGGAAATACAGTACTATGGAGGAAATAGCCCCGAGGTAGAGTCCAAAGATCCATGTCCTAAGCTGGGATTGCCACATACTAGCCTTGCCACTCAAATCTTGGAAAAATCATTTCTTATCTGGGCCTTTATCTGACTTGTGGAGTGATCAGAGGACAATGATAGGAAGTAAATGTGGCCGTTACCCATTAAAGTGTATGAGGGGTTAACTGTTAGTTAACCACTTAATTTTTACTGGCTGTTGACAACCACGTGTTATTATTAACGTCATATTCATTAGACCTCTAGGGAGTCAAGAAAGCTTATCAAGACTTTATCTGTTTGGTTTATATGAAAAAAGGATGTGTAATATGTGACCTAAAGACTTTTGATAAATAAAGCCTTTACTGAACTCAGTGTGGTTAAGTTTAAGACTAGTCATAATTATTCTATAACAGCAACACAAGTATATTCAGCCAGAAGAATGTATTCAAAGAAACTTAAAGTTAGCACTTTGGGCTGAACTTACTAGAATGTTATATCGGCAGGCTTTTGTCTGGTTTCTTTCATGGAAAGCTATTTATAGTTCTCAATGCTACTGTGAAATCATCCCATGTTTGATGGGCAGCCTGTTATGGAAATTACCAGAACATAATGACAAAGACAGTGTTTAAATTTTACCACAGGACCAAGCAGGCAAGAAGATGAGCTTGAAGAAGCAGCCTTGGCTGAGAAGATAGTGCCTGGGAGTGTCTGGCAAACCCCAGTGAGAACAGTTATGAAAGCCGTGCATTGTGGGTGGGCAGAACAGATCGCTGTCACAGTTGCCTAGCAACCGACAGGACAAGTAGATATGTTGGTGCTGCCACTTTAGGGGAAAACAAGATGAGTGCTTGACTACAGAACCGCTGCGGCTGTTCTGAGGAAACATTAAGGGCACGCGCCGCCTCTGCCTCTCCCCACAGTAGTGCGGTGCTTCTTTAGTGTCTGGTCCTTTGATTCGGAAACAAATAGTCTGTTTCCTCCTTTGAGCTTTTAAAAAAAAAAATCACAGTGGACCTCACAGAAAAATTATTCCTAGATGTCACTGGCGTGGGCTCGGTTCCCTGGCACTACAGCTCCAAGGTACTGGTATTAGTTGGCATGCCACATGCACTTTGTTACGGATGACTGTTAGGAGCGCCAACGTCTGCGAGCGACTTCCTTTGTGCGTATGGGGTGATCGCAGGCCCCTTGCCTTCTCTTGCTCTGGTGTGAGCAGACCGAGGCCAGCGCGTGCCCCCTTCCATGCTCGTGGGAGCAAGTCTCAAAGTGTTAGCCCTGCTGGGAAGAAGCTTGGGACCCCAACCTAGGGTCTCTAGACCCTCGAACTTCAGCACTGCTAGGGACGAGCGATACCTGTGGCTGGAGGTGAGGCGCTGTCTGGGAGGCCTGCAGCAGGAACCAGCCTCCAGGGAACACGCCTCACAGATGACGGCAGGTGTGTGCGCGCTGACTGTATGCTCACTCCCTGAATCCTCCCTGTTAGTAGCGAGGTACTCGGATCCTCATTTTAGAGCTAGGAAGCTAAAGCAGAGAGGCCTTAAGAAACATTCCCGAGGAGGCCCAGCTGGCAGGGTGATGGGGTAGGACTCACGCCCCGAGAGTCCAGCGTGACGTCCGTGCCTATGTGCCAGACGCTGCTCTGGGCTTTGGTGCCAGATGATGAACAGCGCGTGGTCCCTGCCCTCAAGGAGCTTGTATTCTAGCTGTTGAGGCCCTGGTGCCTTCTGCTTTGGCATCGGCCCTGCTGGCTGAGGCTTGGGAGAACACGCAGCTCAAAAGCTCACGGCAGCCTCGTTCCCCGAAGACCGCCATGCCAGACCTTGCCTCCTCCTGGTTAGCAGCCTCCCCCTCTGCTAAGCCAGGCATCTCCCCCCAGCTCTTCTCTCCCAGCGTTTAGCCCAGAATGCTCTGACTTCCTGCTGTCGCTTTGCCAGAGCCTTGCCTCCCTCCTCCCGCAGTGAGGTTTCGGTTTCTGCCGTGGCTGTCCACTGTGGCCCCTGCTGCGCGCTCAGGCGACAGCGTGGCTGCTGTGAGGGGCCTGAGGCTGCTCTTCCCTAGCCTTGTGCCTCCTTGCCTCTGCTAGTCCAGCCACTGACCATCCCTTCTGTGCCAGGATTTGACACGGTCCGGTGCTTAAATCTTCAGGGCTCTTTTTATTGGCTGCACCAGAGACAACATTCGGAATCTTAAACAGTTCCCTGACCAGGGATCAAACCCGTGCCCTCTACAGTGGAAGCTTGGAGTCTTACCCACTGGAGTACCAGTCTTAACTTACCCACTGGAGCGTCCCTTCAGGGCTTTCTTGAAACGCTTCATCCTGGTTATCAGTTCCCACTTACTAGTCGACATCTGGGACCTGAGCTGGGGCCTGACTCCTCCAGCTTCTGCCCAGCTACTCTGTTCACACCAGACCCAACCACGTGGCACAGAGCTTCGTGGCGCAGAGCTTCGTGCCGCGAGCCTGGGTCTCGTGGGCCGCTTCTCATCCAGCCTTTCACCTGCTCTGCCTTTGTGGATCCACACTCGGCCCCTGTTCTCAGCACCAGGCCGGGCCTGTGGGCCTGCCAGCATCCGGAGCTTGGGGTAGTGATCGCTCCGTCTGCCAGTCTGCCGAGCTCTTCATCAGCGTGGAGTTAGTCGTGTGTGTGTGCATGGGAATTCACAGTTCCCTCTGTGGCAGTTAAGGGCATCCAGGGCGGCAAAAGCCGGGGAAGGGATGGCTCAGAGGAGAGAGAGACCACTTCTGCGTAAGATAACCACGCTTTGGGACGGGGTCCGTTCTGTGTGTGACAGACCAAGGGGACACACCGGGTGGAAGAAGCCGTGTCCTTGAAGCCGTGTCCTTGAAGCCGTGTCCTTGAAACCCTGGGGCGGAGCGTGCTGCAGGGGGGGCCGGCAGGGGGCGCTGTGCGGGGCGGGGCCGGGGGCGGGGCCCCGGTGACGTCAGAGGACTGGGCGCTTCCGGTGCGGGCGCTCAGGGCCTGTGAACTGGTGTTGCTGATGACGTCTATCGCTGTTCAGGGCTTTGAGTGCAGTTTTCATGGTGATGCCACCCTGTGCTCTCTGGAGCTAAGGAGAGCAGATATTTCATGAACAAAGAAACGGCGCGGAGCCGAGGCGCTCCTCGAGGACATGGTCGAACCAGAGCTTGAACAGCTCCTTCCAAGTCACGTACTCTTTCTGGAATTGGTTTATGGGATAGAAAAGAGAAGCTGAAGCGTGAGGGCAGAAAAAACTACCAAGAAGCTGGTGCAAAGTTCCAGACAAAGGTGGCCGCAGAAGGGCAGAGCAGAGGGCCGTTCACATAAAGGCCTTCTTACAGAAAGACCTGGAGGACACAGGAGCGGGCTGGCGAGAGCAGGCTGGGGCAGCTGGAGGAACCAGGTCGCCCGCAGGGCTGCGGACAGAACTGTCCAGGAGAATTGCCGGCATGGCAGGGCTTGCGGGACCCGTTGCTCACCCCAGGGAGGATGCCCACGCGTCCTGGGAGATCTTAATGGAAACCACTCATGGGCTCCACAGCTTCAGTGCAGAGGCTGTGCCGCCAGGGGCCCGGGGAAGCAGAGGCCAGAGGCTTGCCCTCACAGACTTTGCTGGGGGCCCAGGGGAGGGCTCTTCTTCAGAAAGCCTTTAAAGGGCCCTCAGGTTAATTGACCAGATACGGCTCTTCATCGTACCTTTCATTGTTACTTAGATGTGCAAATGGTCCGCTGCCCGCAGCCGCACCTCTGCTTCTCCACAGCTCCTTCCATGCTCTGAGCTGCTTCCCCTCGTGGGGAGTCAGGGACTGGGCTACGTTGAGGGCTTCGTGCTGTGTCCATGGAGCCCTTGGGGTTCTGGAAACCACTCCCAGAGCCCACTGTCCTGCTCTGAATAGAGGACTCCCTAGGTTTAAGAAAAGGGCTTCCCTGGTGGCTCAGCTGGTAAAGAATCTGCCTGCAATGCAGGAGACCTGGGTTCAATTTCTGGATTGGGAAGATCCCCCTGGAGAAGGGGACGCCTTCCCACTGCAGTGTTCTGGCCTGGAGAAGTCCATGGGGTCGCAAAGAGTCAGACACAACTGAACAACTTTCACTTCACTTTATGTTTAAGAAAAAGTTACTATTACGATAGATAACCTCCCAGAGCCTTCTAACACCATTTCACAGATCTGTTGAAAATACCTACACGTTCCAGGACTTCCCTGGTGGTGCAGAGGCTGGGACTCCACGCTTCCCACGCAGGGGCCTGGGCTCGATCCCTGGTCAGGGAGCCAGATCCAATATATTGCAGCTGAGGCCTGGCACAGCTTAATAAGCAAGTGAGTCCTTTTCAGAGAAAGTATTGGTGCTTTCCAGATGTTCCCTTCGTGCCGCGCTCCACGACTCCCTGAGCACATTCACCTCCTTGTCAATTGCTGCATTCATCCCTCATTATAACCCAGTGGAGTGGGCATATGGTGCTGAGCCCATATTACAGGCAAAGAGATCGATGCCGAAGGATGCTAAGCCCAAGGAGACAGCTGGCAAAAACCGGAACTCACACCTGCGCCTGTGGGTGCGTCCTGTCCATGTGCGGCAGAAACCACCACAGTGCTGTAAATAAAGTATTCTCCAGTGAAACTTAGATAGTTATTTTTAAAAATCTTACAAATCTGTTGCTCTTTTCAAGTCCTTTTTTGCCCATCCACCCAGGAGATGGACCAAAATAATGGAACGTTTCAGTCAAAAATAACCAGCAGTTGTGGCTCATTGGTTACTATTAAGTACATGCTGAAATTCTTTGACATGATATTCTAAATACCAGTTTTGACTTGAGATTTGAAAAGCAACTTTTGATCCCACAGCACAGTATTCTTTGCCATTTTGGATTCTGGATGCTAACCTGATGGCTTCTAAAGCCCTTGTTAATTTGATCTGTGGGATCAAAGAGAGAAGGGCCCTTTTACAGTGCTGGTTGGCCTTTGGGCTGGCCTGTGCCGTGGAATTAAATGGGGGCTTGGCTTCCGAGTTCAGATCAGGAAGCGGGCTGTGGCTGTGACTGAGAAGCAGAGTGAGGCTGTGCGTGGACTCCTCGTCTGTTTGGTGACCAGTAAGTCAGGAGCACTGCTCGAAAAACCCACTCCCAAGGATCTCTTCTAACGCTTCACCCCGCTTATCAGTGGGAAAGCAAGGTCATAGTCGTTTTCATTTTTCTTTCCCTGCTGACGTGTCTTTGTTAATATATTGTATCTGTATCAGATATCAGCCCCCAAATCGCAGCTGATATGATGTGTCCTTTGTGGTAATTAACCTCACAAGACATCTGCTTTAATTTTAACCATGCTTTTAAATTCCAGGCACTGTATTTCTCATATCTGTAGTGAAATTTGGGGGACATGTATCTGTATCCAGGAGACCAAATCATTCTTCACAAAATAAAATAGAAGGTCACTCTCTCTCTGCCTCGGACACTTGTGGTGGGATTGCTAAATCAGTGAAGCAATCTGATGAGTAATTTTTGAACCCATCTACCACTGTAACCTTCTAGGGTTGGGAGACCTGAATGGACCTGCCTTCTGGAGAAGGGCAGTGCTTGGTGAGCCCCACCAGAGAAGAACCGGAGTCGCCCTCCCATAGATTTAGCCAAGTACCATGATGGTAATAGGTGGCATCTGTTACGCGTCATGTATGTGCCTGGGATTCTACACACTTTTTTTTTTTTCAATATTTATTTGGCTGTGCAGGGTCCTAGTTGTAGCGTGCAGGGTCTTTAGTTGCCGTCTGTGGGATCTAGTTCGATCCCTGTGAGAAATCTCTGGAGTCTTAGCCACTGGACCAGCAGGGAGGTACCTGCACATCACTTTTATGAGGCAGGTGTGTTGCCCTACTCTGTAGGTGCAGGACTTGAAGATGAGCAGCGTTGGCCCTCGTCAGGATTGGAGCGTGTGGGCACGCAGGTCCTGCTCCCGCCCATTGCTCCGCTGTGCCTCTCCTGCTTCCTGGTCAGCGGTTAGGCCTCTGCTCTACGTTTTCGTGGTTAGTTCTCTAGGCTGCAGTGAACAAAAGCCTTGATACATTGTATCTTCTAAGCCTTTGTGTGTCAGGCTCTTTTCTTGAATTAATAACACGTTTCTCGCCCGCCTAACATCTGCAGGATTCAGGGCCTGCATACATCTGTGGGCTCGAATAGCCATCAACAGCTTCTTCAAAGAGCTGGAATCTGTGGAGGAGGAAAGGGCTGCCAGCACAGGAGTGGGCAGGGTGGGAGACCTCGCGGAGGAGGAAGTGATGTTTGCAGAGATGTGGAGGCAGTCAGTACATCAGTTAAGTTAACAGCATCACTCCATGGGAAATAGATGGGAAAACAGTGGAAACAGTGTCAGACTTTATTTTTTAGGGCTCCAAAATGACTGCAGATGGTGACTGCAGCCATGAAATTAAAAGACGCTTACTCCTTGGAAAGAAAGTTATGACCAACCTAGACAGCATATTCAAAAGCAGAGACATTACTTTGCCAACTAAGGTCCGTCTAGTCAAGGCTATGGTTTTTCCCTTGGTCATGTATGGATGTGAGAGGTGGACTGTGAAGAAGGCTGAGCACCGAAGAATTGATGCTTTTGAACTGTGGTGTTGGAGAAGAACTTGAGAGTCCCTTGGACTGCAAGGAGATCCAACCAGTCCATTCTGAAGGAGATCAGCCCTGGGATTTCTTTGGAAGGAATGATGCTGAAGCTGAAACTCCAGTACTTTGGCCACCTCATGCGAAGAGTTGACTCATTGGAAAAGACTCTGATGCTGGGAAGGATTGGGGGCAGGAGGAGAAGGGGACGACCGAGGATGAGATGGCTGGATGGCATCACAGACTCGATGGACGTGAGTCTGAGTGAACTCCAGGAGATGGTGATGGACAGGGAGGCCTGGCATGCCGCGATTCATCGGATCGCAAAGAGTCGGACACGACTGAACGACTGAACTGAACTGAGAGGAATCCTGAAAGGGCAGATACAAGATAAACTTGAAGAGCATAGACTTGGTCAGACTGTGGAGGTTCGTAAGCTTTGATATATGCTTAAGGAGAAAGGCTGTGCTGGCACTTAGAGAGCCCCAGGGGGAAGACAGGCAGAGACAGGGCAGTTCATGTGGGGCTGAGGCCTGGAGTAGGAGGGGCTGAGCTGGGGAGGCCTTCTTGGAAACAGGATGTTGTGGCTTCCATGATTGGGAACCCGCCTGCCAATGCAGGGCCATGAGTTCGAATCCTGGTCCGAGGAGATCCCACATGCCTTGGGGCGGCTAAGCCTGCGCGATCTGGAGCCCGTGTCCCACGAGGGAAGCCCCTCAGCGAGAAGCTTGTGCACCACACCTGCAGAAAGCCTGCAGCCAGACCCAGCGCAGACACACACAAACACGCACGCACGCACGCACGCACGCACGCACGCACACACACACAGTGTTATAAGGGGCAGAAAAAGAGACAAAACTCGATACCTGCCTCTATATAGTTGCCACATGAGCCAGCAAGTCCAAAAGGCGGCGACTCCGAGCCTGCCTGAGACTGGACAGAAGCAAATTCAGAAGGAGGCTGGCTTTCGGGAGGGAAGGCACGCTGATGAGTTCCGATTTTTAGAAAGCTGGATTTGGGATGACTGTGCGGTTTCCCCATTGAGAAATCCAGCTTGTGATTGGAGATGCCCACTTGGAAATTTGGTCAGCCATCCAAGCCGGCCAAGTCTGAGCATCATTTTGTTCAAGTGACAGTTGCCGTCGGTGAGTGGGAAGGTCCCAGGGAAGAGACGAGAGGAGAGGTGCAAGGACAGAGCGTCCGTCTAGAGGGCACAGTCGTTGTTCAGTCGATCAGTCGTCTCCAACTCTGCGACCCCATGGACCCCAGCACGCCAGGCCTCCCTGTCCTCCACCACCTCCTGGAGTTTGCTCAAACTCCTGAGGGTACGGAACCACGTGGAAAGAGCAGCAAACACGAGAGAAGCTGAGTCCGAGAGCTGGGAGAGACCAGGGCAGGCACGTGGAGAGGGAGCCACAGAGGCCAGGGGCCGAGGAGGAACGCCGCCCTGCAGCAGAGCAGTCTGCAGCGGGCCCTCAGCCGTGGCACCCCGCCGTCCAGGGCCATCCTGTGCACTGTTGGGTGTCCAGCAGCATTGCTGACCTCCAGAGAATGTCCCCAGACATTGCTAAATGCCCCCTCGGGGCAAAATCACCCCCACTGAGAACCACTGGTCTAGAAGGATAAGGAGTGTAGAAAGCCCATGGGGTCTGGCAGTTAAGAGTATTATTTGAGTAGAAGGCTGGCAGCAGAGGTTTTGAGAGAAAGAGCTGCCGACGCCTTGTTCCAGCACAGCAGGCCCCATCCAGGCTGCTCTCCAGAGTGTAAGCTCAAAGGTTGGCGGTGCTTCAAGCCAGTGGATCTGTAGCAGTTTGTCACAGAGCAGCAACAGGAAACTGAAGCTCACTGCACGTTAATAAAGAAGAAATAAAGGAGACTGACAGCGTAGCTTACAAGTGGAAAGTCACAGAGTCGAACAGAGGTCTAGAAATGCAAGAGAATCCATCGGAATTAAAGACTGTCTTTGCATATACTTAGATACAATTCACATCTTTTGCAGTGAAAATATCTGTCCATATTCCTCACAAGAAATGTTTTCAGTACATACAGAGAAACAGCTCAGGTTCGGCACGGGGAAGCCCGCAGCAATTGCAAAGTGGCATGTGATGCGCGGCGTCATTGCGTGTGTGTGTGAGAGAGAGAGGCAGGCAGGCAGCTGTGGGGCTTGGGGACAGCGAGACCGCAGCCCGAGCCCGAGCTCGTCCTTTCCGCCCTCGTCACCCAGCTGCTCCGTCCCCATCCCCCTCGTGTCGCTGTCCAGCTGTCCACCGTCTGTCTGTGGCATCTGCTGCCCGCCCCCTCCGGCAGGAGGCGTGGCTAAAAGCCCAGTCTGTTGGGCATCTCTGTGCTGGGGCAGCGGGCCAGGGATGAACAATCAGGGATCAATGACAAAAGCGACGTTGTATCAGAGGACACAGTCCCGGATCAGCAGGCATCCTCCGGGGTTCACACACCTTCCAGCAGGATCTTCAGCTCTATCAGCCGCGGCAGGGCTCAGGCCAGGGTGGGCGGTGGTGGACTCTGCCGACGCTGCTGTTACCAGGTTCTCGGCCTTCAGAGGCCCACGGCAGAGTTGGCCCAGAGGTCACCTCTGTTGCTCCCTGCTCCTTTCTCGCATGGCTGTTTTCCCAGCAGGATAGTGTGGATTTTGTCTTTGTGGTCAGAGTATGTAGGTGAAGGGATTGATCTCGTTAGAGGTAAGCACGGATGCCTCTAGTCATTGTAGACTGCTGTCCAGAAAGGGATGCTTGGGCTCATCGGCTGAAACCCCGCCTTCTGGAAGGCAGAAGCTGAGGCTCAGGAGGAAGAGGAGTGCTCTCCGGTGTCACTGAGGGCAGTGTCCTCTCCTGAGCTTGGGGTGCAGGGCCCTGCTCACAACACTGGCCTGCCTGCCTTCTCCGTGTCCCTTCCACGGCCTTCCTGTGCTTTGCTGAGCTTTATTTTAGGAATTGTCCATTATGTTATTAGTTTAAATGTAGCCTTCAAGCTTTAAGCCATGGGACAGAATTCCCATATTGTGGGCTGAGATCAGATCTCTTAACAGCCATGCTCTGCGGGCCATGTCGGAAACTGGACCACAGCTGAGCTCCTGGTCATCAGTCCAGTCCAGTCTCTCAATCGTGTCCAACTCTCTGCGACCCCATGAACTGCAGCACACCAGGCCTCCCTGTCCATCACCAACTCCCAGAGTTTACTCAACCTTATGTCCATTGAGTCGGTGATGCCATCCAGCCATCTCATCCTCTGTCAACCCCTTCTCCTCCTGCCCTCAGTCTTTCCCAGCATCAGGGTCTTTTCCGTGAGTCAGCTCTTCATATCAGGTGGCCAAAGTATTGGAGTTTCAGCTTCAACATCAGTCCTTCCAATGAACACCCAGGACTGATCTACTTTAGGATGGACTGGTTGGATCTCCTTGCAGTCCAAGGGACCCTCAAGAGTCTTCTCCAACACCACAGTTCAAAACCATCAATTCTTCGGTGCTCAGCTTTCTTTATAGTCCAACTCTCACATCCATACATGACCACTGGAAAAACCATAGCCTTGACTGAAGGGACCTTTGTTGGCAAAGTAATGTCTCTGCTTTTTAATGTGCTGTCTAGGTTGGTCATAACTTTCCTTCCAAGGAGTAAGCGTCTTTTAATCTCATGGCTGCAGTCACCATCTGCAGTGATCAGGGCTCCATAAACTGCCCAGTTGAATAACTGACTGTTGGTCTGCTTAGCTGGGGGCTCGGGGGAAATCCTCCCACCCCACGGAGGCTTTGTGACGCTTCCGCTTGCCTGGGCTGAGCCAGGTCTGTTCCGCGGAGTCCCTTCTCTCGCACGTTTCTGGTCAGGGCAGCCCCGAAGGCACTGTGGCTCTAGCTTGTTTGTGGGGTTTCCGCTCGTTGCTGTGGTTCCAGCCTGTTCTCCGCTGTGTGTTCATCCTCGCCGGCTCCTGCCCGCCCTGCAGACGTCAGGCTGCGGAATCAGGGCAAAGTCAGCAACGTTACCCAGACTGCTTTACTGACTCCTGGAGCTCTGATGTCAAATCCCTGTAAATTGTTGTATATAATACAGTACACACGCACACCCCCCAAAGCGCTTCTGTTCGCTGGTTGAACCCGAACTAACATGCATCTCCATCCCCGTGAAGCCCCTGTTTTATTCACTATTACTTTCTCAGTGGGGCTTACAGGCAGTCCACTGTATATGTGGGCCCTTCCTATCTGTGGTTATATATCTGTGATTCAGCCCAGCCGCCTGACTTTCTTAGTGGCTTACTTCTGATGCACATCCAAAGTCCCGCCCTCCAAAGTTCTCCAACGTACAGGTGTTTGATACTCCCAAAGAACGCAAAGTCAGTTCCAGCCCAGCCCTCTCTGGTGATGAAGCACAGACAGTACCCAGAAAGCGCAGCCCTGGGGGAGGAGCTGCAGCTCAGGCCGGCGGGAGGCAGAGGAGACACGGAGAGCGAGCTCGCAGGCCGCAGTGGCCAGAGTGGAAAGCCGGGACAGGCAGGGGGCGCGCGTCCTGGCCGGAGGCGGCTGGAAGCTAAGGCTGCTCTGGCGTTTCAGGAGCCAAAGAGCGTGCCGTCAGGAGGCTTGTAGTGCCACTGTGCGTCTGCCAGACACTGGCAGGCACCCACCCTCACCGTCCACACACACGCAGGCAGGTCAGAGTCTGCACATGTGCACCCCGTGTCCTGGCTGTGGCCGTCCGGGGTCCCAGGGATCCAAACTGTATTCGGAGTGTAAAGAATCATTAAGGGTTCTATTTCAAGGAATAAAAGTTTTATCACCTAGAAAGTCTGGAAGAGACTTTTTAGTCTCATTATTCAGGATAGACTTTAAGGTTCTAGGTGCTTAGAATTCTCTTAGAAGCCAAATACAGACGAGGAGGAAGAGACCATCTGAAGAGGTTCCTCATGGTCTCCATTGATGTTTATCTTGGAATAAGCCCTCCAATCTTGGGATGTTGAGGAAAATGAGACTAGTGAGGGAAAAGTGGAAATGAGCCTTCCAGAAGGTGCCTTTAACCTGCGGTGCTATGCCGACACGTGGAGAGGGTTACCAGGCGGTGACAATCTAGAAGCTGGGAAAACATTCACAGGAGGACGGCTTCCACCTCACACTGGTTGATTTTGCTGTTAAAACCTGTGTCTCTGCCTGGGAGGTCACTTCACATCACTAACAAGCAAGGGAAATAAAAGCGTGCTGTCATCCTGGACTCCTAAGAAGCCAGCATTTCCCTAGAGTCATAATATCACTGTATTGCAGCTTCCCGCCTCCTCTCCTTCTTACGTTTTCGTGACACATCACAGACGGTGATGCTCATGACTGGCTCCTGCACATCAAAGGGAGTCCCCTGGTCCGTTCAGGAGGCGGGAGGCCTGCGGATACGCTTCCGTGTTTCCCTGGTCCGTCCAGGAGGCGGGAGGTCTGCGGATACGCTTCTGTGTTCTGACGCTCTGGCTTACTTCCGTTAAGAGCTCCCTCAGCTCTGGTCTCTGAAGCGCCTGACCGGAACCAGTCCTGTTCACCTTGCTGCTACCTGTCTCTGCTTGACTTGGATTCCCACAGCAGCAGTTCCAGCCCACGGCTCAGGAGAATAGTCGATGCCTCAGCGGATGAATCTTTTAATATTCTGTTACCCAGTAAAGTCAGGCTTTAAGGGTCTAGAGGCTGAGGTTTTCTCTCCATTCTAAAAATGAAATAGAATTTGGGTGAACCTAATTGAAAAAATGTTTCCAGCGAGTAATCAACTTTTGGATGAGAGGTTCTGGCCCAGCTTGCTGCAGGAGAGTTTCCAAAGATGCCTCAGAGCCTTTCCATCTCCACTCCTGGTGACTTGCTTGCCCTGACACCTCCCCTCTGGTCAGGCTCCAGCCTCCTTCCTTCCACTGCGATTCCAGCCATGTCCACAGCTCTTAATCTACATAAAACACGATGCTATTTTCTTTGGACTGAAAGTAAAATTAGCAGGAAAGGTAATATGTTTATCAATATCATTGACATAGTTTGTTTTTTAAGTACAATTGAGTCATCATTATTTTCAGGTATAATATAGTGATTCAGTATTTTTATAGATTATACTCGATCTATAGTTTTTTATAAGATAATGTCTCTAGGACCTCCCTGGTAGTCCAGTGGTTAAGAATCTGCCTTCCAATGCAGGAGACATGAGTTCATCCCCAGGTCTGGAAAGATTCCACCAGGCTCCTCTGTCCATGGGATTCTCCAGGCAAGAATACTGGAGCGGGTTGCCATTTCCTCCTCCAGGGGGTCGTCTCAGACAAGGGGTCAACCTGGAGTCTCCTGCGTTGGCAGGCGGCTTCTTCACGACGCCCAAGCGTATATGCTTGCGGCCTGCTTACTCTGGGCACAGCGGCCGGCGCCTCTTCGCCCCCTCCGCCGTCTTGCCCCTCCCCGCTGCCTCCCCGCCGTGACCTCCGGTTTGTTCTCTGCATCTGTCAGGCTGTTTCTGCTTCAGCATGATTAGTTGTTTCCTATCGTTGGATTCCTTACATCAGCCGTAACGTGCAGTGTTTTTCTGTGTCTGACTTCATAAGCATAATACCCTCTGTGCCCATCCACGTTGGTGCAAATGCAACGAAATTTCGCTTTTGCACTGCTGAGTAACACTCCATTCTGTATTTACGTAACACACCGCACCTTCATCTGTTCACCTGCAGGGGGCGCTTGGGTTGCTTCCGTATCTTGACTGTTATAAATAATGCTACTGTGAACACGGGGTACGTGTATCTTTTCAAATTACTGGTTGTTTTTTCCCTTAGAGTATATACCCAGGGGTGGGATGGCTGGGTCTTTCGGCAGTTCTGTTTCTAGTTTTTTGAGGAACCTCCATACAGTGTCCATAGTGACTGCATCAGTTTACATTCCCACCAACACTGCCCCAGGGTTCCCTTTTCCTCACATCCTCACCAACATTGATTTGTTATTTGTAGTCTTTTTGACCATAGCCATTGACAGAGCTTCCCAGGTGTAACGGGGGCTTCCCAGGTGGCGCTCGTGGTAAAGAACCCTCCTGCAAATGCAGGAGGCATAAGGGACATAGGTTCAGTCCCTGGGTCGGGAAGATCCCCTGGAGGAGGAAGTAGCAGCCCACTCCAGTGTTCTTGCCTGGAGAATCCCCTGGACAGAGGAGCCTGGCAGGCTGCAGCCCACGGGATCACACTGAGTCGAACACGACTGAAGTGACTCAGCACCCACGAATTGCCGGGTATCGGTTGCTCATTGTGGTTCTGATTTCCGTATCCTTGACTTAGTTTTTCCCTAAGTGCAGGTTTTATGTACAACAGCAGCAGACACCCTGGCTCAGCCTACGGCAGGGTCGGGAACAGGAAGGGTTTTTCACAGGAAGAGGAAGGAATCTTTCTAAGGCAGGATAATTATTTTAATAGCCCTCCCTCAAGGGAAAACGCAGATGAGGGTGAAGCTGTCTCGGGCAGTTGGATAAACCTTGAAGAACACAGCAGGATTTACATTCCCAGAAAATCCCATGGACAGAGGAGCATGGTACGCTACAGTCCTTGGGGTCACAAAGAGTCGGACATGACTGAATAACTTCACTTTCACTTTTCCCCAAATGCAGGACCGTGCCCGAAGCTGAACGGATGTGAATGGGGCTCTGGGCGCTGACCGCTGCTCTCGCCTCTGGGGGCGTTTGACCCACGCCGAGACGCCTCACTGAGTCCCACTCTGTTCTTGTCCCCGCAGCGCCAACCTGTCCAAGGCCGCCTGGGGCGCGCTGGAGAAGGGCGGCACCCAGCTGATGATCCGCTCCTACGAGCTCGGCGTCCTCTTTCTGCCCTCAGCGTTTGTAAGTCCACGCGGCTCCCTGACCTGCCGTGAGCGGGAGGGAGGCGGGGGCCTGACCGCCGTGAGCGGGAGGGAGGGGGGTGCGTACTCGCATCCTTGGGCTTCCCAGGTGGTGCTGGTGGTGAAGAACCCACCTGCCAACACAGGAGAAGTAAGAGATGCCGGTTTGATCCCTGGGTGGGGAAGATTCCCTGGAGGAGGGCACGGCAACCCCCTCCAGTATTCTTGCCTG